>NC_135985.1:2082626-2442626 GCF_053455715.1 Rhinoraja longicauda
GGTCTCGACCCGAAACGTCACCCATTCCTTCTCTCCAGAGACGCTGCCTGTCCCGCTGAGTTACTCCAGCATTTTGTGTCCATCTTCAATGTATCTTGCACCCTTCTTGTTGTCGGTGATGAGTTTCATTGATGATGGGGAGGGGGGGGGGGGGGGGGGGGAGATGGTGATGATACGTTTACATCCATGGTTCGCCGTGTGTTATTGTGTCATTGTTTGTCGTTCGCTTGGTTTGTGACAAGTGGGGGACATGAATGGGATGTCGTGGGAAGGAACTGCAGATGCTGGTTTACAACGAAGGTAGAGACTTAAATGCTGAAGTATCTCAGCGGGACAGGCAGCGTCTCTGGCGAGAAGGGAACGGGTGACGTTTCGGGTCGAGACCCTCCCTCGGAAGGGATGGATGTCCTCCGTTCCTGAGTCAACACATCACGTTACTCTGACTCACACAAGACAGGTGTTGTTGACAAGGGGGCCGCCGGTGGCCTGTTGCCTTGTGAATGGGTGAGCGAGTGAGCCTGACCAGCCTTGTCCTGAGTGAGTCAGGCCAGGACTCCCCGATGGATGCAGGGGGGAGTGATCGATCATGCGGATCAGGGGAGCCAGAGAATATCGTTCTATCACCGCGCCACTGCAATGACCAGCCAGCTATCCCACTGCCCTGTCACAATCTCACACCACATCCTTGGTTGTGCACGATTAATTCAAATTGGGATGTTTGACGAGTGTTATTTCCAGAATTCCGTCCTTCATCTCGACCAGCATTTAATTAATGACCATTTTGGATGGATGGAGGGGCTAGTTAAATGTATGTGTGGCTGGGAAGCATCCTTAAATTGATATTAATATTTAACTTAATTTAGTAATTGTACTTTAATATGTAATTGCAGTTATGCTTGAGGTGTATAGAATATCCACCTAATGATTATATCCCGCTTATTTGCAATTATATCACTATTACCTCTGTATGTGTTAGAAACATAGACATAGAAACATAGAAAATAGGTGCAGGAGTAGGCCATTCGGCCCTTCGAGCCTGCACCGCCATTCAATATGATCATGGCTGATCATCCAGCTCAGTATCCCGTACCTGCCTTCTCTCCATACCCCCTGATCCCTTTAGCCACAAGGGCCACATCTAACTCCCTCTTAAATATAGCCAATGAACTGGTCTCAACTACCTTCTGTGGCAGAGAATTCCACAGACTCACCACTCTCTGTGTGAAGAAATGTTTTCTCATCTCGGTCCTAAAAGACTTCCCCCTTATCCTTAAGCTGTGACCCCTGGTTCTGGACATCCCCAACATCCGGAACAATCTTCCCACATCTAGCCTCTAGAACCCCTTAAGAATTTTATATGTTGGGGTAGTATAGAGCAGCACATAAATTAATAAGCTCTAGGACCAGAGTCAGGCCATTCGGCCCATCAGGTTTACTCTGCAATTCACTCATGGCTGATCTATCTTTTTCCTCTCAACCCCATTCTCCTGCCTTCTCCCCATAACCCCCTCACACCAGCACTAATCAAGAATCTATCTATCTATCTCCGCCTTTAAAAATATCCATTGACTTGGCCTCCACAGCCTTCGGGACAATGAATTCCACAGATTCACCACCCTCTGACTAAAGAAATTCCTCCTCATCTCCTTTCTAAAGATATGTCCTTTTATTCTGAGGCTGTGCCCTGTGGTCCTAGACTCTCCCACTAGTGGAAACATCCTCTCAACATCCACTCTATCCAGGCCTTTCATTTTTCGGTGAGTTTCAATGAGGTCCCCCATCATCCTTCTAAACTCCAGCGAGTACAAGCCAGGTGCCATCGAAAGCTCATCATATATTAAGTAGAAGAATTAAATCACTCACTCTGATATTTCAGCAGACGTTATGGACAACTTCACGAAGAGCCAGTTTTAAGGCTTTTGTCTTTCCAACCAATAATCATTGTAAGTCGTAGCAGTTCCAACAATGATCATTGTGAAATACAGCAAAGTAGCCCTATGCCAATGACATACCTGTCCATTATCGTTACTTCTTGTCTTCTGCTGCTTTGCTAATCTAACCAGGCTGAGAATTTGTTCTCAATTCCATTAGCTTCAGCTCTGCTGACTCTTTTATGCAGGACTTTATCTTTTATGTGGAATTCTCTGCCATAGCAAAATGTTCCCGATGTTGGGGGAGTCCAGAACCAGGGGTCACATTTTAAGAATAAGGGTGGGCCACTTGGGACTGAGATGAAGTAAAACTTTTTCACCCAGAGAGTTGTGAATCTGTGGAATACTCTGCCACAGAAGGCAGTGGAGGCCAATTCATTGGATGTTTTCAAGAGAGAGATAGATTTAACTCTCCGGACTAATGGAATTAAGGGATATGGGGACAAAGCAGGAACGGGGTACTGATTGTGGATGATCAGCCACGATCATATTGAATGGCAGTGTTGGCTCGAAGGGCTGAATGGCCTACTCCTGCACATATTTTCTAGGTTTCTATGTTTCTATGACTCTATTAAATGTCTTTTGAAGTTCATATATATAGAAACATAGAAAATAGGTGCAGGAGTAGGCCATTCGGCCCTTCGAGCCAACACCGTCATTCAAGGTATGGGGGTATGGGGAGAAGGCAGGAACGGGGTACTGATTGAGAATGATCAGCCATGATCACATTGAATGGTGGTGCTGGCTCGAAGGGCCGAATGGCCTCCTCCTGCACCTATTGTCTATTGTCTATTCACATGCATTCCCCTAAGCTGCATCAACTTGAAAAAAATCTATTTTGTCAGCTTCGATGGAACGTTATGTTATTTATACTGCGACTCTCAGATTAGCTGGGAAGTTTTATGATCTTTAATTATAGTCTCTAGTGATTTTTCAACAGTAGATGTTACATTAACTGGTCTGTAATGGACTGGTTTTCCTTGCTCATCTTTCCAAAGGAATAGAATAAAAAGGAATAGTATCTGATGTGAAGGAACTTTAGAAGATCATGTTTTAGGTTATCTAAACTGTTTTCATCTGCTACCTTTAAATACATGGGATGTCACTCTTTATTGATTTAAAGTGTATATTGTATGCAATGAGCCCTCAACCTTGATTCCGTATTAGAGTCACAGAATCTTGCAGCATGGAAACAGGCCCTTCGGCCCAACATGCCCATACCGATCAACATGCCTCATCTACACAAGTCCCACCTGTCTGTATTTGGCCCATATCTCTCTAAACCTGTCCTATCCATGTACCTGTCCAAATATTGTTTAAATGTATGTAGCAGCATTGGCTTCTCTGGTACTTATTTGGTTCTGCCCTCTCAATTCCTGTAGCTAAGTCCAATTTTCTAATAACTGAAAAGCTCCATCATAATGGAAGAGGTAAACAATTAACTTGTGTGGGAAAGAAAACTGCAGATGCTGGTTTAAATCGAAGGTCACAAAATGCTGGAGTAATTCAGTGGGTCGCACGGTAGCGCAGCGGTAGAGTTGCTGCTTTACAGCGAATGCAGCGCCAGAGACACAGGTTCGATCCTGACTACGGGTGCTGCACTGTAAGGAGTTTGTACGTTCCCCCCGAGATCTTCGGTTTCCTCCCACACTCCAAAGACGTACAGGTATGTAGGTTAATTGGCTGGTTAAATGTAAAAATTGTCCCTAGTGGGTGTAGGATAGTGTTAATGTACGGGGATCACTGGGCGGCACGGACTTGGAGGGCCGAAAAGGCCTGTTTCCGGCTGTAGATATATGATATGATGATATGATATGGGTCAGGCAGCATCTCTGGAGAGAAGGAAACTTGGTTACTCCTCCCTTTCTCCACGCACCACACGCGGTTACTCTGCATTCCTTGTCCATGGTTTTGAAAACAAAGAATTTCACCGTGCCTTATCACATGTGATAATAAAGTATCAAACAATCAAATCTACAGGGGGCTAGATACTTACATATAGGGCTCTCGGCTGATATCGGCCTGAACGATTTGTACTCGCTGGAATTTAGAAGATTGAGGGGGGATCTTATAGAAACTTACAAAGTTCTTAAGGGGTTGGACAGGCTAGATGCAGGAATATTGTTCCCGATGTTGGGGAAGTCCAGAACAAGGGGTCACAGTTTAAGGATAAGGGGGGAAGTCTTTTAGGACCGAGATGAGAACGTTTTTTTTCACACAGAGAGTGGTGAATCTGTGGAATTCTCTGCCACAGAAGGTAGTTGAGGCCAGTTCATTGGCTATATTTAAGAGGGAGTTAGATGTGGCCCTTGTGGCTAAAGGGATCAGGGGGTATGGAGAGAAGGCAGGTACGGGATACTGAGTTGGATGATCAGCCATGATCATATTGAATGGCGGTGCAGGCTCGAAGGGCCGAATGGCCTACTCCTGCACCTATTTTCTATGTTTCTATGTGCCTTCCCTTGTGCTGCCTGCTTGATGAGTTACAGGGTTATGAGTTTTAGAGAAGACAGACGCAAAAAGCTGGGGTAACTCAGCGGGACAGGTAGCATCTCTCGACCCGAAACGTCACCCATTCCTTCTCTCCAGAGATGCTGCCTGCCCCGCTGAGTTACTCCAGCTTTTTGTGTCTATATTCGGTTAAAACCAGCATCTGCAGTTCCTTCCTACACTTTATGAGTTTTAGAGCATGTGTTATTGTTGTTCAGCAAAGGATTAGATGAAGAATTAATTAGCATGTTTAACACAAAGAAAGATTCATCCCACAGAATTGAAAATAGTTTCTCGACGTTTAATTTAGTCTAGTGGCTGAAATGTGAAACCAATGTACACATTGCAGTGTCATCGTTGCAAGGGCTCGGCTGTCTGATCACTGGGTTAGATTTCCTCATGTGTGGACTCCACACTCAATGAGTATTGACAGACTACGTAAGTGCAAGGAGAATCAGCAACTCATTCTGTCTTGACATGCGGTGTACATTCTAGATAGTGGTTGCAAATAGACTTGGCAGATTACTGCCCTAATTCATTCAGGAGCATATCGATAAATTTCCTGTGCTGTCTGGAATAATAATCCAGATAAAATCATTAGCAGTTTTACAACAATAACATTATAGGCATGATAATGGGGTGACACAGTGGCGCAGCGGTAGAGTGGCTGTCTTACAACGCTCGCAGCGCCAGAGACCCGGGTTCGATCCCGACTACGGGTGCTGTCTGTACGGAGTTTGTACGCTCTCCCACAGTAATCAGAATAACTTTATTACCCAGTATCACAATATTTATATTATTGGTTCCTTATTGTTAATCTTGCATATTGTTAAGCTCACATTATTAAAAAAATTGAAAGAACATTATGCTTATAATTTTGACAGTCAGAGCCATTTTGCACTTATAAATCTTTTTTTAATGGTCAAAATATATGTGGTTTTTACCACTGTTGTCATTTTGCATTTTGTCATTTTACATTATTTTTTTGTCATCTAAACATTACACTCACAAAAAAATATAAACCAACAGAACAATATAAAACAATAGTAACAATATTCCAATTGCAAAATATGCAGAAAATGAATGTTTAGGCTATTCTGCAGACAATGTCGGAAAACTGATGCCAAATAGGTTTGCAGTATCCACATGCCCTGTTGTTGCTTTCCAGTTCATAACTATCCCATTTAGAATATTTAGCAACAATGCACTTGGAGAGTGATTATTACATGGGATACCTTCATTCAAGCTGCTGATATTTTGGTAGATATCAATCCCTTCTCTTGCCCAGAATAGGGGAATCAAGAATCAGAGGAGGTAGGTTTAAGGTGAGAGGGGGGGGGAGGGGGGGGGGGGGGTATTTAATAGGAACCTGAGGGGTACCTTTTTCACACAAAGGGTGGTCAGTGTATGGAACCAGCTGCCGGAGGAGGTAGTTGAGATAGGTACTATGGCAACTTTTAAGAAACATTTAGACAGGTATCTGTAGGAAAGAACTGCAGATGCTGGTTTACATCGAAGATAGACACAAAATGCTGGAGTAACCCAGCGGGACAGGCAGTATCTCTGGATAGAAGGAATAGGTGACGTTTCGGGTTGAGTCTCCTCTTCAGACTGGATCTCAGTCTAAAGAAGGGTCTCGACCCGAAACATCACCCATTCTTTCTATCCAGAAATGCCGCCTGTCCCACTGAGTTACTCCAGCATTTTGTGTCTATCTTCCATTTAGACAGGTACATGGATAGGATAGGTTTAGGGCGATATGGGTCAAATGCAGGCAGGTGGGACTAGTATAGATGGGACATATTGGCTGGTGTGGGCAAGTTGGGCCAAAGGGTCTGTTTCTATGCTGTAAGACTCTGTGACTTTATGACCCTAGGTCTGTGACGCCTCAAGTTAGTAACTTGTTTAAAGCTTCATTGCGGTAAATATTGAGAATGAAAGAATAGGACTGACAGAAAACTTGCATTGATCGAACATCCTTCATAGCCCGAGGACATTCCAAAATGCTTCTCAGTCAAGTTCTTGGAAGTATATTCACTATTGTAATGTAGGAAGTGGGTTTGTTCTAAGGTCCTAGATTACTAGTGCAATGCTTCCAGAATCTGGATATCTACTTAGTAGCAAAATAAACTGGGGGATAATCATTGACATAGAAACAAAAAATAGGTGCAGGAGGAGGCCATTTGGCCCTTCGAGCCAGCACCGCCATTCATTGTGATCATGGCTGATCATCCACAATCAGTAACCTGTGCCTGCCTTCTCCCCATATCCCTTGATTCCACTAGCCCCTAGAGCTCTATCTAACTTAATATCTGATTTTTAAAAACTCGCTGCTCTACTTCCATTCACAGAAGATCGGCAGCCATTTGGCCCATTGCGTCTATGCGGCCTCTTTGCATGAATGATTTGTAGCTTTCCCCTGCCCTCTTCTTTAAAACTCATTCCTTACAGAAAACTCATTCTTTCCAGAACACTTATTCAGCCGGAATGTGAATACTATAACCAACTCTGCAATAACCCTGGTAGTACATTCCAGACACTAACCACTTTGAGTCATCGTCACACAGCACGGAAACAGGCCCTTCAGCCCAACTTGCCCTTGCCAGCCAAGATGTCCCATCTATCCTCATCCCACTTGTCTATGTTTGGCTCGTATCCCCTCTAAACCTTGGCCTGTTTCCTTTATCATTGTTACTTTTTTGCATATCTTTCATTCATTGTTCTTTATCTCTCCACGTCTATATCTCTCGTTTCCCTTAACCCTAACCAGTCTGAAGAATGGTCTCGACCTGAAACATCACCCATTCCTTCTCTCCAGAGATGCTGCCTGTGTTACTCCAGCTTTTTGTGTCTATCTTCCCTCTAAACCTTTCCTTTTCATGTACCAATCCAAATGTCTTTTACATGTTTTTATAGTACCTGATACAACTACCTCCTCTGGCAGCTTATTTCATATACCCACCACCCTCTGTGTGAAAACGTTGTCCCTCAGGTTCCTATCACATATTTCCCCTTACCTTAAACCGATTCCCACTGGTTCTTGATTCCCCTAGTCTGGATAAAAAAACTCGGCACATTTACCTTATCTATTCCTCTCATGATTTTATACACCACTATAAGGTCACCCCTCATCCTCCTGCGCTCCAAGGAATAAAGTCCTAGCCTGCCCAACCTCTCCTTGTAGCTTAGCCCTCAAGTCCTGGGAATATCCTTGTAAATCTCTGCACGTTTTTGTGATCTTCAGGATTGCAAATTCAGAACTCCTGCACATCCTCAATTTTAGTTGCTGTGATCGAAAACTCGGCTGCCTTCCAATCCCAATTAATGAACAAATCCATTTTTTGAGTGATAAATAGTTCAAGTTGGTCACTTAACCCCTAGTCAGGTTGATACAGCTCCAGACCTTCCCATTTTGTTCACTGTCTCCATGGCTTTGTCTATGTTTAGCATCTCATTCTACCAGGGCAGTAGCAGGACCCCGATGACCTATTATGCAGAATAAGGCTATTGAAGTCCATGCTCGCACATTATGAAGCAAGACGAGCAGGTGCCTAAAGAGGCCAGATATTGAGTCCATTCAGTTTCAGTTTACTTTATTGTCACATGTACCGAATGAAAAGCTTTTGATGCATGCTAACCAGTCAGCAGAAAGACAACACACAATTACAATCCAGCCATTACAGTGCATGATAAGGGAATATTGTTTAGTGCAAGGCAAAGCCAGCAAAGTCCAATCAAGAATAGTCCCAAGGGTCACCGAAGAGACTGCTCTCTGGATGTGGTAGGACTTGATGGGCCGGATGGCCTAATTCTACTATCCCTTATGACCGTATGATATTACTTACTGATGTTATTTTAACCAGCAACATAATTTCTTATAAATATAATCAGTTTATATTAAAGTTTCAGAAAAACATTTGTACCTGGAAGGTAGTTTTAGATTTTAGTTTAAGTTTAGTTTATTGTCACATGTGCCGAGGTACAGTGAAAAAATGTTTTGTTGCGTGCTAACCAGTCAGTGGAAAGACCATACATGATTACAATCAAGCCGTCCACAGTGTGCAGACACAGGATAAAGGGAGTTACGTTCAGTGAAAGACAGAGTCCAGTAAAGTTGGATTAAGGATAGTCTGAGGGTCTCTAATGAGGTAGATGGTAGCTCAGGACTGCTCTCTAGTTGGCGATAGGATGGTTCAGTTGCCTGACAACAGCTGGGAAGAAACTGTCCCTGAATCTGGAGCTGTACATTTTCACACTTGTGTATCTCTTGATCACCCAGAGAGTTGTGAATTTGTGGAATTCTCTGCCTCAGAAGGCAGTGGAGGTCGACTCACTAGATGCATTAGAGTTAGATAGATCTCTGAGGGCTAGCGAAATCAAGGGATATGGGGAGAAGGCAGGAACGGGGTACTGATTGTGGATGATCAGCCATGATCACATTGAATGGCGGTGGTGGCTCGAAAGGCCAAATGACCTCCTCCTGCACCAATTTTCTATGTTTCTATGTTTCCATGCCTGATGTGAGAGGGGAGAAGAGGGAGTGTCCAGGGTGAGACTCATCTTTGATAAAGCTGGTGGCCTTGCCAAGACAGTGTGAAGTGTAAGTGGTCTAGTGGTGTGATGACAATCTAAACTTTAAGGATTAATTTTAATCATTTTAATCCTGACTTGTATCACATTGAATAAATGCCATGTTGTTTGATTCTCTAAGATATGATCACAGTGAACTTGCTTTGTGGTGTTCAATGTAGACAATGGGAATGGTGCAGTGGGACCTGTTGGAATATCCCAACTCGATAGATGACATTGAGGTTTCGGAAAAGGTCCAGATGAGGCCCAAGAGATTGATGCTTTCAGGATTGTAATTGCCAATGTAAATGTCTAGAGCTTTATTCTTGAAAAAAACTGGACAAAATGGAAATGTAATTGAGATCTTTACAATAATAAATGGATAGTGTTTCTAAGAAAAAGCCATTTTAATTAGATTAGCTAAAAGGAACAAGTGAACGTAATATATGCCCAATAATAGATTAAAAGTCAGAAGGTTTGCCTTTTTGCAGAGTCTTTGAGGCGTATTGGCAGCTAATATAATGGGCAAAGATTCATCGCAAGTATTCAGAAAAGACTATGATGAGTTCCAGCCTCCTGCTGATATAGCAGCAAACAAAAGCTGGTAATAAGTGAACAACATTCTCATTGAGGCCTTCTGAAACAAAGGCAAAAAAGGCCTGGATTGAGTGGATGTGGAGAAGATGTTCCCACTAGTGGGAGAGTCTTGGACCAGAGGGCACAACCTCAGAATAAAAGGATGTACTTTTAGAAAGAAGGGGGAATTTCTTTAGTCAGAGGGTGGTGAATGGAGTTGGGAGGGAACGATAGTTCAGCCATATTTGAATGATGGAGTGGACTTGATGGGCTGGATGGCTTAATTCTGCTCCTGGAACTTGCGCACAAAATACTGCAGCTGTTGGAAATCCGTAATAATGTAAACTATTTATGTGGATACAAGATTGGCTGACTGAACATGAACTCAGAATATGTATAAGTTTAGATTAGTTTGGGGATACAGTGCGGAAACAGGCCCTTCGGCCCAATGAGTCCACGCTGATCATCAATCACCCGTTCACACAAGCACTGTGTTATTCCACTTTTGCATTCAACACACTGGGGGCAAATTTACAGAAGCCAATTAACCTACGAATCCTGACCCTAAACGTCCTACACACACTAGGGACAATGATGCCCAAATGCATCAATGATGAATAGGATTTGATGAATATAACCTATAACAAATGTCTCTTTTGTAAACTGTGTGATTTATTTTCCCTTTCTCTCATATCTAAGTTGGTAGAATTGACATACTATTTGAGAGCATTTTAAATGATGGATACTAATTGTGATGTTGGCCCAGTCTTTTTTTGATCTTTACAAATGTTGGAATTTTGTCAAATGATAATGCTGATGTACAGCTAACATAAATAGAAACTCAATTTTGCAAGCAACCAGCTATGTAAATTAATTGGAAATAGTGGCATTGGCACCATCTAGTTCAGCCAGCTTGTCTGTCACAAGGTTAGCTTTCAGAATTTTAAGAGGTCAACATTTTTTCCTTAACCAAAATCACCAAAGAAAATTAACCGGTCTTAATCTATGATTTTGTCTGGAATGACAACTATTGCTTAATGACAATGTGTGCTGTAGTAATGTGAAATCCACTTAATATGTTATTGAGATATACAGTGTGCTAAATAATGAAATATCTTTTATTTCCCAAAGACAGAACATAGAATTACTAAAGCCTTTTGCTTTAGAAATTCGGGCATTTGTTGTTATTGTTTAGGAAGGACCTGCAGATACTGAAGATAGACACAAAATGCTGAGGTGACTCAGCAGGTCAGACAGCATCTCTGGAGAGAAGGAATGTGTGATGTTTTGGGTTGAGCCTATTCTTCAGACAGAGAGTCACAGGAAAGCGAAATGAGTTTATCCTGTTGCTGCATTGCAGAGGATAGTACAGTTGAGCTCAATATATCATCTTTACCAAATGTGGAGGAAGTAACTGCAGATGTTGGTTGAAACCCTAGATAGACACAAAATGCTGGAGTAACTCAGCAGGACAGGCAACATCTCTGGAAAGAAGGAATGGGTGACGTTTTGGGTTGGGTCTGAAGATGGGTCTCGACCCGAAATGTCACCCATTCCTTCTCTCCGGAGATGCTGCCTGTCCCGCTGAGTTACTCCAGCATTTTGTGTCTACCAACTTTTACAAATCTAGCTGCAGGGTTGAACCTGAAGCCATGCATCACAAATCATTCTCGGTCTTCTGTAAATTGGGTGTGAAAGCCCAATCTCCTCCAGGTGGTGCAGGGGTAGAGCTGCTGTCTTACAGTGGCAGAGACCCGGGTTCGATCCTGACTGTGGGTGCTGTCTGTATGGAGTTTGTACGTTCTCCCTGGGTCCACGTGGGTTATCCCCGGGTGCTCTGGTTTCCTCCCATATCCCAAAGATGTTCAGGTTTCTAGGTTAATTGGCTTTGATAAGGATTGTAAATTGTCCCTGGCATGTAGGTTAGTGCCAGTGTACGGGGATTGTTGGCTGGCAAGGACTTGGTGGGCCAAAGGGCTTGGTTCCGTGCTGTATCTCTAAACTGAACTAAACTAGAAGTCCGTGCCACAGTTCCCATGGAGGTCTTGGCTCTCGTTCAAGTGACACTTGGTCTCCAACTGCACTATTGAGGCAACACAAAATGATTTTGCATTCAAAACCATAATTATAGTGTGGCTATATCCTTAATTGAATTTCATCCCTAATTACCCAAATATCAATGTAAAATTCTATTGGTACAGGGGAAAATGGCATTTTGTTAATTGCAAAATGGTAGAAAAATCTATCTGTCATACATTTTAATTTAGAACTGTGGAAAATGTAGATTTTGTCCAAACAATGATATTTCTATTGATATTCATTGCAGACTTGCCATTTTTGTTTTGTGCATTATCCAAAAAATAAAATTTCAATTGCTTCATTCTTATGATCAAAATTAATAGTCTTTCTTTGCTGAGTGTTGTGGGAACAGGTTCAGCATTTAAATTGCAATGGTTAGACAATAATTATGTTATCACTGTGTCGTGAATTATCAGGAAAGAGAAAGCAAAGCAGGTGGACTTTGGACCATTTCAACAGATTAGAGAAAGCCAGCATGATCTGTAAAGGCAGATAGAACAGTACAGGTAGACACAAAATGCTGGAGTAACTCAGCGGGACAGGCAACATCTCTGGAGAGAAGGAATGGGTGACGTTTTTGGGTCGAGACCCTTCTTCGGACTGATGTCAGGCTTTTTGAAGAAGAGCTCTACATCGTGGCGGACCCGGAGCGTGTAGAAGTGGGGGCGGAGGGGAACAAAGGTGGAGGTGTTTGTGTCGGTTCTGTAAGCACTGCTATTCACAGTGTAGATTAATAACTTGTTCTGGGACATGCAGAGCACAATTTCCAAACCTGTCAATATCACAGCACTCAGAGCTGCAGTGAGCTGTGAGGTGGATAACGTTAGACTTCAAGGGAAAATAGATAGGTCGCTGGAAAGGTGCCACATAAACTCTATTGATAAATGTGTGTTGTTATGTTGTGGTTGAAAAAATTAGAAGAGGCAGTATAAAGTAGAGGGCACAATTCGAAAAGGATTACAAGAATGAAGTTTTGGAGGCAAATGTGCATAATTCATTGAAAGGGGGAGGGAATTTAAGGGTTCAGTTAAGAAAGCGAACAAGATCCTTCCAATTCATAAATCACAGATACAAAGAGACTTGGAAATGTTGGTGCAAGATTCGTAAAAGTTTAACCTGCAGGGCGAGTCAGCAGTGGTTCATAAGTTCCTAGGAGCAAAATTAGGCCATTCAACCTATTGTCAACTCCGCCATTCAATCATGGCTGACCTATCCTTCCCTCTCAACCCCGTTCTCCTGCCTTCGCCCCATCACCTCTGACACCCATACTAATCAAGATTCTGTCAATTTCCACCTTACTAATCAAGAATCTGACAATCTCCTGCTTAAAAATATCCATTGACGTGGCCTCCACAGCCATCTGTGGCAATGAATTCCACAGATTCGCCACCCTCTGATTAAAGAAATTCATTTACTTCTGCTTTCTAAAAGTAAGACCTTTCATTCTGAGGCTATGACGTCTGGTCCTAGATTCTCCCACTAGTGGAAACATCCTCTCCACATCCACTCAATCCAGGTCTTTCACAATAAACTTTTGTAAGAAAGACAAATGCAATGTGAGCATTCATTTTGAGAGGACTAGAATATAAATGGAAGGATGTAACGCTGAGACTTTATCAGGCGCTGGTCAGGCCACATTTGGAGTATTGTGAGCAGTTTTGGGCCCCATATCTGGGGAGGGATGTGCTGGCGTTGGAGAGGGTCCAGAGGAGGTTTACGAGAATGATCCTGGGGATGATTGGGTTAAGTATCGAGGTAGCGTTTGTCGGCACTGGGCCTGTACTCACTGGAGTTTAGAAGGATGAGGGGGAACCTCATTGAAACCTATTGAATAGTGAAAGGCCTGGATAGAGTAGATGTGGAGAGGACGTTTCCACTTGTGGGAGAGTCTAGGACCAGAGGGCACTGCCTCAGAATAAAAGGATGTACATTTAGAATGGAGATGAGGAGGAATTTCTTTAGTCAGAGGGTGGTGAATCTGTGGAATCCATTGCCACAGACGGTTGAGGAGGCTAAACCATTGGGTATTTATAAAGAGGAGATTGATAGGTTCTTGATTAGTAAGGGTGTCAATTGGTTATGGGTAATTGAGTCTGTATATTCACCCATCACTCTCCATCATTTTGATGAGTAGAGTTGGACCTGTCTCTGATTAATTGATAAAATGCCATCTTCATGTTTTTCAAGGCATAAAATGTGAATGTGGTTGGTTTTAGTTTGGATCATTGTTTGCAATTTATGATGAAGTCTTACACCACTACGCCATTTTAGTCTCTGCCATCTCAAGTTAACCTAAACAATCTCGTATCATTATTCAAAACGCAAGAGAGTTTCTGCACAGTGTCAGCACCAATACTTGCAGGAAAAATGTTCCCCATGTTGGGGGAGTCCAGAACCAAGGGTCACAGTTTAAGAATAAGGGGTAGGCCATTTAGGACTGAGATGAAGAAAAACTTTTTCACCCAGAGAGTTGTGAATCTGTGGAATTATCTGCCACAGAAGGCTGTGGAGGCCAATTCATTGGATGTTTTCAAAAGAGAGTTAAATAGAGCTCTTAGGGCTAACGGAATCAAGGGATATGGGGAGAAAGCAGGAACAGGGTACTGATTTCGGATGATCAGCCATGATCATATTGAATGGCGGTGCTGGCTCGAATGGCCTACTCCTGCACCTATTTTCGATGTTTCTATGTTTCTACTTATCTTTCAGCCAATACTGCAACTGCAGCAGTTCCACAAGGTTGCTCACCATCATCTTCTCAAGGGCAACTCGGGTAAAGCTTCAGGTCGGGTCGTTCTTCAGTACCATGTGACACCCATCCACGTTCTCCACAGTTGCTGCCTGGCCCGCTGAGTCACTCCAGCACTTTGTGTCGACCTTTGGCATAAACCAGCATCTGCAGTTCTTTGTTTTTACATTACTTTGTTCTTTGTCTCAGCATTACATCCTTCCATTTATAGAAACATAGAAGACATAGAAACATCGAATATAGGTGCAGGGGGAGGCCATTTGGCCCTTTGAGCCAGCACCGCCATTCATTGTGATCATGGCTGATCATCCACAATCAGTAACCCATGCCTGCCTTCTCCCCATATCCCTTGATTCCGCTAGCCCCTAGAGCTCTATCTAACTCTATCTTATATTCTAGTCTTCTAAAAATGAATGCTTACATTGCATTTGTCGTTCTTACAAAGGTTTATTGTGAAAGCCCTGGATAGAGTGAATGTGGAGAGGATGTTTCCACTAGTGGGAGAGTTTAGGACCAGAGGTTTCCATGGTCTCCAGGGATGCTGCCTGACCCGCTGAGTAACTCTGGCACTTTGTGCCTTTTCTGTGGATATTAGTTGGAGCATTTCAAACAAGTTCCACTATGAAATTGTGAAAGGAGTAATTGATAAAAAATTCCTGGCATCATTATTTAAATACAGGTGTTTATTTCTGTGATCACAGTGTGCATACTCTAATATTTTCATTTATAGAAGGCATGAAGTGTGACATTATTAATTGAAAAATAAATATCCTGCCAGCGAGCTAGCTGTATCATATGTGTAGGATTTACATCCATGGTCCTGAACAACAAATAATTGTGTTATAATGCTGACAAAATATTGGGGTTATTTAAGAATCTTAAAGACATAAGTTTTTATGTTCACTGATCTTAAAAATAACAGAATAAATGCAAGGAGCAGCGTATCACGTTTCATTTATGTGTCATTTTCCGCTGCATTTTTTCAAATTGAGCAAGGTTGAGTCCCCAAGTTATGATGAATTGTTTAGCCGAGATTAATGTTGATTTAATGTTGTAGATATGCTTTGCAGCTGCTTTAGCACGGGAGTAGAGAACACTGACAAATTATACATACTTTCCCAGTGTATTTTTGGATTGACCTTATTTTTGGAATTCCAATTTGAACCTTGCACGTAAAATATTTTGGATTATTGAGTTTTTTTGAATTGCTACTTTTGACAGGAGTGCTTCAGATTTTTTGTGCCATTAATGGAAAGGTAGCTAGGAAGCATGGTGTGTCAGGTGTGGAGATTCCCACCTTGGGTGACACGATGGCGTAGCGGTAGAGTTGCTGCCTTACAGCGCTTGCAACGCCAGAGACCCGGGTTCCGTTCTGACCACGGGTGCTGTCTGTACGGAGTTTGTGCGTTCTCCCCGTGACCACTTGAGTTTTATCCGAGATCTTCGGTTTCCTCCCACACTCTAAAGGCGTGCAGGTTTGTAGGTTAATTGGCTGGGTATAAGTGTAAATTGTCCCTTGTGTGTGTAGGATAGTGTTAGTGTGCGGGGATCGCTGGTCGGCACAGACTCGGTGGGCCGAAGGGTCTGTTTCCACGCTGTATCTCTAAACTAAACTAATGATTCGGAACGTCAGAGCCTAAAAATAGAAGCAGGGTTAGGCCAACGAGCTCCTTGAGTCTCCTGCACCATCCATCACGATCTGTGGCTGATCTATCTCAACAGCAAGTTCCTGCACTTTTATATCTCTTTATTCCATTAATGTCCAAAAACCTATTGATCCTCCAGATTCCAAAGGTTCACCATAAGTTCATAAGTGATGCCGGCAGGTGGGACTGGTGTAGACGGGACAAATTGGTCAGTGTGGGCAATTAAGGCCATGAGGTCATAAGGAATAGGAGTAGAATTAGGCCATTCGGCCCATCGGGTCTACTCCGCCATTCGATCATGGCTGATCTATCTCTCCCTCTCAACCCCATTCTGCCTTCTCCCCATAACCCCTGATACCCGTGCTAATCAAGAATCTGTCAATTTCTGTCCGTGGCATTGAATCCCACAGATTCACCACCTTGGTGACGTTTTGGGGTCGGGACCCTTCTTCAGACTGACTGTAAGGGGGAGGAACTGGAAGCAAGAAAAGATCAGGACAAATCAGGGCCGTGACACGGTGGCATCAAGCAGGGAGGTTCCCTGATAGGCTGATGTTGGCTTGGGATAGTGTGATTTCCAAGAGGATTAAATCGGTGTGAGCTGTGGAGCTGTGGAACAGTGAGCTGTGGAGCTGTGGAACAGTGAGCTGTGGAGCTGTGGAGCTGTGGAACAGTGAGCTGTGGAACTGGGTAACTGGCATTTAGTACAAGGAAATGGAAGTGTTTGTATGTTACCTAAAATGAGAGAATTCAAAGTTCATGCCACTAGGTTGTAATCTCCCTGTGAAATATGAGGTGCTGTTCCTCCAGTTTGTGTGTGGCCTCATCCTGGCAATGGAGGAGGCCCAGGACAGAAAGGTATCGGGTGTCAGTGTATTGAGACTGTACATTGTGATCCAGTCAAGTGTGCTAAGTTGTAAGTCTACAGCAGGGCAGTGTATAGGAGCAGAAAATAAACATCGATGCTTTGGATGACAATGGAGGGAAGGACCATCTTCTTCTTCTTGCGTTTGAGACAACAGAAGTTATGAAACTGCTTCACAAATGGCTAACATGTGTTGTCAGTTAAAGCAAATAAAAAAAGCAAAGACCAGTGAACGGTCCTGTGTTGGGAGAGGAAGTGAGAAACAAATGGGAAGAACTACTTCAAAGGAGCTTATAAAGCAAGTTGCAGGGGATATTAAACTGAATGTAAGCTGAATCGTGGCAATTATGTGAGGAAAACCAGAGTGGCTTTACTTTACACTTTAGAGCTACAGCATGGAAACAGGCCCTTTGGCCCACTGAGTCCACGCCGACCAGCAATCTCCATGTAGACTTGCACTATCCCAGACACCAGGGACAACTTACAATTTACAGAAGCCAATCAACCTACAAACCTGTTCGTCTTTGGAGTGTGGTAGGAAACCGGAGCACCCAGGATAAAATCCATGCAGGTCACGGGGAGAACGTACAAACTCCGTGCATTCAGCACCCGTGGTGAGGATTGAACCTGGGTCTCTGGCGCAATAAAACGGCAACTGCATCACGCTGCCAGACACCTGGCATCCATCCTGACCTCGAGCACTGTCTGCGCGGAGTTTGCACATTTTCCTGTTGGTCTCCTCCAGGTGCTCCTGTTTCCTACCACAACCCAAAGACGTGCAGGTCTGCAGGTTAATTGGCCTCCGTGAATTGTCCCTGATGTCATCGAGTCATAGAATGATACAGTGTGGAAACAGGCCCTTCGGCCCAACTCGCCCACACCGGCCAACAATGTCCCAGCTACACTAGTCCCACGTGCCTGCGCTTGGTCCATAACCCTCCAAACCCGTCCTATCCCTGTACCTGCCCAACTGTTTCTTAAACAATGGGATAGTCCCAGCCTCAACTACCTCCTCTGGCAACTTGTTCCATACACCCCCCACCCTTTGTATGAAAAAGTCACCCCTCAGATTCATATTAAATCTTTTTCCTTCACCTTGAACCTATGTCCTCTGGTCCTCGATTCCCCTACTCTGGGTAAAAGACTGTGCATCTGCCTGATCTATTCCTCTCATGATTGTGTACACCTCTGTAAGATCTCCCCTCATCCTCTTGCGCTCCATGGAATAGAGACCCAGCTTAATCAACCTCTCCCTGTAGCTCACACCCTCTGGTCCTGGCAACATCCTCATAAATCTAGTGTGTAGGGAATGGATGAGAAGGTAGGATATCATAGAGCGAATGTGAACAGGTGATTGATGGTCGGTGTGGGCCCAGCGGCCTGTCTCTATGCTGTATCTCTAAACTACGCTAAACAACTGTTTACATTTCAGCATTTGAAGGCAGAAAATGGGAACAATGCAATTTTCCCAAATATAATTTCCCAAAGATCTGTGTAGGAAGGAACTGTAGGTGCTGGTTTAAACCAAAGATAGACAAAAACCTGGAGTAACTCATGAGTTACTCCAGCTTTTTGTGTCTATTCTCGAAGGCCTCTTGATTCAGGAACTATTTCTATTGAAGGAAACTCTGGTCATTGCTCTGCCACTTAAGCAAATGTGTGGGAGGGAAGCCGGTGATTGTAGGCCAGTTAGAATCAATGCAGTGAGGTATAGAGTTACAAACTGGGAGACTGTATACATTGGAATTTATTCACAAAATGCTGGAGTAACTCAGCAGGTCAGGCAGCATCTCAGGAGAGAAGGAATGGGTGACGTTTCAGGGTCGAGACCCTTCTTCAGACTGATGCCTATACATTGGAATCTTCAGTAATGAGAGAGGCCTGGTGTGGATTAGCAAATGCAACGTCACAGATGAAAAAGGTCAGAACACTCTGGTCTCGACCCGGAACATCACCCATTCCTTTTCTCCAGACCCGCTGAGTAACTCCAGCTTTTTGTGTCTATCTTCGGTTTAAACCAGCATCTGCAGTTCCTTCCCACACATAGAACAGTACAGAACAGGAATGAATGGTACCTTCAGCTCACAACGTTTGTGCCAAACATGAAGCCTAGTTGAGCTGATCCCATCTGCTTTGCATGTGATCCGTGGTCTGGAGATGATCATCTTCCATACAAATGAGTTAGTTAATGAAGCAATGCATCACTTATGCAGGTAAACCAGATGTTGAATCATTAGGATTTCCAAGCAATCAGTTTGCTGATTGCCAGAGTTTTATATAAAATGGGAAACTGCTTCTATACGTGCTGTGGAATCCAGATGTTTTTGTTGGTTTTTCACATAAATGAAACCATACATGAGTGAAGACGACATAGTTTAATATATTTAATTGCACCCTGATGTTTAACACTTCTGCTTCCTGAATATGCTTTCGATAAATAAATCTTCTGTTGAAAAAAGACACAGCATGTTTGCTGTCCTGACCTATGGACAGCCCATCATGTCAGGCACTTTCACTTGTTTGTATCTGCACTGAGTTGAATTATTTCTACAGAATATTTCTCCTCGGGTTTTATAGATGAATAAGCAGATTATTGAACAGCGTAGCCCAGTGTGTAGATGCAAGGTTTATATTTTTGCTAAATGTCATCACAGCCAGTTTTGAATGGCAGATGTGAGATTCCTCTCATCCATCTATATACTAAAACTCTCGTTTGTCTGGTTGTTTGTTCCTGAACTACAGCCAAAACGGTACATGATAGCGCGACAATTTTAGGCCCACCTTACTCACCGTCATCCCTTTGGTGCTAATGGAAGAAGTTTCATTGAAATCGGTGTTATATCTTTAAAGTTATTCACATTTTAAAGTTTAAATCTATCTCCTGGGGAGGGAGGGAGGGGGGTGGAGGGAGGATAAGGGGGATTGAGGGGGAGGGAGGGGAGGGGAGGAGGAGAGGGTGCTGCACCAATGTAGGAGAGGTTTGGCCCCAACGAGTCCACTTGGTCTAGTATGAGATATATCTTGTATGAGATGATCTCATCTTATATGAGATATATGATTCCTCATGAGAGGAATAGATCAGGTAGATGCACAGAGTCTCTTGCCCAGAGTAGGGGAATCAAGGACCAGAGGACATATACGTTCAAGGTGATTTAATAGGAATCTGAGGGGTAACCTTTTCCACACAAAGGGTGGTGGGTGTATGGAACGATCTGCTAGAGGAGGTAGTTGAGGCAGGGACTATCGCAATGTTTAAGAAACAGACAGGTATATGGATAGGACAGGTTTAGAGGGATATGGACCAAACGCAGGCAGGTGGGACTAGTGTAGCTGGGACATGTTGGCCGGTTTGGGCACGTTGGGCCGAAGGGACTGTTTTCACACTGTATCACTCTATGACTATAAAAGAATATTGAAAATTGGTCCAAATGGCCTTTTTTCCGTTCTGTGTGATCCTCGGACTCTACAACGACCTGTTCTGGCAGGTTGGAGGCTTCTCAGACTCATAGTGACCTTGTCAACTGAAACTTTACAACTTAAAGTAGGTTTCCTGCCCTCTGTTGTGGTGCCTGAGTTTGTTCCGACCAAATTGGTAAGGGGCTACAACAGCATGCCCACTGCTATCGAAAATAACTAGGGATGGCACAGTTTCACAGCTAATAGCAATCCAAACCTACAGTGGTCATCATGTTCCAGCCCCTTACCAATTTAGTTAGAGCAAAGTTAGGCACCAGAGCAGAAGGAAGGAAAACTAATTTAAGTTTGCATTTGTAATTCTCCCTGAGACTGAGCGCTTGTGTTTTTCTGTTTTTCTGTGTGGTCCAGTTCCCGATCACATCCCAAAGATGTGTAGGTTGGCAAGTTAATTGGCCATTCTAAATTACTCATGCTGGTGGGTGGAAAGATTAATGATAAAGTTTGGAGGATTGGTTACAGGGAAAATCAATGGAGGGAATGGAATTGCTCAGTTAACCAGCATAGACTCGATGGGCCAAATGGCCTCCGTCATATTCTTTTGTGCTGCTGCAAGTAAGAATTTCATTTTTCCATCTGGGATATGACAATAAAACTCTCTCCCTCTCTCCCCCTCTCTCCCATTTGCCCTCTCTCTCTCACACTCCCTCTCTCCCCCTCTCTCCCATTTGCCCTCTCTCTCTCACACTCCGAGTCTCCCCCTCTCTCTCGCCTTTCTTCTCTGCTATCTGGAAATATGGATACAATTTGCCATTTAGACAGGTTTTATCGTGTGAGTGTGTACATTGTTGAAGATCATCTGCTAAATCTTCCATTCATGGTGATCTTCTTGCTAAATATTCCTCTCTCTTTTTGAACAGATCGATGAGCTCCCGGAGGGAGCTGTGAAACCACCATCAAATAAATATCCTATTTTCTTCTTTGGAACTCATGAGACGTAAGTACACTCGTAGAGTTACAGATGAAAATGGACAGTGCTATTTATTTTGTAACAGGAAAAAATAATATTGTTCCAAAACTGAATCGTGATGGTCAGTTCTGGAATAGATCTGATAAAATCCTTTTGAATAATTTCCAGCCAGATATTTACTGTGAATCTAAAAACCTAAAAGGTTTGTAGATTTTGTATTAAATCAGTTGAGTTAAGGGAAGATTTTTATTTTCAGGTGGCTTTCATAGATAGTGCCAATAGTTCTAGGAACAGAATTAGGCGACGTCTACTCCACCATTCATTCATGGCCGATCTATCTCCATCTCAACCCCATTCTCCTGCATTCACCCCATAACCCCTGACACCCGTATCAATCAAGAATCTGTCTTAAAAATATTGCGATAATGTGTTGATATTAATAACCTGCTATGTAATGGGTAAGAATTGTTTAAGATATTTGATTATGAGTTTCGGGACTGATAGTTTATTGTATGTTTACGTCCACCATTGATTACCATACATTCCAATGTTCCACACAGACGCATATTCTAACTTAATCACTTAAAATATACTTAATCACTTAAGACTAGGCAATGCCTGTATCTTTTATGTTACCTTGAGAAAATGTTGGTGTTCTACCTTCTTGAACCATTTCAGTGCCTCTGGTGAAGAATCTACCACAATCTCGGAGGAAGAGTTTCATGAATTTCTAAGACAAACAAGAATTAGAGACATCATTTATAGGTGTTCTAGTGCTCCTATTTTCTTGTGTTAAGAAGAAAATCACTATCATTGAAGATGCCAATGATTTTGGTGCTGCCTCGGGTATACCTTTGATTCTCTCTTCACAGGTTAAATATCTAGATGAAGTTATATTTCCTCAATTTTAAGGCAATATTCACAGTTTTGTTTTGTTGAGTTAAGAGAAACAGCGTGGAAACAGGCCCTTTGGCCCATCGAGTCCGCACCGGCCAGCGATCCCCGCGCATTAACACTATCCTACACACACTAGGGACAATTTACAATTATACCAAGCTAATTAAACTACTGTACATCTGTGGAGTGTGGGACAAAACCAAAGTTCTCAGAGAAAACCCAGGCAGGTCACAGGGAGAACGTACAAACTCCGTACAGACAGCCACCCGTAGCCAGGATCTCTGGGTCTCTGCGCTGTAAGGCAGCAACTCTGCTGCTGCATCACTGTGCCGCCCCTCACAGCTTAATATAACTAGCTTCATGTCTTGTTTAAGTAGGAAACTGTACTCAATTATTAATAGCGTGCTTAGTATAAACAGCACCAATTAATTATAGAATATATGTTTTTATGGCGTGCTTGAATTTCCTTTGTAAGTAATAATTCCTGTATTGGTTTCATGTTATATACTGTGCTTGTTTTATTCCATCAATGTTTACCTATGTACTGACTTGTACAAACAAGATAGGTCTCAGCTTTGTTCTCCTGCCCCAGATTAGTTGATCTTGACTGGACTAGAAGTGCCATAGTTAAAATTGGCCCCAGTACCAACAAGCTCAGAAGAAAAGTATTAGGCTGCAGATTCCCCTCCAGTTTGCTGATGAAGGTCATTGACACCCAATAGAGCTCTCGTTGTTCCGTCTTCCCCAAAAGTAAATGTTTCTTTAGAGATACAAAGATGCAGCACAGAAACAGGCCCTTCTGCCCACTGAGTCCACACCGACCAATGATCCCTGTACACTCGTACTATCCTACACACTGGGGACAATTTTTACCAAAGGTAATTAACCTACAAACCTGTACATCTTTGGAAGGTGGGAGGAAACCAGAGCACCTGGAGAAAACCCACGCAGTCACGGGGAGAACGTACAAACTCCGTACAAATAAGCACCCGTATTCAGGATCGAACTCTGGCGCTGTAAGGCAGCAACTCTACTGCTGCGCCACCATGCCACCCCACAATTTAAATTAGCAATTGAAATAAATGGCAGAGAACTGGTCCAAGGGCTTAGAGTGCCCCAACCTGCAGATTTAGTTTAGTTTGGAGATACAGCGCGGAAACAGGCCCCTCGGCCCACCTGGTGCATGCCGACCAGCGATCCCCGCACACTAACACTATCCTACACACACTAGGGTCAATTTCCAAGCCAATTAACCTACAAATCTGCACGTCTTTGGAGTGTGGGAGGAAACCGAAGATCTCAGAGAAAACCCACGCAGGTCACAGGGAGAACGTACAAACTCCGCACAGACAGCGCCCGTAGTCAGGATTGAACCCGGGTCTCTGGGGCTGCAAACGGTACAAGGCAGCAACTCTACCGCTGCGCCACCGTGCCGCTGAGCAAAAGATGTGCCAGCCATTCATTACCATGTTCCGATGTGTACTGTATGTAACCCATGAAACTGGAAATAAATCATTTGAGATCAGTCACTGAGTTTTCTATTCCAGGGCCTTTCTGGGACCAAAAGACCTTTTACCGTACCAAGAATATAAAGAAAAGTTTGGGAAGTGCAACAAGCGAAAAGGTTTCAACGAAGGACTGTGGGAGATTGAAAACAACCCTGGTGTCAAGTTCACAGGATATCAGGTAAAGACTGTTAGTTGCTGCCTCAGTACTTGGGTAATGTACTCATACATAGACACAAAGTGCTGGAGTAACTCAGCGGGCCAGGCAGCATCTGTGGAGAACATGGATAGGTGACGTTTCACAGAGTGCTGGAGTAACTCAGCGGGCCAGGCAGCATCTGTGGAGAACATGGATAGGTGACGTTTCACAGAGTGCTGGAGTAACTCAGCGGGCCAGGCAGCATCGCTGGAGAACATGGACAGGTGATGTACAATCTTTTCGCTGACTGGAGAGCACGCAACAAAAAAGCTTTTCACTGTACCTCGGTACACGTGACAATGACAAACTAAACTAAACTCAGGAGAACAAAAGGCTACAGGTCCCGGAATCTGATAGGAAATCAAGGTGAGGGGTGGAATCGAATAAGGACAGGTAGTGGCAAATGGGAGCAACAGAGGGAAGGATTGAGTTAGTTTTGCATTAAAATTCTATCGATTCAGTAATCTTAAATTGCAGTGACTATAAAATGATTAACAAGTGGCCCTTGCCCTTCCAGCTGGATGGGCAATTAGCAAGAACTGTTTAATTAATGTAAGGTGACTCAAAAGTACTAGTGGTCAGGCCAGCCGCAAGCAGAGTGATTGAAAACACAAAAGAGCTCCACATCCTGGAGATCGGAAATAAAGAAACTTTGTCCGTGGAGAGAGGAACATGTTAAGGTTTCAAATCGGTGACTTTTCATCAGAACCATGAAAGGATCAGAATACAGCATGTTTTAGAAACATAGAAACATAGAAAATAGATGCAGGAGTAGGCCATTCAGCCCTTCAAGCCAACACCGCCATTCAATATGATCATAGCTGATCATCCAAAATCAGTACCCAGTTCCTGTTTTCTCCCCATATCCCTTGATTCCGTTAGCCCTAAGAGCTTAATCTAACTCTCTTGAAAACATCCAGTGAATTGGCCTCCACTGCCTTCTGTGGCAGAGAATTCCACAGATTCACAACTCTCTGGGTGAAAAAAATGTTTCCCACCTCTAGAAAAAATTCTAGAGAAATTAGTTTTCATTTCTAGAGATGGGGTAGCACAGTGGTGCAGCAGTATCGTTGCTGCCTTTCCTCACTCTCAGAATGTCTAAGAATGCCTTAATTCACTTTGAAGATCTCCATCTAACTACAAAGTCAGGTCAGCAGTAATGACCAAAAGTGTTTCTATGTGTGAGCAGGGGCACATGGCTATTTGTATGCATAGGGACCAGATTCTCTGAGTTCTACAGAGGAGGTAGCTGAGGCAGGTTCTATCGTAACGTTTAAGAGACATTTGGCCAGGTAGGTGGATAGGATAGGTTTAGAGGGATTTGGGCCAACTGCAGGCAGGTGGGACCAGCGTAGATGGGGCATGTTGGTCATTGTGTGCAAGTTGAACGATTGGGCCTGTTTCCACATTGTATCACTCTTTCCCACACAGTGGCGTAGCGGTAGAGTTGCTGCCTTACAGCACCAGAGACCCAGGTTCAATCCTGACTATGGGTGCTGTCTGTACGGAGTTTGTACGTTCTCCCTCTGACCGAGTGGGTTTTCCCCAGATGCTCTGGTTTCCTCCCACACTCCAAAAGCGTACATTTCTGTAGATTAATTGGCTTGGGGAAAAAAAAGATTGTAAATTGTCCCTAGTGTGTGTAGGTTAGTGCTAGTGTATGGGGTGGGTGCGGACTCGATGGGCCAAAGGGCCTGTTTCCATGCTGTATCTCTAGACTAAACTAAACTGAACTATTGTTCATTGGTTTCTTATTTTCTCATATAAATTTATTCGTAGCGTTTAATCTGAGTTTTTGATTCCTTGCCATCGCACCTGTGTTTCTTTTACTCTTCTGCCAAGAGACCTTTTCTCTTGCCTTCTGGGGGATTTTATGAATGTGTTAATTGTAATGAAAGGCAATTTTCCGTCAATTATCTCCCTCTAACGCTGCTGACTCACCCCTGGGAAGCATGATAGTCTAAAATCAGTTCTTTGAAACATTTGCAACATCTTCCTTCTTTTATTATCTTGTTCCACTTCACAGGTTCTCGAAAATCTCTTTACCTGGCCTCTAAAGACTTTTAACCATAGCAACTGTAGGCACACACCTTCATCGATAACTTACATTAGTTTTGGCCATGGGCTTTTGTTCGAGTAAGATTTGTTTCATTAAGTGACCATTTTCAGAATCTAGAATACAGTAGGGTGGCACTTTAGGATGGCACGGTGGCGCAGCGGTAGAGTTGCTGCCTCACAGCGCCAGAGACCCAGGTTCGATCCTGACTATGGGTGCGGTCTGTACAGAGTTTGTACATTCTCCCCGTGACCCGCGTGGGTTTTCTCCAGGAGCTCCGGTTTCCTCCCACACTCCAAAGATGTGCTGGTTTGTAGGTTAATTGGCTTTTATAAATTGACCCTAGTGTGTAGGATTGAGCTAGTGTACGGGTGATGGTTATTTGGCATGGACTCTGGGGGGTGGGGGCGGAGCGCGAAGGGCCTGTTTATGTACAGCGCCTCTAAACTAAACTAAACTAAACTAAAGAATACAGTACTAAAGGATCCAAAATCTAGCAGACTTCTTTTTAATATCCAGGTTCACATTTGTTGGCCCCGGAATGAGTTTAAAGGTAACCTCATTATCTTTAATACATCTATTGAACCTGTGGCAATAACACACTGCTGTGGGGCGTAGTAACTGCAGTAGACACAAAGTGCTGGAGGAACTCAGCAGGTCAGGTAGCATCTCCGGAGAGCAAGGATAGGTGGTGTTTTGGGTCGGGACCCTTCTTCCGGCTGATTGTGACCTGCCGGGAGAAGCAACAGAAGCGAACACAATTACAACTTCTAAAAAAACATTTGGGCTGATTTGGATAGGAAGATTTTAGAGGGCTCTGGGCCTCATATGCAGCTAGACGAGATTGGTTTAACTTGCCATTGTGTTTGGTACCAACATTGTAGTTGAATATACCAACTTTGCCAATATTTTAGTTGTATCAGTTCATCGTCTGAAGCATGTGTGTGGCCTGTCCAATTAAAGGCAGCAATGGCTTGAGAGACTTGGTCTGAACAGGCAGCAACAATAGAGGTGAGTTGGACTCTGCCCTGGGCCAAAGCATCTATTGCATGGATATAATGTGTTGTTGTGACTGTCCTGGGCACTGTCCCAGTCCCTCTAGGTACCATAATATGCTTCCAACAAAGGGTTTAAACAGGAGGGATCTTGATTTAGAAATCAGAACATTAAGATACACTGGAAGTCCCACCAAACCCTCACCACCAACCGAGCAACTTCCTCCCCACAGCCAACAACTGTTATACACTGCAACCTTCGAAATAAGCTCTGAACCACACAGACTGGGAGGCAGTGTTTTTGTTTTTGCACTATTATTGTTTGTATAAGGGTCTTGACCCGGAGAGAGATTCCTTCTCTCCAGAGATGCTGTCTGCCCGCTGAGTTACTCCAGCTTTTCGTGCCTAATTTATTTATATATATAGATATTACACACACATATACAAATGTACAATAAGAAAATAACTGCAGATGCTGGTACAAATCGATTTATTCACAAAATGCTGGAGTAACTCAGCAGGTCAGGCAGCATCTCGGGAGAGAAGGAATGGGTGACGTTTCGGGTCGAGACCCTTCTTCAGACTGATGTCGGGGGTGGGACAAAGGAAGGATATAGGTGGAGACAGGAAGATAGAGGGAGATCTGGGAAGGAGGAGGGGAAGGGAGGGACAGAGGAGCTATCTGAAGTTGGAGAAGTCGACGTTCATACCACCGGGCCGCAAACTGCCCAGGCGAAATATGAGGTGCTGCTCCTCCAATTTCCGGCGGGCCTCACTATGGCACTGGAGGAGGCCCATGACAGAGAGGTCAGACTGGGAATGGGAGGGGGAGTTGAAGTGCTGGGCCACCGGGAGATCAGTGGCGTTAATGCGGACCGAGCGCAGGTGTTCAGCGAAGCGATCGCCGAGCCTGCGCTTGGTTTCGCCGATATAGATGAGTTGACATCTAGAGCAGCGGATGCAATAGATGAGGTTGGAGGAGGTGCAGGTGAACCTCTGTCTCACCTGGAAAGAATGTTTGGGTCCTTTGATGGAGTTGAGGGGGGAGGTAAAGGGACAGGTGTTGCATCTCGTGCGGTTGCAAGGGAAAGTGCCCGGGGTTAGGGTGGTTTGGGTAGGAAGGGACGAGTGGACCAGGGAGTTGCGGAGGGAACGGTCTCTGCGGAATGCAGAGAGGGGAGGGGATGGGAAGATATGGCCAGTGGTGGGGTCCTGTTGTAGGTGACGGAAATGTTGGTGGATGATATGTTGGATCCGCTGGCTGGTGGGGTGGAAGGTGAGAACGAGGGGGATCCTGTCCTTGTTGCGAGTGGGGGGATGGGGAGCAAGAGCGGAGCTGCGGGATGTAGAAGAGACCCTAGTGAGAGCCTCATCTATAATGGAGGAGGGGAAGCCCCGTTTTCTGAAAAACGAGGACATCTCGGAAGCCCTAGTCTGAAAAACCTCATCCCGGGCACAGATGCGGCGTAGACGGAGGAATTGGGAGTAGGGGATAGACTTTTTGCAGGGGACCGGGTGGGAAGAAGTGTAGTCCAGATAGCTGTGCGAGTCGGTGGGCTTGTAATAAATGTCCGTCACTAATTTTTCTCCTGTGATGGAGATGGTGAGGTCCAGAAACGGGAGGGAGATGTCAGAGATAGTCCAGGTATATTTAAGGGCAGGATGGAAATTGGAGGTGAAGTGTATAAAGTCAGTGAGTTCTGCATGGGTGCAAGAGGTAGCACCAATGCAGTCGTCGATGTAGCGGAGGTAGAGTTCGGGGATGGGGCCAGTGTACGTCTGGAACAGGGATTGTACAATATATGTATTGCTTATTATGGTGTTTACACCTATCTGTGTGTGTGTGTGTGTGTGTGTATAATAATAATAATAATACATTTTTTATTTATATATATATACACACACACACACACACACACACACACACACACACACACACACACACACACAGATAGGTGTAAACACCATAATAAACAATACATATATTGTAGAAGGGTCTCGACCCGAAACGTCACCCATTCCTTCTCTCCCGAGATGCTGCCTGACCTGCTGAGTTACTCCAGCATTTTGTGAATAAATCGATTTGTACCAGCATCTGCAGTTATTTTCTTATACATATATTGTACATTCTCCTTCGTGACTATATCAGGATAGAACATTATGAGAAACAGTTTTCTGAAGACAGAGAATGAATTTCCTCCCAAGTGCATTAATTCAGGATTTTCTTAAGCAGCTTGGCAGGAATATATACATACCAGTGTATGCTTGCAAGTGTGTGTGTGTGTGTTCATAAGTTCTAGGATCAGAATTAGACCATTCGGCTCATCGTCTACTCCGCCATTCAATCGTGGCTGATCTATCTCTCCCTTTGAACCCCATTCTCCTGCGTTCTCCCCGTAATCCCTGGTGCATGGGTTTGTCCAGAATGGACAGCAAGGCATGGAATAGACAATGGACAATAGATAATAGGTGCAGGAGGAGGCCATTCGGCCCTTCGAGCCAGCACCGCATTCAATGTGATCATGGCTGATCAACAGGCTGAACCAGCCTTGCAGCCCAGTAATGTAAGAAAATAACTGCAAATGCTGGTACAAATCGAAGGTATTTATTCACAAAATGCTGGAGTTACTCCAACATTTTGTGAATAACTACAGCCCAGTAATAGTACACGCTACACTTTGAATCAGGCGCCAATGTAAATGTGATCATTTGGAGAGATGAGCAGATCAAGGAGATAGCCACATGGCGAGTTCCTTCCAGGTCTCTGTAGATGACCTGAACAAAAACCACAACGACCATGTTGCTTTGGGTGGGCATCTGGGAAAGCAATGGGAGGTCAATGGGAGTACAAATTCCAATTTTAGGAAATGAAGGGAATTACAGGAGAAATGTTTAACAGGTGATAGACACAAAAATCTGGAGTAACTCAGCGGGACAGGCAGACCCTTCAAGGGTCTCGACCCGAAACGTCACCCATTCCTTCTCTCCAGAGATGCTGCCTGTCCCGCTGAGTTACCCCAGCATTTTGTGTCTACCTTTGATTTAAACCAGCATCTGCAGTTCTTTCCCACATGTACATGCTCTTGTTACAACAACGTAAACCTGAAACCAGACACATGGGGAACTGCAGATGCTGCAACCTTGAGCAAAACACAAAGTGCTGGAGGAACTCAGCTTGTCAGGCAGCATCTGTGGAGGTACTGGGTTCCTCCAGCACTCTGTGTTTTGCTCAAGATTCCAGCATCTGCAGTTCCTTCTGTCTCCATATTACCCACAGGGATTTGTTCTCTCTTATCAGGTTGATTGGAACTATTGAAACTGTTTAATTACTTCAGCAACTCAATATAACTCGCTGCAACTCAAATAAGACTTTATTTTTTATTGTGAAGCATTTTGCATTAAAAATGATAGAAATTGTAAATATTTTCTTTGGCACAATTTATTCCCTACAGGTTTACCGCCTGTATTTCCTGGCATCAATCATGCTTCTCAATAGGAAGCACACTGTTTATTTACAATCGTGTTTCTATTTTTGTTTTCTGAGTTTGCAATTGGGAATAGATCGGGTAGATATACAAGAGTCCCTTGCCCAGAGTAGGGGAATCAAGAACCAGAGGACATAGGTTTGAGGTGAAGGGGAAAAGATGTAATAGGAATCTAAGGGGTAACTTTTTCATCCAAAGTGTGGTGGGTGTATGGAATGAGCTGCCGGAGGAGGTAGTTGAAGCAGGGACTATCGCAACGCAACATTGCTGCAGTTATGCAGATGCAGTTATGCAGATGCCCGACCCGAAATGTCAGGACTGAAGAAACACTTTGTGTTTTAAATTAAGCATAGACAATAGACAATAGACAATAGGTGCAGGAGTAGGCCATTCAGCCCTTCGAGCCAGCACCGCCATTCAATGCGATCATGGCTGATCACTCTCAATCAGTACCCCGTTCCTGCCTTCTCTCCATACCCTCTCACTCCGCTATCCTTAAGAGCTCTATCCAGCTCTCTCTTGAAAGCATCCAACGAACTGGCCTCCACTGCCTTCTGAGGCAGAGAATTCCACACCTTCACCACTCTCTGACTGAAAAAGTTCTTCCTCATCTCCGTTCTAAATGGCCTACCCCTTATTCTTAAACTGTGGCCCCTTGTTCTGGACTCCCCCAACATTGGGAACATGTTTCCTGCCTCTAATGTGTCATAGATTTCGGAGGTTCACATTTAGCCACTGTGGGGGGGGGGGGGGAGAGCAACAGAGACCCGGTGTGAGGGGACTAACGTGAAGGAGGAAGACCCGGCATGGGGGGAACGCCAGGGGGGAGGGGGGAAGAACAAGGGGGGAATTGACACGGGGGAGTGGGAGTTTGTAACTTTGTAAGCGCCCTTTATAGGCAACTATTTGCGTACCATTGGCAAGGTACGCAAGCAAAGAACTTCACTGTGACTTGTCAATTGATGACGATATTGATTCTATTCAATTAAATGGGCGGTTTTATTTTTTCTGCTGTTCATTTTGCGAGCGTGTGTGATTTTTCTGCTACCTTGCTGTGTTCTTTGTTTCAGGCGATACAACAGCAGAGCTCTTCGGAGACGGAAGGAGAAGGGGGGAACACTGCCGATGCCAGCAGTGATGGTGAAGGGGCAGAGATAATGGATGAAGAAGGAAAGGCCAAGGGCAAAAATGAAAAAGCAGGCTCCAAACGGAAAAAAGCTGCTCTTAAGGTAAAAAGAATTGACCGTGAATTTCCATGTTCTCTCATGATAGCATCAAGTTCGATGTCTGAATGTTTTCTGTTGAAAGCCTGCTTAAGATTACTTTCTGCTTGCATGAAAGTTGCATGGAACGAATGTTCAAAAATTGATCCCACCCAGAATATTTAATATTTAAATGGTTTCTACTGAACCTTTGGAACAACTTAATTGAAGTTTTTTTAATCTACTGTTGGGGTCATATCAGTATGTCAAAGCACGACAGCAAATCATACGGTCCTTTTAAAATCTGTGGCCATTTGCATTTCTCCATCTATTCCCTTTATTGCTGATCGAGTCGCCTTCAAAATTCCTGTTCTTGTAACAATAGCTCATCACCTCATTTAAAATTCCCCTCCATTTTAAGTGCTGAGTTTCCAGAGTGATTCTAAAGTATTTGGTCTCTGGTATTCACCATTTCCCAGTGTCCCACAGTCTTTCCCAAATAACACTGTTGTGAATTTTTTTATTTGATGTCCCTCAAGATAAGTCTGAGTATTTGTGCAGGAAGGAAATGCAGATGCTGGTTTATACCGAAGATTGACACAAAGTGCTGGAGTAACTCAGCGGAACAGGCAGCATCTCTGGAGAAAAAGATTAGGTGACATTTCGGGTTGGAATCCTTCTTCGGATATGCTACCTGTCCTACTGAGTTACTCCAGCATTTTGTGTCCAAGTCACAGTATTTATTGTTTTATGACTTAAAGTAAGGAAATTGAAGAGTTTAGAGATTAGATCAGGAGATCTCTGGAAAAAGACACAAAATGCTGATCCCCGCACACTAACACTGTCCTGCACACACTAGGGACATTGTTACAATTATGCCAAGCCAATTAACCTACAAACCTGCACGTCTTTGGAGTGTGGGAGGAAAGCAGAGCACATGGGGAGAACGTACAAACTCCGTACAGACAGCACCCGTAGTCAGGATCAAACCCATGTTTCTAGCGCCGTAAGGCAGGAACTTTACCGCTACGCCACAGTGCCTCCCTGTTGTATTTGTGTGTGGCTTGACTCATACATGACTCGTGTGTAGAATGATTTGACTGGATTGCACACAAAGAAAGTTTTTCGCTATATCTCGATAAGTTTGACAATAATAAACCAATACCAAATATGTAGAAACAAGCAACTGCGGAAAAGGACACAATGTGTTGGGGTAACTCAGCGGGTCAGGCAGCATCTGTGGAGAACATGGATAGGTGGTGTTTCACAGAGTGCTGGAGTAACTCAGCGGGTCAGGCAGCATCTGTGGAGAACATGGATAGGTGGTGTTTCACAGAGTGCTGGAGTAACTCAGCGGGTCAGGCAGCATCTGTGGAGAACATGGATAGGTGACGTTTTGGGTTGAGACCCATTCTTCAAACTTACCCAATACCAATACCTATTTAGGAAATAATAAATGTATACTGATTGAGAATGATCAGCCATGATCACATTGAATGGTGGTGCTGGCTCGAAGGGCCGAATGGCCTACTCCTGCATCTATTGTCTATTAGAGTTAAACAATTTTTTTTTTAATTCATGCTTTCTTGCTGTTTAAGAACTCTATTGATCACAGCTTTAACACTCCCCCCCCCCCCCCCCCCGTCCCTCTCCCCCTCCCCCCCCTCCCCCTCCCTCCCTCCCTCCCTTCGTCCCTTCCTTCGACCCTCCCTCCGTCCCTCCCAACGTCCGTCCCTCCCTCTCCCCCTCCCTCTCCCCCTCCCTCTCCCCCCCTCTCTCCCTCCCTCCCTCTCTCCCTCCCCCTTTCGCTCTCCCTCCCCCTCACCCTTTCTCTCCCAGACTGTAAATCACACCCTATTTGGAGGTAGATTGTCAGTTCTGTGGTTCACTAAATTCCCGGGATGCCCCATCATTAGCTTTTCCAGTAACTTCCAGGCAATAAAAACATTGAGCTGAGGAGGGAGTGATGATCCCAATCTTGCTTCTGTCAGGAAAACACCAGGTCATTGTTTACAATGGAGATGCACAGTGGTGCTGCCACCTGCTGGCACTCTCAGTATAATACCATCAAGCAATCTCTTTGTCCACAGATTCTGAAAGGGTGAATAAAGCAGCAAATTATCAAATCTTTCGAGAGGCCATGTTGTGTGCGGCAGCGGGTGCAGCTATTATCATTTATAAATCGGCTGTGCTTGTCGTGAACTCAAGCTTGTGTCTCGATTCACTGCACAAGACGCAATCTTGCAGCATAATGATAAACATCATGAACAGAAATCAGCAGACATTTTGAGCTCACTTTGCATGGTTTGCTGCAGATTCAAAATGGTCACTTGCAACGTTTAATGTGTAAATTTCAATGAACAAAAGGGGAGAAAATGTTTTCCCGAGGAAACAGCCGCTGGCTGGATCACACTGGCTTAATTCCAGCAGCTCTGCACGGAACTGTCACCCTTTGGTCATTTAAATGCATTCCTTGTCAAATGCAGAAATCAAGGGCTTACGGACAGATTCTGAACATCAGACTGTTCACTGTGCACTGGGCTCCACATGGCTTTGACCAACAAGCTCACTGCTTCTGAAAATCACCTCCCACATCCCAAACCTCACTAATTTCAATTGAAATTTAAGGAAATATAAAATGATTCTCTTTAACTTACCTCATTTTATATTCGTTTTTGGAATGATATATGTTTTGGGATTTATTCACTAATCTATTCTTAATAATTTTAATTTAGTTAAGAGATACAGTGCGGAAACAGTCCTTTCAGCCCACTGATTCCGCACTGACCAGCGACCCCTGTAGACTAACACTATCCCACACACACTCACACACACGCACACTTTTTACGTACAATTTTTACCAAAACCAATTAACCTACCAACTTGAATGTCCTTGGAGTGTGGGAGGAAACCGGAGCACCCGGAGAAAACCCACACGGTCACGGGGAGAAAGCACAAACTCTTAACAAGTTAATTTTTTTTAATTATCTGCTTCATTTTTAACAGTTTTTACAGGTTTCTATATGATAGAAATATGGAAAGACTGATGAAATGGCACGTGTGCCTTTAATAGTTGATTAAACTAGAGAAAAAGATAGAAATGTGTGTGTGTGTGTGTGTACTTTTTTGTTAATTATGGTGTTATTGGTGTGAAATATATATGTGTGTGTGTGGTATCTGTGTGTGTATATGTATATACACACACATCCATATACATTAATAGAAAAATATATAGAAATAAATATATATTGTATATGTGTATTAGAGTCATAGAGTGATACAGTGTGGAAACAGGCCCTTCGGCCCAACTTGCACACACCAACCAACAATGTCCCAACTACACTAGTCCCACTTGCCTGCGCTTGGTCCATATCCCTCCAAACCTGTCCTATCCATGAACCTGTCTAACTGTTTCTTAAATGATGGGATAGTCCCAGCCTCAACTACCTCCTCCAGCAGCTTGTTCCATACACCCACCACCCTTTGTGTGAAAAGGTTACCCCCTCGGATTCCTATTAAATCTTTTTCCCTTCACCTTGAACCTATGTCCTCTGGTCCTTGATTCCCATACTCTGGGCAAGAGACTCTGTGCATCTACCTGATCTATTCCTCTCTTGATTTTGTACATGTCTATAAGATCTGTGTTCCATGGAATACAGACCCAGCCTGCTCAACCTCTCCCTATAGCTCACATCCTGTAGTCCTGGCAACATCCTCGTATTATGTATGTATAACATATATTTGTATTTCAACAAGCAGACAGTAATTCAACCCCATTCTCCTGCCTTCTCCTCGTAACCTTTCACGCCCGTACTGATAGACATAAAAAACATAGAAAATAGGTGCAGGAGTAGGCCATTCGGCCCTTCGAGCCTGCACCGTCATTCAATATGATCATGGCTCATCAACCAACTCAGTATCCTGTACCTGCCTTCTCTCCATACCCCCTGATCCATTTAGCCACAAGGGCCACATCTAACTCCCACTTAAATATAGCCAATGAACTGGCCTCAACTACCTTCTGTGGCAGAGAATTCCACAGTGTGACAGGGGAGAGTCAGTGGATGTGGTGAAGGTGTGGAATTCTCTGCCTCAGAAGGCAGTGGAGGCCAGTTCGTTGGATGCTTTCAAGAGAGAGCTGGATAGAGCTCTTAAGGATAGCGGAGTGAGGGGGTATGGGGAGAAGGCAGGAACGGGGTACTGATTGAGAGTGATCAGCCATGATCGTATTGAATGGCGGTGCTGGCTCGAAGGGCTGAATGGCCTACTCCTGCACCTATTGTCTATTGTCATCTCAGTCCTAAAAGACTTCCCCCTTATCCTTAAACTGTGACCCCTTGTTCTGGACTTCCCCAACATTGGGAACAATCTTCCTGCATCTAGCCTGTCCAACCCCTTAAGAATTTTGTAAGTGTGATCATCGTTGCTGTGGTGGTGGGGTGGGGGTGGGGATAAATGGTCTCTCTGCTCCACCCATCGGTGTCGCTGTTGATTGTGTTTCCCAGAAGTCAGTGAAGCAGCTTCGGAAGTCGGCTGAGCAGGAGGGTTTGGACAAGGGTGACCAGAACGTCAAGGGGGAAGAGGACAAAAGTGGCTCGGAAACAGGCGAGGCGCATGGGGATGCAAAGCAGATGAACGAGGAGGTAACGGAAACGTCACAAGTTCCAGCAGTAGAATTAGGCCATTCGGCCCATCCAGTTTACTCCACCATTCAATCATGGCTGATCTCTGCCTCCTAATCCCATTTTCCTGTCTCCTCCCTATAATCCTTGACTCCCGTTCTAATCAAGAATTTGTCTATCTCTGCCTTATAAATATCCACTGACTTGGCCTCCACTGCCCTCTGTGGCGATGAGTTCCACAGATTAACTCCTAAACAGGTTCCTCCTCACCTCCTTTCTAAAAGAGCGCCCTTTAATTTTGAGGCTGTGACCTCTGGTCCTAGACTCTCCCACCAGTGGAAACATCCTCTCCGCATTTTTTTTTTCTTTTTTGTGCATAATCCGCAGGCATTGCCACTTTCATTTCACTGCACATCGTGTATGTGTATGTGACTTGTCTTGATTTGACATCCACTCTGTCTAGGCCTTTCACTTTGCTGTAAGTTTCAATGAGGTCCCCCCTAAACCTTCTAAACTCCAGCGAGTACAGGCCCAGTGCCATCAAACGTATGCTGTTTGCTGTGTGCTGTGCTTGGGAGATGATGGTGTGGGTAAATGGTATGCCATCTAGTTCATTGATTTCCCCCCCCCCCCCCCCCCCATCTTGGGAAAAAGATTCTGACCACCCTACCTATGCCACTAAAGAAGTAACTTTTTGAAAACAATGATGACTCCGAGAAAAGAAAGTTGATAAATGGGAATAAACTCAAAAGAACAAAAAGCACCACATACACCAAAGAAAGATATTTAATTTAGTTTGCTTATCCTTCACATTCAAAGAATGTCAAAATTATGAATTAATGTTAGGACGTGACAAATGGTTTATAGTTTAGAGATTTATTCAATGTTTGGTGGTTTGGGATCAGTCCGTGAAAGGGGGATAAATCATCATCTGTTTGAACTTTCTCCTTCAAATAAATATTGGCTGCCTTTATAGAATAGGCAGAAGTGCCATTTGGACCATACTGGTGATGTACTAATACTTAAGAATGTGTTTAATGTTAAAAACGTTTTTTAATTCAGAGCCAACTTTTAGTTTCATTCAATTCTATTTATATTAAGTCCTTGTTCTTCACGAGAGATGAACTTCCTACCAATAAGATGGTCCAGAGCTCTCTTCTGTGGTTCGGTGAATCCTATTACTTTAGTTTAGTTAGTTTACTTAAGAGGTACAGCGCGGAAACTGGCCCTTCAGCCCACCGAGTCCGCACCGACCAGCGATCCCTGCACACACACACTATCCTACACACACTAGGGACAATTTTTACAATTTTACCATGCCAATTAACCTACAAACCTACATGTCTTTGGAGTGTTGGAGGAAACCGGAGCACCCGGAGAAAACCCACGCGGTCACAGCGAGAAGGTGCAAACTCTGCACGCACAGCACCTGTAGTAAGGATTGAACCTGGGTCTCTGAGGCAGCTGCTCTACCACTGCACCACTGTGCCACCCATCTCTGTTGAAATTAGACACACAGCTTGTAGTATGCATCAACTCACTGGAAATACGTTCCAGATGTTGACAAACACGGTAAAACCCTCTGTTTCAGGAACTACTGAAGGTTAAGTCTGATATGTCTGTCATCACAGACAGACACCAAATGCTGGAGTAACTCAGCAGGTCAGGCAGCATCTCTGGAGAGAAGGAATGGGTGACGTTTCGGGTCGAGACCCTTCTTCAGACTCTAGTGGGAGTGATGTCTGTCATCACTATAGATTGCAAGGTCATTACCTCTGTTTATCTTTCCAAAGGTGTTTGATCTGCTGAGTGTGTCCAGCACTTTCTGCTTTTAACGCCATATTTACAATAGACACGAAATGCTTGTGGAACTCAGCAGAGAAAAGGAATAGGTGACGTTTCAGGTCAAAAGAAGGGTTTCGACTCGAAACGTCACCTATTCCTTTCCCCCGGGGATGCTGCCTGACCCTCTGAGTTACTCCAGCATTTTGTGTCTGTCTTCGGTGCCAACCTGCATCTTTCCTACACACTATATCTGCAAGTTAGGGGTGTTTCAGGGATATTTGAGTTTTGTTTAGGAAAATAACTGCAGATGCTGGTTCAAATCGAAGGTAGACACAAAATGCTGGAGGAACTCAGCGGGTCAGGCAGCATCGCAGGAGAGAAGGAATGGGTGATGTTTCGAGTCGAGACCCTTCTTCAGACTGACGTCAGGGGAGGGGGGCGGGATAAAGATAGGATGTAGTAGGAGACAGGAAGACAGTGGGCCTAGAGTTGGAGGGCATTTGTTTCATATTTCCAGCACCTGTAGCATTTGTTTTAACTGTCTAAATCTTTCCTTTCAGACTTCGATCATCTGAATTCTGGCCACTAATCTGGGAGGAGCAGGAGGTGGCTGTCCAGGGATGGCCATTTTACATACAATCATTCCTTTTGTCAGTGTTGGCATCAGCAGTCTGTGCAGGCTTTCCTTCATTGTGCTACCAACTATAATTTTGCTCACATGCCCGTCAGTAAACCACAACGAAAACATCATGTATTTTATATTCTCCCTCTTCTGAATTGTTCTGAGCAGCAATCCCATGCACTGTTTACCGTACTTCATTCTTATAAACGCCTAGCTGCTCTGTTACTGAGAGAGGATACAATATTTATTTTTGATGCTTGCTTTAAATGTGAAAAATAAACGTCTTTTTCTTGTACTCAGCTTAGTTTTATTCTTCCGCGTGCCATTTGTCTTATGGGATTTTTTAAGCATTTATTTAGTATCTTTACACAAAAATGTCTGTTCTACTGCTGTTCAGAAATGACTGTCTGGTAGAATAAAATTAATGGAATGCATGTATGTTGGTGTTACTTATTTTAAAGCTGATATTAATGTTCAAAACATTAGACCAGGACTTGGCATTAGTGTTGCAGAGTCATACAGTGTGGAAACAGGCCCTTCAGCACAACTTGCCTATGCTGACTGACATACCCCATCTACACTAGTCCCACCTGCCTGTGTTTGGTTCTGTATCTCTCCACGTCACCATCCAGTTCCTCCAGCAGTCTGTATTTTTTCCCAGTCTTTCTCTCTCTATTCCTTAAAGACTCATTGAGTCCTAGTTCAGTTTAGGTTATTATTGTCACGTGTACCGAGAAACATGGTAGAGGCTTTTGTGTGCGTGCTATCCAGTCAGAGAAAAAACTATACATGATTACAATCGAGCCGTCCACAGTGCACAGATAACGGATAAAGAGCACAGCATTCCATGCAAGATATGATCTTTTTCAATAAGTTTTTAGCCAACTGCCAAAATATGTTGCACAAAGTCAAATTTAGTGTGACATTCACATGCAGTGAGTTGGTGTCTTGTGTTTGAAACCACGTTATAAAATGTACGTTGTCCCTGTTTCTTTGAACCACAGGGGGGAGCTGAAGGACACAGAGTGCTGGAGTAACTCAGCGGGTCAGGCAGCATCTCTGGGGAACATGGATAGGTGACGTTTCACAGAGTGCTGGAGTAACTCAGCGGGTCAGGCAGCATCTCTGGGGAACATGGATAGGTGACGTTTCACAGAGTGCTGGAGTAACTCAGCGGGTCAGGCAACATCTCTGGGGAACATGGATAGGTGACGTTTCACAGAGTGCTGGAGTAACTCAGCGGGTTAGGCAGCATCTCTGGGGAACATGGATTGGTGACTTAGCTGAAGGACACACTGTACTGAGTTACTGCTTTCATCATCGCTCATTTGTAAATCTAGTCAGCAAATTAAATGGCATTGCTGGCTTATTTAACTCTTTCAACGCTGAATCACCAAATTCTTTATCAAGGCTGGAAATAAATCTTAGATAAACTCATCGACATAATCAGCACTTGTATGATGCAGTGGACGTGAATTCATTGAGGGGTTGAGGCCAGATTTCCCCAAAACCAAAAGCTGAGCTAAGCATCCCTGACTTTAATGAAAACCATCTCTTTCATTGCCCACAGGAACCTCACAGTTACTATGTGTAAAGAAACACAGATGCTGAAACTCCAAGTTCAGAACAGAAAATGCTGCAATTACTCAGCAGGTCAGGCCTCATCTGTGGGAAGAGAAACAGAGGTTTGGGTTTAGCTTTATTACCGTCATGTGTACCGAGGTCCAGTGAAAAGGTTTTCTTGTGTGCTTGGGCGGCACGGTGGCGCAGCGGTAGAGTTGCTGCCTTACAGCGAATGCAGCGCCCTCGACCCGGGTTCAGTCCCGACTACGGGCGCCGTCTGTACGGAGTTTGTACGTTCTCCCCGTGACCTGCGTGGGTTTTCTCCGAGATCTTCGGTTTCCTCCCACACTCCAAAGACGTGCAGGTATGTAGGTTAATTGGCTTGGTAAATGTAAACATTGTCCCCAGTGGGTGTAGGATAGTGTTAATGTGCGGGGATCGCTGGGCGGCTCAGACCCGGTGGGCCGAAAGGAGCTCGTTTCCGCGCTGTATCTCTAAACTAAATCAGCCAGCGGATAGAAAATACATGATTACAATCAAGCAATTTACAGTGTACAGGGAGAGTGAAAAGCTTTAATTTGCATGCTGTCCAATCAGTTGAGATAGTATCATAAGCAAATGCAATCATGTAAAACCCGTACAATAGGTAGAGCAAAGGGGAAGATACAGAGAGCAGGGTCTAGTATTTCAGGTCAAAACCCCCTTTGTCAGACCCTTCTGATTAAGGCTCTACGACCTTACATGTCGACTCTGTTTCTCTCACCACAGATGCTGTCTGACTTGCTGAGTCTGAAGAATGGTCTGGATCCCAAATGTCATCCATTCCTTCTCCAGAGATGCTGCCTGTCCCGCTGAGTTACTCCGGCATTTAGTGTCTTATCTTCGAGACGTTTACCCTATCTAATCCTCTCACGACCTTAAACACCTCTACAAGTTCACACCTCATCCTCCTGCGCTCCAAGGAGTAACGTCCTAGCCTGCCCAACCTCTTCCAATAGCTCAGGCCTTTTGAGTCCTGGCAACATCCTTGTGAATATTCCTTGCCAGTGTAGTGTACTTGTACTGAGTATAATATAAGTCACAAACCAGGAGCATCAGGGAAACACATGGTTTATTGAAGCAATTGATACTGGTGCATAGAATGGTGGAGTGGTTACCTAGGCAACACTATACCTTAAAGTAACTGCACCTCCATCAATCTTAAGGCAACAATTCAACCTCACACTGATATACATATACCACAGTCTTTAATGTTGCAGTAACAGCAGCCGTAAAAGACAACTTTTGACATGAGCCACAAGAGGATATGCAGAAATGTTAGATCAAAATCTTATTGCCAGAATAGTGATTAAACTCTTGCACAGTAACCTGGGCCTTGACATCCCCCTCAACTCATCGCTTCCTGTCTGATCAGGGGCTGGATGAAGATTGAGGGGCAAATCTGGCTGAAGGAAGCAGCAGCTTATTTAACCTCTGTATGCTGGATTCTTGAAATATTTAGATTTAGAGATACAGCGCAGAAACAGGCCCTTCGGCCCACCGGGTCTGCGCTGCCCAGCGATCCCCGCACATTAACACTATCCTACACCCACTAGGAACAATTTTTACATTTGCCCAGCCAATTAACCTACAGACCTGCACGTCTTTGGAGTGTGGGAGGAAACCGAAGATCTCGGAGAAAACCCACGCAGGTCACAGGGAGAACGTACAAACTCCGTACAGATGGCGCCCGTAGTCAGGATCGAACCTGAGTCTCCGGCGCTACATTCGCTGTAAGGCAGCAACTCTACCGCTGCGCCACCGTGCCACATGTCTTTATGTCTTTACCATAGTCTCTGCAGAAGAGGCGGTGCAGCGGTAAAGTTGCTGCCTAACAGCGCCAGAGACCCGGCTACGATCCTGACCACGGGTGCAGGAAAATAACTGCAGATGCTGGTACAAATCGAAGGTATCACAAAATGCTGGAGTAACTCAGCAGGTCAGGCAGCATCTAGGAGAGAGGGAATGGGTGACATTTCGGGTCGAGACTACTTCTTCAGACCACAGGTGCTATCCGTACAGAGTTTGTGCATTTTTCCCCGTGACCACGTGGGTTTTCCCTGGGTGCTCCGGTTTCCTCACATATTCTAAAGACGAACAGGTTGGTAGATTAATTGGCTTCAGTAAGACTTGTCCCCTGTGTGTAGGATAGTGCTAGTGGTCAGCACAGAGTCGAAGGGCCTGTTTCCGCGCTGTATCTCTAAACTAAACTAAGGTGGTTCCTGAGGACTTTGCAAGCTGATCGATCTCCACCCCCTGCCGACTGTCAGCTCTCCTGGATCACATCGGTTTCAGAATATCCCCGCGTCCAATGTGGCCTACTGCTTGATTGGGTATTTTTAAAGTGGAGATTTGACAGGTGTTTCTTTACGCAGGGTGTCAGGGGTTATGGGGAGAAGGCAGGAGAATGGGGTTGGGAGGGAAGGGTAGATCAGCCATGATTGAATGGCGGAGTAGACTTGATGGGCCAAATGGCCTAATTCTGCACACATCACTTATGAACATTCCCACCATTGATCGGTCAAAGTAAACACTGTATATGATTACAATCAAGCCGTGCACTCTAGATTCAGGATAAAAGGTACAACATTTAATGAAAACCTCCTGTTAGACACATTCAGAAGGATGGAGGGAATGTTATGGAAACACAGATGGCGGTGAAGGTCATTAATGGGTATTTTTAAGGCAGCCATTGACAGATACTTGATTAGTGTGGGAGTCAGGGGTTATGGGGAGAAGGCAGGAGAATGGGGTTGAGAGGGAAAGATAGATCAGCCATGATCGAATGGCAGAGTAGACTCCTTGAACTTATGAAATTATGATAGCAAATCCTCTCTGGGCCCAGCATGCAGAGAGTCACCTCACAGCTACATCGTAGAATCTGTAATGTAATTCCATTCTCACATCAGTTCATTCACTGCCCTTGCAGCCGAATATTAAACTTCAAACTACTGCAGCAACTCAGCGGTTCAGGCAGCACCTGAGGAGGGACATGGATAGATGGCATTTCAGATCAATAGTTTAGTATTGTCACACTTGTAACAAGGTACAGTGACAAGATTTTTGTTGCGTGCTATCCAGTCAGCAAAAGAACTATACATGATTACAATCAAGCTGTCCACAGTGTACGGATGGAGGATAATAATGTTTAGTGCAAGGTAAAGTCTAGCGAAGACTGATAAAAGCCAGTTTAAGGGTCTCCAATGGGTAGATGGGTGGTCAGGACCATTTTCTAGTTAGTGACAGGACAGTTCAGTTGCTGATAACAGCTGGGAAGAAACTGTCTCAAAATCTGGAGGTGTGCGTTTTCAAATTTCTGTACCTCTTGCCTCTTGGGAGGGGAGGAGGGAGTGACCGGGGTGAGACTGGTCCTTGATTATGCTAGTGGTCTCAACCTTGTACTCGCTGGAATTTAGAAGACAGAGGGGGGATCTTATAGAAACATATAATATTCTTAAGGGGTTGGAGAGGCTAGATGCGGGAAGGTTGTTCCCGATGTCGGGGGAGTCCAGAACCAGGGGTCACAGCTTAAGGATAAGGGGGAAGTCTTTTAGGACCGAGATGAGAAAAAAATTCTTCACACAGAGAGTGGTGAGTCTGTGGAATTCTCTGCCACAGAAGGTAGTTGAGGCCAGTTCATTGGCTATATTTAAGAGGGAGTTAGATGTGGCCCTTTTTGCTAAAGGGATCAGGGGGTATGGAGAGAAGGCAGGTACAGGCTACTGAGCTGGATGATCAGCCATGATCATATTGAATGGCGGTGCAGGCTCGAAGGGCCGAATGGCCTACTCCTGCACCTATTTTCTATGTTTCCATGTTTCTATGTAACCCAAAACGTCACCCATTCCTTCTCTCCAGAGATGCTGCCTGTCCCGCTGAGTTACTCCAGCATTTTGTGTCTATCTTCGCCTTGACATTTACATTTCCCACCCTGGTTATCACTGAAATTGCCAACTAACTCTACTGCACAGGATAAGCATTTGGCATTTTGCAGCTAAAATCATTGGCAAAAGCATAATAAGTGCATGGTGTTTGGCACTTATGTATTGATTGCTCTTAAATACACAAATCTACAACTTTGCACAATAGTATATTTAGTTAATAAACCAGTATTAATAGCAAAATAGAAAATTAACTTCATTTACAAGGCACTAATACCATTTCCCTACTGGTAAATGTACTAATATTTAATCTGCCTATCCATTTAATGAGCAAATTATACATATTTGGGCAGAAAAATAAAACATTTAGTACAACGAGGGTTTACTTGGTCTTTGGGTCTTCTTTCCTTTTAAGGAAAAACTCGGGGCTGTTGACACATCGGAGGGCAAGTAGCTGTGGCAGGATGCAGTAGAGGCCGTTTATTATTAGAAAGGCCAGCTGGGTGTCCTCGGGTACTCTGTACATGTACGGGGTCCTGGAATGGAGGGATGCTCCGATGTGAGAAAACTGGGCCTGGTTATTGAAGAGAGAGACACATTTATAAACATGGCAATGCATGATTACAATCAATAAAGTGACCCATGTACAAACTGCAGCCATTAAAGATAGACACAAAATGTTGGAGTAACTCAGCGGGACAGGCAGCATCTCCGGAGAGAAGGAATGGGTGTCGTTTCGGGTCGAGACCCTTCTTCAGACCCTACCTATGTATTTGCATTAATGGCTGATCCCATTGAAGTTATGTTTTTTTTTCTCACTGGGGATATAATTGTTTGTGAAATTGCAGCAAAGCAGCTGGCAAAATGTGCTGACGTTGGACTTAAGTGCCAACCTGCCACCCATGTCGGAACCATGTTGCATTTCCTAACAGCATTGATGTGCAGAGGGATCTTGGAGTCCTAGTTCATAGCTCACTAACAGTGGCAGCACAAGTAGATAGAGTTGGAAAGAAGGGGAACGGTATGCTAGGGGGATTGGAAGTCAGGATGTCATGATGCAGTTCTGTAGGACTTTGGTTAGGCCGCATTTGGAGCATCGCATGCAGTTCTGGTCACCCCACTATGGAGGCTACGGAGAGAGTACAAAGGAGGTTTACCAGAATTCTGACTGGATTCGAGACTTTCAGCTACAGAGAGAGGTTGGATAAAATTGGATTGTTTTCCCTAGAACGTCAGAGGGTGAGAGAAGACTTAATAGAAGTGTATAAAACCACGAGAGGCATGGATAAAGTAGACAGTCAGAACAATTTTCTCAGGGTGGAAATGGCCAACACTAGTGGGCAGAAGGTGAGTAGGGAGAAGTTTAATGGAGATGTGTGGGGCAAATCTTTTTACACAGAGAGTGGTGGGGGCCTGGAACGCACTGCCAGGGTGGTGGTGGAGGAAGGTATGATAGTGGTGTTTAAAAGGCTTTGAGATAGGCGCAAGGAAGTGCAGGGAACAGAGAGATATGGATCATGTACAGGCAGATGAGATCAGTTTAACCTGGGTTCATGTTCGGTACAAACATTGTGGGCTGAAGGGCCTGTTCCTGTGCTGTAATGTTCTATGTTCTAATAACAATCAATAAAATGATTAATGTACAAACTGCAGTCTGGCATATTTGCATGAACGGCTGATCTCACTAGAGTTATGTTTATTTTTTTCTCACTGGGGGAAATAATTTTCTGTGACACTGCTGAATTGCAGCTGGTAAAATGGGCGGACGTGGAAGAAAAAGTATCAACCCTGTGACCATCAGGACCATGTTGCATCTCCTTCATCACGTACCCACTTCCTTGGGTGGGTAGAGATCAGACCTGTATCCACAAGCTCCAAACAAACCGCCGACTCATTCTAAGGTAGACACAAAATGCTGGAGTAACTCAGCGGGACAGGCAGCATCTCTGGAGAGAAGGAATGGGTGACGTTTCGGGTCGAGACCTTTCTTCAGACTCCAACTCATTCTGTTGTTTAAGTTTTGGACTTTAGAGATACAGCATAGAAACAGGCCTTACGGCACACCGAGCCCGTGCCGACCAGCGATCACCCCGTACCCGAGTACTATCCTACACACCAGCGACAACGTGCAATTTTACAGAAACCAATTAACTTACAAACCTGCATGTCTTTGGAGTATGGAGGGAAACCAAAGCACCCAGAGAAAACCCACGCAGGTCACGGGGAGAACGTACAAACTCCGTACAGACAGTACCCGTAGTCAGGATGGAAACTGGGTCTCTGGCGCTGTGAGGCAGCAACTCTACCGCTGCGCCAACGTGCATTTGCAAATTCTAAACAGAAGCATCTCCTCTCTCCCAAGTTTGATTGAAATAATCCCAGTGAAGATCTCTGCTGAGGCTGAGATCTACTCCGGGCAAGTCTCAGCAAGAGAACCCCTCCCCACTCCCAGTTAACAGCCCAGTTAAGGTCAGGTCACTTCTAAACACCTCCAAGGCACACCTCATTTTCTTTATGGCCAGCTTCTGTGTTCAAATCTTGGCTGTATATTACAACTCTGCCCAACTCAACCTGCCCAAAGGCTCGTCGGTCGGTTGGCGGGACCGGGAGGGAGCTGGAGATGTCAGGTGCGAGGAGCAAGGGCCAATAGGAGGGTGAACCGGGGTAATGCCTCAATGAGACAAACACGGAGAGGAGAGGGGAGGGGAGGGGAGGGGAGGGGAGGGGAGGGGGAGGGGAGGGGAGGGGAGGGGAGGGGGAAGGGGAGGGGAAAGGGGAGGGGAGGGGAGGGGAAGGGGAAGGGGAGGGGAGGGGAGGGGAGGGGAGGGGAGGGGAGGGGAGGGGGAGAGGAGAGGAGAGGAGAGGAGAGGAGAGGAGAGGAGGGGAGGGGGAGAGGAGAGGAGAGGAGAGGGACGTCGGTTAGCGGAAACTGCTCCAATACATCAAGCTCACGGGTCGACCAGACGTTGGACTTTGTATAATGGCGGCATAAATGGTGGTGCCCGCATGTGTAATATCTGCAAAAAGGATTTCACTGTGCAGTTGCATGTGTGACAAATAAGGCCCCATTGAGCCATTGAAGTAACTGCAAGTGTGTTCCACAGTGTCTGGCCTGACAGTACGTATAGATCAGTCTCGGTGCAAGTGTGCCTAATACAGAGTGGGTCTGGAATAATGTCACAGCAGTGCGCACACACTCGTCTTTACAGAATACATTTTTCATTCATTTCTATCGCAAATGCACAAAACGCAGTCAAGTGATGAGTCAAGGGGAATCGAGGACCAGAGGACACAGGTTCAAGGTGAAGGGGAAAAGACTTAATAGGAATCAGAGGGGTAACTTTTTCACACAAAGGGTGGTGGGTGTATGGAATAAGCTTCCGGAGGAGGTAGTTGAGGCTGGGACTATTCCATCATTTAAGAGACAGTTAGACAGGTACATGGACAGGACAGGTTTGGAGAGACATGGACTAAGTGCAGGCAAGTGGGACTAGTGTAGCTGGGACATTGCTGGTCTGGTCTGGGCAAGTTGGGCCGAAGGGCCTGTTTCCACGCTGTATCACTCTATGACTCAAGGAAAGTGCAGCATTTCACCAACATGGTTTTGGAGAATCTACCTCAATGTGTCCTTGGTGAAATGCAGCTTTCCCTTGTGCAAGCTTTGCATGAATCTTTGTGTGATAGTGAGCGTTTGCTTGAATAGTCTGCTCTCCATGGAAGCATCAAGCTGCAAGATCACACAACTCTGCGGCTATTTTTAAAGCAGGCAGCTGACTTTTAAAATAGCAGCATTGTTTCTGAGATTGGGCATGGCCATTGCTTAGCTCTGGAATATCAACTGAGTGCAAGCAAGAGATCAAATAAACCTTAAATTAGGAGCGCAGCATAGCGAGATTCTGCAGAACACCCATCTCTCAAAGAACAGTTCACCGATCTATTTTTTCCTCCATGCACTTTCACATTCCAACCATCTATTGTTAACCAACTAACTTCATTTCATTCCTCCCCCAAACCCTTTCTTCACCAACTAGGGCCAGACCTTGAATGCTGAATGCACCATTCACATTCCATCCCTGTTTGTAACACGCATGACCTCGACGTCTTATAAATAGAATGTATAATAGGGAATAAGTAATGTGCCTCCCTCTGGAGTCTAGAGATATCCACCCATGCAGTGAGCTCAGAAACAATTCCTCAACGCTTGAAAATGTCCATTGTTCAGTTTAGAGATACAGCACGGAAACAGGCCATTCGGCCCACCGAGTCCATGTCTACCATTGATGATCCATTCACACTAGTTCTAATGTCATCCCACTTTCCCATCCACTCCCCATAGGTCAATTTACAGAGGCCAGTGAACCTACATGACCGCGCGTGTTTGGAGTGTGGGAGGAAACCGGAGCACCAGGTGGAAGCCTACGTGATCACAGGGAGAACGTGCAAACTGCACAGAGACAGCACCAGAGGTCAGGATCGACCCAAGGTCTCTGGCGCTGTGAGGCAGCGATCTCTGCACACAGGCACCGTCCTACACACTGGGAACAATTTGCTATGTTACCAAAGCCAATTAACCCACAAACCTGCACGTCTTTGGAATGCGGGAGGAAACCCGAGCACCTGGAGAAAACCCACGCGGTCAGAGGGAGAGTGTGTAAACTTTGTATCGACAGTACCCTTGGTTAGGGTGAAACCCGACTGTCTGGCGCTGTAAGGCAGCAACTCTACCTCTGTGCTGCCCCAAATATAACCAACCTTTGTCTGTGTGTTTAAATGTGAATGCTGTTGGGTTATTTGACTGCACCCTTAATTATTACTGACATCGGCCAAAAAATAAGGGGCAGATTACAGATTTTAAAATTCTAAGCTCTCACTTGATCCCAAACCAACAGCCTTGTGATCGCCGAGAGATGGTTGATACAAGAGAAGGCTCAAGACCACAGTGATGAGGTGTGACATCTAGGGCAGCTGCTAAGGATTTGCACCACATTACCCAACCATGGAAGAAAGGGATCCATTCATTTTACATATTATCAAGAAGCAAAATTATTTTTGGTAGGTGATAATAAATGGAAATAAATGGGTCTACTGTGGATAGGGTGAGCAGTTTTAAATACCTGGGAGTCCGCATCACAGAGGATCTGACGTGGGCAACGCACATTGCCGCAATGGTGGGTAAGGCAAAGCAGCGCCTTTACCACCTTAGACAGCTGAGGAAATTCAGAGTGTCTCTGAGGATCCTTCATTGTTTCTACTCTGGGGCTGTAGAGAGCATCCTGTCCGGCAACATTACAGTCTGGTTTGGGAACAGCTCTGCCCAGGACAGGAAGGCCCTGCAGAGAGTAGTGCGTTTGGCAGAACTCACCATGGGAACTACACTCATCCCCCTGCAGGACCTATACATCAGGAGGTGCAGATCCAGAGCAAGCAACATTATGAGGGACCCCTACCACCCCAGCAACGGACTGTTCCAGCTGCTACGGTCAGGCAAATGCCTCCGCTGTCACGCTGTGAAAACAGAGAGGATGAGACGGAGTTTCTTCCCACAGGCCATCAGGACTGTTAACTTTTATAACTCCAGGGACTAAATTTTGTCTTCTCTGTATTAACTTTAATTTATATGCTGTAACTGCAATTCTTTTTTTTTTGAACAATCCGCAGGCGTTGCCACTTTCATTTCACTGCACATCGTGTATGTGTATGTGACAAATAAACTTGACTTGACTTGACTTGACTTGACTTTGGGCCAATTTTCTCTCCTTTGTTATCTTGTTCTCAACCATTTTAAAGTATCATCGAGGTTTATCATGTCCGAATAAAATACATGTCCGAAATATCCCACCCAACTGGGATACAAGAGTGAGCTAATCATCAAAAACCCTTAAGTAATTATAGATAGAACCTGTGGCCAAAGGCCACCTTCACACTGCAAGGATCGATTGATTTAAAGCAAGAAAGTAAGAGACTTAAACCATTAAAATCTTTGTGAACACCCAGTTGTCTTATTCAGAGAACCTGCAAAACCACATTTTTCCAGAGATGTTGACTGACTCGCTGAGTTACTCCAGCACTCTGTGGAACGTCACATTTCCATGTTCTCCAGAGATGCTGCCTGATCTGTTGAGTTACTCCAGCACTCTGTGAAACGTCACCTATCCATGTTCTCCACAGATGCTGCCTGACCCGCTGAGTTACTCCAGCACTTTATGTCTATCTTTGGTGTAAACCAGCAGCACCTGCAGTTTCTTCCTATTACATTAACACGGCTGATTGCCAACTCTGAGATTTACTCTCATAGGTGTGGTCCACCAGTCAAGCTCTTAAACCAAACCCTGTCTGCTCTTGGTCTTACTGATGTTGAATGTTCTTCTGGGTGTTTCAGGGAAATATTCCATGATGCTTTAGAGCTTGGATCCCAAATAAAAACAAAATTGTTCTTCAGATATTTCTGGCCAGCTTCCAAGCATCACCTTCTCTGGACACCTGGAGAGGGGCAATAAATATTGTCTGGACAAGAATATGCACCTCTCATGAATGATTTTTTTTAAGCAAACCACACCAAGTTGACTTTACTGAAATTGGAAAGTGGAGCAAAGACATAAGAATAATCTGTTCTACTGAACTATGGGCAACAGTGACCATGGTTCAGATCTCCTTTATGGAGATGAGATACATTTTAAACAGTGCATTATTCTTCAGGGTTGCAGCAGGTAGACAATGTGTCAACAGCTTTTTTGGTATAAAGACCGATTTATTAAAAGGACGATGAGAGAATGTGGATGTAACCTAGCTGGAACAGTGCAGTAAATGAAATCGTCGCCTATCATTGTGATAGGAATTTCACATGAAAGATATAGTAGGAAGGAATCGCAGATGCTGGTTCACCAAAGAAACACACAAAGTACTGGAGTAACTCAATAGCTCAGGGTCGGGACCCTGAAACATCACCTATCCATTTTCTCCCGAGATGCTGCCTGACCCGTTGAGTTACTCCAGCATTTTGTGTAATTCTTTGGTATAAACCAGCACCTGTAGTTCCTTTTGATCACAGTAAATGAAAGTGTTAGTGAGCTGCTGCTTTGCACTGAGATTTGTTTCTTTGAAGCACTCGTTATTTCTGGAGGCAGAATTAATTGGAGATTTAATGACAGCCTTGGAAAATGTATTTAATAATTATGCAAATTAATAACGTTTTGTGTGGTTGATTGACAAGAATAATTAGTCTTTTTATTGCATTATAAAAACCGAAATGACATAAAGTGACTTGTGTAATGGTTTTCTGAAAAGCCCTGATGATAATGCCTGAGTCATATTTGCAGCTGTGGAGAACAATAAAAATATATACTAACCCAAATTCTTATCACCCCAACACTGTCTGGTTTGGCTCAGCCACCAAGCACGACATCTGGAGGCTGCAACAAATCGCTCGATCAGCTGAGAAGGTTGTTGGCTGCAACCTTCCCCCCATTGACGAACTGTACACTGCAAGGGCCAGGAAGTGAGCGGGCAAGATCATCTCTGACCCCTCTCACCCTGGCCACAAACTCTTTGAAGCACTTCCCTCTGGAAGGCGACTCCGGACTCTCAAAGCAGCCACAGCCAGACATAAAAACAGCTTTTTTTCCACGAGCAATAGCTCTACTCAATAACCAAAAGTCTGTAGCCTCTTTTTGCTCTGGTTTATTTCATTCACATGTTTAAAATGTAATGTGGTATTCTTAATGCTTTAATGTTTCATGCTTTATTCTTAATTGTTTACTGTATGTTCATGTTGTTACTTGCGAGCGGAACACCAAGACACATTCCTTGTATGTGTACATACTGGGCCAATAAACTTATTTATTCATTCATTCATTTAGTCGAGCTGGGGATGGCTGTTAATTAATGAATCACTGCAGAATGTTATTGAATAGGTTGAGGAGCTGACTAGCTTACAATGTTATATGTATAGGAAGGACCTGCAGATGCTGGTTTACACAGAAGATAGACCACAAAATGCTGGAGTAACTCAGTGGGACTGGCAGCATCTCTGGATAGAAGGAATGGGTGACGTTTTGGGTCGAAACCCTTCCTCAGATCTGAGTCTATCTGATGAGGTTTACTGAGTGAACTTCACAGTGGCGCAGCGGTAGAGTTGCTGCCTCACAGCGCTAGGGGCCCAGGTTCAATCCTGACTATATATGCTATAAGAAAATAACTGCAGATGCTGGTACAAATCGAAGGTATTTATTCACAAAATGCTGGAGTAACTCAGCAGGTCAGGCAGCATCTCAGGAGAGAAGGAATGGGCGATGTTTCGGGTCGAGACCCTTCTTCAGACTGATGGTATGAAGTCTGAAAAAGGGTCTCGACCTGAAACGTCACCCATTCCTTCTCTCCTGAGATGCTGCCTGACCTGCTGAGTTACTCCAGCATTTCCTGACCATATATGCTTGTCTGTATGCAGTCTGACGTTCTCCCTGTGACCATGTGGGTTTTCTCCAGGTGCTCCTGTTTCCTCCAATGTCCCAAAGACATGTAGGTTTGTAGGTTAATGTAAACTGTCCCTACTGATAGAACTAGTGAATGGGGTGATCACTGATGGGCCTAAAGGCCGTTTCCATGCTGTATCGCTGAAACTAAAACTGAAAAATAAAACCACAGTCATATAAAGTAACATCAGAGAGCCTGCAATCTGGAATAATGACCAAATGATTCAGCAAAAATATTGTCCATTTGTCATTTAGGCTTCATGCAAGCAAGAGCAAAATTAAACAAAGATTAAATCCAGACAATTTATCAAAAGTCCCTCAGTCACCAATTCACATTAAAATATTCTAAACATTCAACTCCACTAAAACTTGGCAAGAAAGACAGAGAGAAGCCTATTGACCCAGCTGCCAGTTGTAAAGGATTAAACAAAACTAAGTAGTTTCATGAATGAGTATAAGAAAATAACTGCAGATGCTGGTACAATTCGATTTATTCACAAAATGCTGGAGTAACTCAGCAGGTCAGGCAGCATCTCGGGAGAGAAGGAATGGGTGACGTTTCGGGTCGAGACCCTTCTTCAGACTGAAGTTTCATGAATGAAGTTGAATCACTAATGCAATAATTATACATGACAGAATTCAACTCTAGGAAATAGTCAATCTGTCAGAATCCCACTAAGATTTGGTGGAACTTGTCTGTTTACCACCGGTTCAGGTGCAAAGGCTTTGAAAGGCACATTGCGTCAAAGGGCATAAAGTCCTTAAGTAACTCAGCGGGTCAGGCAACATCTCTGAAGAACATGGATAGGTGATGTTTCACAGAGTGCTGGAGTAACTCAGCAGGTTAGGCAGCATCTCTGGAGAACTTGGATAGGTGACGTTTCAGGTCAACTGATTGTAGAGGGGAGTTTAAGAAGAAAGGCACAATGTTTCTACAGACAGGCACAGTGCTTAGTCTCTGGGAGTCTGTGGCCATGTGGGCGTTGCTGCGTTGTAAAAACTACATCAAGGCTGGGCATAGAATCTCCTAACACGGCCGAGAAATTTAGAGAAGGTTGTCTCACCCCCACCTCACACTATTAGTTCTCTACCAATCCACTGATTATTAAGTATTTTGTCGGCAACTAACCCAACAGCCCTCATGTGCAAACGCACAGACATAGGCTGGTTGTACTTAGGGCGGCACGGTGATGCAGCGGTAGAGTTGCTGCCTCACAGTGCCAGAGTCCCGGGTTTGATCCTGACTATGGGTGCTGACTGTATGGAGTTTTTATGTTCTCCCTGTGACTGCGTGGGCTTCTCCGGTTTCCTCCCACATTCCAAAGACATGCAGGTTAATTGGCTTCTGTAAATTGTCCTCTGTGTACAGGATTGAACTAGTGTGTGGGTGATCGTTGATTGGTGTGGTCTCTGTGGGCTGAAGGGCCTGTTTCCACGTTGTATTTCTAATTTTTAATTTTTAATTGTTTTAATTTTTAATTTAATTAATTACAGTGCATATAACAACAACAGTAAACCCCATCCCGTCCCTACATAATCATGAAAACAAACAAACAAATAAATAAATATAAATAAATTAAAATAAATAAATAATTTTTTTTTAAAACATAACTACAATGTGACAAAAAAAACAAAAGCACAAAAACATGAGTCAAAGTCATTTTCACAAGTCAAATATTTCAGTATTTTCACTGCTGGATTCAAAGAAGGTACTAAAGCATGTGGCATTGAGGGGATAGTTAGACTTGTCCTTAATATGCTGCAGCACTGGGTTCCATATGTTGAAGAACTTCTGAGGGTTGCCAGACAATTCATATCTCAGCCTCTACGTGTATTTCTAAACTAACCTAAACATATTCCACACTGGCCCCAGCAGAACTCGACTTTACATATATTTCTGTAGAAACAAAGAACTACAGATGCTGCTTAATACACAAAAAGACACTAAGTGCTGGAGTAACTCAGCAGGTCAGGCACATTCCTAGAGAACATAGTTAGGTGGTGTTTCAGGTGGAAAGTGTTTCTTCAGAACTCAAGGAAATATAAGCAGACTTAAAGGGTTTAAGCGTGCAATATAACATGCTCTTATTGAGGAGACGGGAGACAATTGAAGGACCTGCAGATGCTGGTTTAAATCAAGGAATGCTGGAATAACAGCGGGTCAGGCAGCATCACTGGAGAGAAGGAATGGGTGACGTTTCGGGTCAAAACCCTTTAGGCTCTTCGAGAAACAATTGTACCTGTGCAAGACCTCCAGCGTGCAGGAGGGCCAAGTCCGGGAGCCAAGAACATCCAGGAACAAGAAGACCATACAGGGTTCCCACGCAGAAAGGGACAGAGTAGAACACGTACACCAGCATCTGACAGAAAGACACAAGAAAGTGAGGCAAGGAGATCACCAATAATTAAGATATTAAGTTTTACAAGAATGATCCCAGGAATGAGCGGGTTAGCCTTTGATGGCACTGGGCCTGTACTCGCTGGGAGTTTAGAAGAATGAGGGGGGACCTCATTGAAACGTACAGAATAGTGAAAGGCTTCGAAAGAGTGAATGTGGAGAGGATGTTTACACTAGTGGGTGAGTCTAGGACTAGAGGTCGCAGCCTCAGAATTAAAGGACATTCCTTTAGGAAGGAGGAGGAGGAATTTCTTTTGTCAGAGGGTGACAAATCTGTGGAATTCTTTACCACAGAAGGCTGTGGAGGCCAAGTCAATGGATATTTTTTAGACAGAGATAGATAGATTCTTGATTAGTACGCGTGTCAGGGGTTATGGGGAGAAGGTGGGAGAATGGGATTAGGAGGGAGAGATAGATCAGCCATGATTGAATGGCGGAGAAGACTTGATGGGCCGAGTGGCCTAATTCTGCTCCTATCACTTATGACCTTATGCCCTTATTATATACACAATATGCTGGAGTTGCTCAGCAGGTCAAGCAGCATCTCTGGATGAAAAGAATAGGTGACTGCTCCTAAAACTATGACTTTGGTTAGGCCGCATTTGGAGTATTGCATGCAGCTCTGGTCATCCTATTACAGGAAGATGTGGAGGCTTTGGACAGGATGCTGATGAGATTTACCAGAATGTTCCCTGCATTAGGGGGTATCAGATACTTTAAAATATATATTTATGGGAATAAAAAAGTTGGAACATTATCACAAAATTTTGACAAATGTCTAATTCACCACTTCATTATGTGGATAACACTTATAGACAATAGACAATAGGTGCAGGAGTAGGCCATTCGGCCCTTCGAGTCATCACCCCCATTCAATGTGACCATGGCTGATCATTCTCAATCAGTACCCCGTTCCTGCCTTCTCTCCATACCCCCTCACTCCGCTATCCTTAACAGCTCTATCTAGCTCTCTCTTGAATGCATTCAGAGAATTGGCCTCCACTGCCTTCTGAGGCAGAGAATTCCACAGATTTACAACTCTCTGACTGAAAAAGTTTTTCCTCATCTCCGTTCTAAATGGCCTACCCCTTATTCTTAAACTGTGGCCCCTTGTTCTGGACTCCCCCAACATTGGGAACATGTTTCCTGCCTCTAACGTGTCCAACCTCTTAATAATCTTATACGTTTCTTATATGTGCCCCTCTCATCCTTCTAAATTCCAGTGTATACAAGCCTAGCTGCTCCAGTCTTTCAACATATGACAGTCCCGCCATTCCGGGAATTAACCTAGTAAACCTACGCTGCACGCCCTCAATAGCAAGAATATCCTTCCTCAAATTTGGAGACCAAAACTGCACACAGTACTCCAGGTGCGGTCTCACTAGGGCCCTGTACAACTGCAGAAGGACCTCTTTGCTCCTATACTCAACTCCTCTTGTTATGAAGGCCAACATTCCATTGGCTTTCTTCACCGCCTGCTGTACCTGCATGCTTCCTTTCAGTGACTTATTTCTCTTAAATTGCTCAATGGTCTTTCCAAACAAGTACCTCTATCAGTTTCAGATGACGGCCCATCTGTTCTGTGGATCTCCTTGTTCCTCAGCATGAAACAGAGTCTTGAGAACCTTCAATTATCCCAGCATCCTGGGTCTTCAGGAGTCACCGAGTTCAACACTACCACTTGTTTGCGAGTGAAATGCCTTCTAATTCCAGCACTAAATGGTCTGGCTTTGATTTAAAGATGATGTCCTCTAGTACTCTTTCCCCCTTCAGAGAAAATAACTTCTCTTACCAACTCACTTTAAACAAAAACCTAGAATGTCTTAAACCTTCCAAATGCACTAACTTTCAACTAACGGGGTAGTTTACAAGAGCCACTTCACCTACTTGAAGTACCTTCAGCCCACTGAGTCCACGCCAACCATCAATCAACTGATCACACCAGTTTAGTCCAGCTTAGTTTAGTTTAGAGACACAGCGTGGAAACAGGCCCTTCGGCCCACCGAGTCTGTGCCGACCAGTGACCCCAATACAGCACTATCCTACACACCAGGGACAATTTTTTTTTTTTAAACCAAAGCCAATTAATCTACAAACCTGCTCGTCTGTGGAGTGTGGGAGGAAACTGGAGCATTCGGTGAAAACCCACGCAGGTCACGGGAATAACGTACAAACTCCGCACAGACAGCACCCGTAGTCAGGATCGAACCCGGGTCTCTGATGCTGTGAGGCAGCAACTCTACCGCTGCACCACCTGCACTGTGCAGATCTATATCATCCCACTTTGTAACCATTCCTTACACACTAGCGGCAATTTACAGAGGCCAATTTAAATCAACCCCACACATCTTTGGAGGGTGGGAGGAAACCGGAGCGCTCGAGAGAGAGAAGGCCCACGTGGTCACAGAGAGAATGTGCAAACTCTGCACAGACGTGATCCAAAGTCAGGATCCAATGCTAGTTCTGGAATTATAAGGCAGCAGCAACTCATATAATGAGACAGGCATGGAGTTACCTGTATCTTTGGATAGGCCGCAGGGTCTCTCAGGTACGGCTCTTGCTGTTGCACGTATTGCCGACACACCTTGGCAGGACAGTCTAAAGCCACCTAGGATCAACAAGAAACATTTAGCACATGAATTGAACTGACTGGTTGCCTTCTGTCCTGGTACAGCAACTCCAGTAAATAGAAATGCTAGAGGCTGCTGAGAGTGGTGGACACTGTGCCATCCATCTCACCCACCATGGAAAGCATCTACATCAGGTCACACCAGGAAGCAGAGGGAGAACGTTTCATGGAGATGTGTAGGGCAAGTTGTTTTAATACAGAATTTAAGGGGCCTAGAAAGTTTTGCCAGGGTGGTGGTGGAAGCAGATACAATCGTGGTGTTTAAGAGGCTTTTGAATAGGCATATGGAAGTGCAGGGAATAGAGGGATATGGATCATGTGCAGGCAGATGGGATTAGTTTAACCTGGCCCTCTGGTCCTGGACTCTCCCACTACTGAGTTTAGAAGGACGAGGGGGGACCTCATTGCAACTTAACGAATAATGAGAGGCCTGGATAGAGTGAATGTAGAGATGATGTTTCCATTACAGGGAGAGTCTAGGACCAGAGGCCATAGGCTCAGAATAAAAGGACATACCTACAGAAAGATGAGGAGGAATTTCTTTAGTCAGAGTGTGGTGAACCTATGGAATACATTCCCACGTCATTGGGTTTTGTTTTTGTTTTGGTTAACAAAGGTTATTTCTGATTTTTTATTGATACAGCTTTGACAATTCAATGCATAAACACATTAGTGCTGATAGATATCCCACCACTCCCCACCCACAATACCATTCAGAGGGTATACAACTTAAGATATGCAAGGAAAATAAGTAAATAAGTAAACATAAACATGAGCATAAAAAAAGACAAAGTTTAAAAAAAAATCAAAGATAGATAGATAGATAGATAGATAGATAGATAGATAGATAGATAGATAGATAGATAGATAGATAGATAGATAGATAGATAGATAGATAGATAGATAGATAGATAGATAGATAGATAGATAGATAAATAAATAAAAAATAAAAAATAAATAATTTTTTTTAAATAAATAAATAAATAGATAGATAAATAAATAAATAAATAAATAAATAAATAAATAAATAGATATACAAATAGAGAAAGAAAAAAAATTGAGATAAATTGTTAGAGGTTTAAAGCAGTACACCATATTATCTAGGGCACTAACGCATAAAAACAGAGAAGAGGGAAGCAGAAAAATCGGAATGTTAAGACATATCAGGGACCATTCTAATACTTCAATTCCACTCTTAATTACATACGCACATATCAAAGACTCTACTCAACCATAAAATTATCAGTCTAAAGCATCAATACAACTAAGAAAAGGTTGCCATATCAATGTAAACTTGTCAGCTGATTCCCTAACAGAATACCTAATCTTCTCCAATTTAATAAAATACAACATATCTCTAATCCACTGTGCAAATGTTGGAGGGTTACAATCTTTCCATCTGATCAAGATTTGTCGTCTGGCCACCAGTGTGGCAAAAGACAAAAGATTTAGTTTAATGCAAGTTTCTGTGTTGCCACGCCGAATAAAGCAAGGGGACCTGATGGTTCTAAGGATTCATTAGTAGTTTGGGAGAGCATATCGAATATTAATTGCCAAAAATGAGATAACTTAGGACAATCCCAAAACATATGAATGAAAGTGGCTTGGTTCTGCCTGCAGCGGTCACACGTGGAGTCTATATTGGGTGTGAATTTGGCGAGCTTAGCCTTGGTCCAGTGCAGTCGGTGGAAAATCTTAAACTGCATAACAGTATGCTTCATGCATATGGAAAATGTGTGTATACCCCCAATCATCTTTGACCAGATGGAATCTGAAAATGTCATACCCAGATCCCCTTCCCACAGCTCCTTTAGGGAGTTAAGACTTGTCATGTTTTCTCTCATTAATAAAGAATATATGTCACCTAATTTTCCCTTTCTGGATGATGTGATGTCATTGATTGAGTCTAGGAGTGTGTCTGAGGGCTGTGAAGGGAACTGAGTGATATTAGAAGATGTGAAGCTGCGGATTTGCATATACCTAAAGAAGTGTGACCTCGAGATATTGAATTTCCGAACAATCTGCGCAAAAGATGCAAACAAACCATTTATAAACATGTCTTTAAATGAACAGACCCCATGATTGAGCCAAGCACTGAATGAAGCATCTGTCGAAGGTGGCAGGAATGCATGGTTCGTTACAATAGGAGCGAGTATTGAGAATTTACAGATATCAAAGGATTGTCTGAATTGCTTCCATATTTTTAAAGAATTAATAACAACTGGGTTAGAAGTGTATTTGGTAATAGGCTCTGGATACGGCAGACCTGAACATAATAAGGCAAATAATGAGGTGTTCTTACAAGAGTCTGTCTCCAGAATTAGCCAGTCAGGTACAGTGGTTAACACATTTCTTTCCATCCAATAAGAAATACTTTTAATATTTGCTGCCCAATAATAGAACTGAAAGTTTGGCAGTGCAAGCCCGTCCTGCTAATGAGGTCTCTGTAGTACAGCTTTGCATATACGTGGATTATTTTTATTCCAAATAAAGGAAGAAAGCTATCCATCCAGAGAAATGAAGAACGTTTTAGTTAAGAAAACTGGTATACACTGAAACATATAAAGAAGCTTAGGCAATCTGTTCATTTTTATAGTGTTAATCCTACCTGTCAGAGATAGAAGTAGCAGATCCCAATGGTCAATATCCTCTTTAATAGAGGACAGGAGAGGGGGAAAATTTGCTGAGAAAAGGTCATTAAATTTATGTGTGACCCAGATACCAAGATATTTTATTTTGTCCATACACACTTTAAACGGGACCGTATTAAGATACCAAGATATTTTTAAGGTGGAGATTGACAGATTCTTGATTAGTAACGGCTGTCAGGGGTTATGGGTAGAAGGAGAATGGGACAGATAGATCAGCCACGATTGAATGGCGGTGTAGACTTAATAATACATTTTTTTTATTTATTTTATTTATATAGCGCTTTTCATATACTCAAAGACACTTTACAGAGATTTTGAGAACATAGGGAAATTAATAAATAGATAAATAAGTAAATAAATAAATGAACAGAGAAAGGAGACAGTAGGTGAGGTGACCTTCAGTGGTTGAAGGCAGTACTGAACAGGTGAGACTTCAGCGATGTTTTGAATGTGGTGAGTGTGGGGGAGTCTCTAACGGTTTGGGGTAGTGAGTTCCATAGGGTGGGAGCAGCGATGGAGAAAGCCCTGTCCCCCCAGGATCTGAGTTTAGTCCGGATGTGGGGGGATAGGAGATTGGCAGCGGCAGAGCGGAGGGTGCAGGTGGGAGTGTGCCTGTGGAGGAGGTCGGTCAGGTAGGATGGGGCCAGGTTATGGAGGGCTTTGTAGGTTATGAGGAGGATTTTGTACTGGATTCTCTGGGGGATGGGGAGCCAGTGGAGTTTATAAAGGACGGGCAGACTTGATGGGCAGAATGATCTAATTCTGCTCCTAGAATTCATGGATTTATACTGGTAACATCCTCTCCATATCCACTCTATCTACGCCTATAGAAACCATTACAGAACCCACTAAACCACAGTGGAGGAGAGTGATTGTCAAATCAAAGAGACTGTTTATAAAGTAATTGGTTGGACCCGCAGCAATTGATTAAGTTAACACAAAGCTGAAAGCTGCTCAACCTTATAACGTTGACCTCACATTATATTGTATAAGAAAATGACTGCAGATGCTGGTACAAATCGAAGGTATTTATTCACAAAATGCTGGAGTAACTCAGCAGGTCAGGCAGCATCTCGGGAGAGAAGGAATGGGTGACGTTTCGGGTCGAGACCCTTCTTCAGACTGAAGATTGTGGTAGTGTGGAGATTAAGGAATAAAGATGCTTTCCTTACCAATCCTCTGAAGATACTGAAGCTGGTGGCGAAGATGAGTGATATGGCCAACGCCAGGTCCAGTGGTCTCTGCAACAGGCTCCTCTTTTGGACAATCTCAATCGCCTGAAATGTTGGAAACCAAGTTTTATTTCAAACAGTTCACTGCAAGATTTAAAGCTTAAGATCACTAGTGATAATCAACCAAAGTGGCCTAGTGGTAGCGTTGCTGCCTCACAGCACCAAAGACCAGGGTTCCATCATGACTTCGGGTGCGATCTGTGTGGAGTTTGCACGCTCTCCCTGTGACCATGTTGGTTTTCTCCGGGTGCGCTGGAAAAGCTTTGCGAGGAGTGGAATTAACCAAAACCAAAGCTGTTGAATATTTGAAATATTGCTCGTCTTTGGGATGTGGGAGGAAACCAGAGCACCCAGAGAAAACCCTTGTGGTCACTGGGAGAACGCACACTGCGGGGCTAGCTTCAAGTATTTTAAAGAGATTTAATTATTTGTAAGGATTAGAAATCTTCTGCCATGAATTCTGCACAAGGTGAGACTGGATTCAGAGACCGGTGAACATTGAGCAGCTAAATGGAAATTTTAGGTCATGCATTTTTAATAATAGTTTATAAACATTAATCCGGCCACCCCATTTTCTTTAACGTCTTTTTTTCCACCTCCATTGAAAATGTTGACTGGATTCCTCTTGGACTGAGTGGGTTTGCTTCTCAGCTCATTTAACCTTATTGCCTGCACCAAGGTTAATTGTACAAGAAGACACTCAATCACAGACTCGTGATACTAACCTTAGGTGTCGACTCGTTCGGTAAAGGCTGGTTGCAGATCTGAACAACAGCCCACATTGGAAGAACAAAGTAGGGGATGACCAGGAGACTGGCAGGGCCAACTTTGGTGCCATACTTTCCTATCAAAGCAAAGATTCAGAACTAAGTTTTAGATTAGATATATAGTGTGGAAGCAGGCCCCTCGGCCCACACGTCACCCATTCACACTAGTTCTATATTAACCCATTTTCTCATCCACTCCCTGTACACCAGGGGCAATTTACAAAGGGCCAATTAACCTACAAACCTGCACGTCTATGGGATGTGGCAGGAAACAGGGGCACCCAGAGGAAACCCACGTTGTCACAAGGAGAAGTGCAAACTCTGCACCACAGCGCCTGAGGTCAGGATTGAACCTGGGACCTTGGCACTGTGAGAGATCATGCCGGTGTGTCACTGTGCTGCCCTAGTTGTGTGGCTTTCAACCTACTACTAAAAGTATGAAATAATAGGGGCACACTTGCTTCTCCCTTCTTCCTTGTCCACATTCTAGCCTTCGAACTTCTGGATCACATTCACTTTAAATTCTTTATTTCATACAAATATTTCTCTGTTACCCACAGTTCAAACCCCATAAAATAATTGGATAGAGAGAATGAGTAGGAAAGATAAGGAGATAGTCACACATTAATTTAATCCAGAATAACTCAAAGAAATAGCAAAAGAAAACTCATGCAAGTTCAAATGCAGGGTGCAGAGACCTGTGAAAAGTTTGTTCCTACCAACAAGGTTTCCAAAGACGAATACAACAGTGCTCATCAGAATCGATCCAACCCAGTATAAGCCAATAGTCCTGTAACTCTGCCTGCAAAACAAAGCAGCACTCTCATACGCAGTCCAGGCGAACTAATCTCTTCAGCCAGAGGGTGGTGAATCTGTGGAATTCATTGCCACAGATGGCTGTGGATGCCGTTAATGGATATTTTTAAGTTGGAGATTGATAGGATTTTAATTAGTAACGGAGTTGAGTTATGAGTAGGCAGGAGAATGGGATTGAGAGGGAAAGATAGATCAGCCACGATTGAATGGGCCGAATGGTCTAATTCTGCTCCTAGAACTTATGATCCTATGAACATCACAAAGCAGAACATGTAAAAAATTATTGAACAAGTAAGACTTCCTTAGCAAACATCCACAAAGATATAACAGAACATTTCCAGTGAAAGCAATTCCTCACTTCCTTAAAATAGAACTTTAGTAATAGTCACGTTTGTTATGGTGCTTATTTGTTTTAATAGAGGTTGCATTCATAGAACACTTTGCATTGCAGTCTTGGCCCCTGGGTGCCTCTTGCTCCTCTTCCATGGCTACTTTTGCTCTCCTGAAGGTCTTAAATCATGCTGGGGTTCCCATTTCTGCAAACCTCTCGTGTCCAAGCTTTATCATGTGTGTATGGACCCAGCTGCTGGAGAAGGTAGTTGAGGTGGGTACTATCACAACGTTTAAAAAACATTTGGACAGGTGACATTTGATCAGCCATGATCATAATGAATGGCGGTGCTGGCTCGAAAGGCCGAATGGCCTACTCCTGCACCTATTTTCTATGTTACATGGATAGGATAGGTTTAGAGGAATGTGGGTCAAACGCAGGCAGGTGGGACTAGTATAGATGGGGGATCGTTGCTAGTGTGGGCAAGTTGGGCCGAGGGGCCTGTTTCTACGCTGTAAGGCTCTATGTGTAAGAAGGAACTGCAGATGCAGATAGACACAAAAAGCTGGAGTAACTCAATGGGGCAGACAGCATCTCTGGAGAAAAGAATGGGTGATGTTTCGGGTCGAGACCCTATGACTCTTCCAAGAACACTTCAAACTAACACTTTTCCAGGAAACACTGATATTGCATAAATGACAAGGAAAGATATTGACAGAAGCTGTTCATTGCTTTAAATCATGTCAAATTGTAAACAGTCTAGTTTACTTTGTGCTGCAATTTTAATGAAAATGCCACAGGCTTTAAATAAGAGCATGCAACTGAACCAAAAGTAGCCTGAATGAAATGACACTGTGTGAAGGTTCCCTTGCCCCATGATCTACCACGTTATCACCAGACACTGCAAACATTCGATTCGTAGAACAAGAAGCAATTCAACAAGATAAACCTCAAAGGTTACATTTAAAGAAATGTAGAGGTAACAAGCCTTTCTTTTTGTCTCAGAAGCAAGGAATTAGAAAGACGATGAGGTGTGAGTTAAAATAAACCGAGTACAGATAACTAATTAAAGTAGATCAAATTTCGTTTTTTTAGTTTTGTTTTAGAGACATAGTGCGGAAACAGGCCCACCGAGTCCATATCGACCAGCGATCCCCGCACATTAACAGAAGCCGACACACACTGGGGACAATTTACACTCATACCAAGTATACAAACCCAAGCCAATTAGTCTACAAACCTGTACGTCTTTGGAGTGTGGGAGGAAATGGAAGATCTCGAAGAAAACCCACGCAGGTCACGGAGAGAACGTACAAATTCTGTACTGACAGAACCCATAGTCGGGATCGATCCTGGGTCTCCGGCGCTGTGATGCAACAACTCTACCGCTGCGCCCCTCCTCCCCTTCTAAACTAAAACACTTAATCTGGTGAATTTCCTCTGCACTCTCTCCAGCACTATCACATCCTTCCTATCGTCTGGTGACAAAAACTACATGCAGTACTCTAGCTGAGGTCTGACCAATGTTTTATCTGAAGAAGGGTCTTGACCCAAAACCTCACCCATTCTCTTTCTCCAGAGATGCTGCCTGACCTGGAGAGTTACTCCAGTACTTTGTGCCTGGCTTCAATGGTTTACAAAGTTGGACGTAAACTCCCCTCCCTTGGATTCAATGCCTGGATAGAGTGAATGTGGAGAGGATATTTCCACTAGTCCATAGCCTCAGAATTAAAGGATGTTCCTTTAGAACGGAGATGAGGAGGAATTTCTTTAGTCAGAGGGTGGTGAATCAGTGGGACTCATTGCCACAGACGGCTGTGGAGACCGTCAAAGGGTATTTTTAAGGCGGAGATTCTTGAATAGTAACGGTATTAGGGGTTATGGGAGAACACAGGTGAATGGGGTTGAGAGGGAAAGATAGCTCAACCATGATTGAATGGCAGAGTAGACGTAACGGGCCGAATGGCCTAATTCTACTCCTAGAATTTATGAACTTATAAACTCTTTTTGTAAATCGTCCCTAGTGTGTTGGATAGTGTTAATGTATGGGGTGTTCATGCAACTTACTCCCAGGCAATCGCTGCAACCATCAAGAGATACATCAGGTAGTGTGCTGAACCATCCCAGTAGCAAATCATGTGGCCATGGCCAGTGTTCAGGTAAGGTTCACCCTGTACAATAAAAACAAAAGGGCAATGATTCTTGATTAGTACAGATGTCAGGGGTTATGGGGAGAAAGCAGGAGAATGCTGAGGGAAAGATCAGCCATGATTGAATGGCGGAGTAGACTTGATTGGCCGAATGGCCTAATGCTGCTCCTATCACATGAACAATGGCAGCATTTACACACGCCCACAACATTTAGCACTAGATTTTACTGCAAGCCCTACTAATGCATGTTTCATATTCAGCGGCATCACATATTCAAGGCAAGATCATAACTTTAAATCTATTCTTCCTGTAAGAATTCAGCTTACTAATTATGAAGTGTCCAAAAGATGCCTGGTCCTTGTCCAAAGAAGTTTATTTGATTATATGGGAATTAGACGTCCAGCATTGGTTTATGACACCATAAATAACGTCACAGGGAATTTTGTAATGGGTGTTCACTAACTAACTTTGCTTTGAACCAGGTGAAACGTGGGTTATTCCACATTTACGAGCACTACATTTTGCTTACAACTTATGTTGGTACCATGATGAAAATTAGACCAGATAAAAAAATTATAGGGACCAAGGGTGGGTGAAGGAGATAAGACACAAAGTGCTGGAGTAACTCAATGGGTCAGACAGCATCTCTGGAGAAAAGGAGTAGGTGACGTTTCACAGAGTGCTGGAGTAACTCAGTGGGTCAGGCCCCATCTCCACAAGGAATAGGTGACGTTTTGGGTCGGAACCCTTCTTCAGACAGGTTTCGAACCCTTCTTCAAGGAGAATTTGGAACCTGTAATTTCAGAATAGATTTCCATCAGCTGAAAAGATTTATGAGGCATGAAATAAAATCTGTGAATTGTGCACATTGCAATACCTTCACAGGAACATTTCATTCAAGATGCCCACAGACTCGTGAACTGGAAGAGTAATCATGTGTTTACTAAACTCTGCTGTAATATTCCATAAAAAGACTGATTGGAAAAGGACTAGCATATCTAAAATGAATGCCACAGTCTCAGTGCATCCTCAAACCTCACAACAAGCTGTACAAACTTTAAAGTGAACTTGGTGTTTCAAAATAAAAGGTAGGTTTTCCAGATGGTATATTTAAACCATCTTCAAACTCCTGCTCCCAATATAATTTTCATTTTATCAATAAGCTTTGTGTCATCAATAAATAATAACAATGTTGACTTGAAGTTATTGTTCACTTTACTTTGTGCAACTTCATGAACGCCAAGCATAGCTGTCAAAATACTCATGAAGATAACAGACTAATCTCATTTGACTGTGGGATGAACACCAAATAATTGGAGGGTTAATTCATTGTATGCATCTCCTATAAAACATGAAGGTAGACACAAAATGCTGGAGTAACTCAGCGGGTCAGGTCAGGCAGCTACTCGGGAGAGAAGGAATGGGTGACCCTTCGGGTCTCAACCCGAAATATCACCCATTCCTTCTCTCCCGAGATGCTGTCTGACCTGACCCGCTGAGTTACTCCAGCACTTTGTATCTACCTTCGATTTCTAACCAGCATCTGTAGTTGTTTTCCTCTGAAATATGCTCCATTAAGACTCATATGAAAACTGCCTTCCTAATCTCAACCTTGAACTTTGTACTAATGTTCTCTCACAAGATTAGATTGAAAATGTGGTGCAGAACTTTCATTATTGCCATTTGAGTGGGTTGAAAACACAATGCAAAATTGCTACTGAGATTAATTACAGTATCATCTATTTCGATAGCAAACAATCTAGTTCACAAAGGCAACTCCCAAGTAGTCTTTATTCAACGAAGAAGGTTTCACTTGCTGTGTATTATTATTTCAAAGTTTAAATTCATACATGCAAATTCCAGCAACTGATTATGCAAGTGAAGTGTGTTCCACAGTATGTAGTATTGTAGATAGACACAAAAAGCTGGAGTAATTCAGCGGGACAGGCAGCATCTCTGGCGAGAAGGAATGGGTGACGTCTCGGGTCGAGACCCTTCTTCAGACCCGTCTCGACACAAAACATCACCCATTTCCTTCTCTCCAGAGATGCTGCCTGTCCCACCGAGTTACTCCAGCTTTTGGTGTCTATCTTCGGTTGAAACCAGCATCTGCAGTTCCTTCCTACACATTATTGTAGTATTGATCTATGTTCTACAGTGATCACTTGCTGAAGATTACACACTATATCTGCTTACCTCTTTAAGGTAGTGGGTCATAAACCCATCAATGAGCCCATCCTGCTCAAGTCCAATAATAAGATCCACCACACTAGTAAATGCAAACACCGTGAAAACTATCAGGAAGAAAATAGTACACAGTTATTTTGGGATCTATGTCAGATTTTCCAAAACATAAATTGCGCAGATGGGTTGTATTTTCACACGGGCATGTTTAGCATTGTCATGTTTTACTCACTGTAGAATAAATGATCCTTTGGAGGTTTTTTTTTCACCAGGAAAATTGCCACTATTGCAACAGAAATCTGGATCAACAATGCAACACTAAGGATTGTCCATGGGTTGCTAAAATGAAAATAAAATTCACAATTTAAAAAAAGTTGTTTTATTTTTACTACATATCATATAGCAAAACTCTTAAAGGAAGAAAACACGCAATTAAGATGTGACACTAAAATACATAAAGAATTGTACGAAGAAAGTTCAACTAATAAAATAAGTAAAAGAGGCTGCATCACAGAGGGATGGGAAGTTGAAGCAGAGGTGCATTGAGAGAGGATTCCAGTTCTTAAAGCTCGGACAGCTGAATGAAAGCCATCAATTGTACAATTAAAGATTGGTAGCAAGAGTAACAACCAGGTTGGAGGGATATGGACCAAGAGCAGGCAGGTGGGGCTAGTGTAGCTGGGACATGTTGGTCGGTGTAGGCAAGTTGGGCCGAAGGGCCTGTTTCCACACTGTATTACTCTCTGACTCTCTGACTCTATAACAGTAGATCAAGATGCCCCACCTTAGCTAGTCCCATTTGTCCACGTTTACCCCCTATATCTCAACCTTTTATGTGTTAGATAGTTTTTGGAAATCTAATTTGCTCTGTGTGGAATATCCCCTCCAATTACCTGCCCCAAATGTCTTTTAAATGTTGGCATCGTTCCTGCCTCAATTCCCTCCTTTGGCAACTCGTTCCATATACCCAGAAGACTGACACAGAAATCATTTTGTTGTGTTCACCAAAATTAGGCTAGAGGAAAATGTAGTAACAAAGTAAATGCTTACAAGAATTAGCAGCACACGATGATTGGTTGAATCCCTAAAAATAAACTCATTGAGATACTCCAGCATTTTGTGTTTTAGCTCAAGACACCAGCATCTGTAGTTCCTTATGTTTCCATCATAGGAAGGTTACAGTGCAGAATGAGGTCATTCAGCCTTTTGGTCAATCCAACTGCCTACCCCTCTCTTCCCTCCCCAACCCCCCCCCCCCCCCCCCCCCCCCCGGGTCTCGACCCGAAATATCACCTGTTTCTTTTCTCCAGAGATGCTGCCTGATCCTTTGTTCCTCCCTGTATACTTTTCAATAAATGATGCACATCAATCCCACCCCTTCCCCTCGGACCTCAGACCTCAGGTCTCTCTTGTAACAGCTTCTGAAGTTACAGGTCACAGAGGAGCTTGACCAAAGCACGCTGATCACAACCCTTCACTTGCTGTGTGACCAACCTGTCCAAAAATGAAACGGGATCATTCCAACGTGTGACATTTCAGACAAAAGTGGCTCCACACAAAGCAGACCCAAGCTCCAGTTCCGACAACTGTGACAATGTGCGAGGGGATACCCTACACAAGGCGAATTGGACGTTTAAAACTACCCAACACATAAAAGCTAACTTAGGTGGGACCAGAATTAAATTTAAACACAAATTATAAATACTTTTTACAATGGAGACACAGCCTCAGTTTACACATCGACTGGTAACGTTCCACAAAATCGTCGCAGGTTAAACAGAGCTCCACTTTACACTGGTAACACACCACCCACTTACTGAAGAAGGGTCTCGACCCCAAACGTCACCTATTCCTTTTCTCAAGAGATTCTGCCTGACCCGCTGAGTTACTCCAGCATTTTGTGTCGCTGTACATCTTCGGTGTGAACCGGCATCTGCAAGTCCTCTAACACCCATTTACTTTAATGGAGTTTCAACACAAATTCCTCAATCTTGCCCCACTTCAGTCTAGGACAGTCACTACATAAATACATACACATATACTGACACACATATAAACACACATACCTACATGCATATATACTTACACACACACATACCTACACACATACCTATGCACATACATACCTACCTACATACACACATACATACACACATACATACATGCACACATACATGCATACACACATATACCTACACACATACATACATACCTACATACATACACATATACATACATACACACATACATACACACATACATACCTACATACATACACACATACAAACATACACACATATACCTACACACATACATACACACATACATACACACATACATACATACACACACACATATACCTACACTCATACATACACACATACATATATACACACATACATACACACATACATACATACACACATACATACACATTTGATGCTGCCTGACCTGCTGAGTTACTCCAACATTTTGTGAATAAATCGATTTGTACCAGCATCTGCAGTTATTTTCTTATACATACACACATACATACATACACACATATACCTACACACATACATACACACATACACATACATACACACATATACCTACACACACACACATGCATACACACATACATACACACATATACCTACACACATACATACACACATATACCTACACACATACATACACACATATACCTACACACATACATACCTGCTGTAGGTGGACAACGCATTAAAGAGACAGGCCACTGGAATTGACACAAGGGATAACACAAAGGCCCTTGTAGCAGATGAAGCAGCCATATTTTGCAAAAAACGCCAATAAATTACAGTTTCTATATATTGTAGATACACGACTGTGGTCGAAAGCGGCCAGTTCCTTTTTTAAGCTCTTGCAGCGATTCCAGTGTCTGGGACTCCGGTGATTGTATTCTCTCTGCGCGTCTGGTCAAGGTTATCGCTCGTTCTCTCTCCAAACAGATCAGTAACTTCCCCCCTCGCTCTCTATCTCTCTCTCTGCCATCGACACCAAAGCAGCAAAACAATGACAGTAATAACAGTGGAGATTTTGTGCCTCGGGTTGTCGCTGCTCCTTTAGACTGAGCGCTGGTTGCTGCGGTTAATCACATTTGATCTGAGAAGTCAGGAGATTTCACATCCCCTTTGCACGTCAGCGAGCTGTATTGTCACTGACAGGGGCGGGTATCTATCTCTCTGTCCCTGTGTACGGAAGGGTCGGTGCGACTCTGATTTGCATGCACGGTGTGTCTTTTAACATTAAAAACGCTGCATGCACAGCCAACTTTGTAACCCGTGTTAACATAGGAAATGTGTGTGCGTTCACTCTGTGACCCAGGTATTTATTTATCCTGCAGCCTTCACCCCGCCCTTTAAGGACCTGCTTCCGTTTCATCGCCATGCAAAGCAACAAAATAAAAACTGGCAGGCGAGGGAAACCAAATACACAAATACTGGAAACTCGCAGCAGGTCAGGCATCATCTGTGGAAGGAGAAGCGGGGTTCGTGTTTCACGTGAATGGCGGGACTATCATATGTTGAAAGACTGGAGCGACTAGGCTTGTATACACTGGAATTTAGAAGGATGAGAGGGGATCTTATCGAAACATATAAGATTATTAAGGGGTTGGACACGTTAGAGGCAGGAAACATGTTCCCAATGTTGGGGGAGTCCAGAACAAGGGGCCAAAGTTTAAGAATAAGGGGTAGGCCATTTAGAACTGAGATGAGGAAAAACTTATTCAGTCAGAGAGTTGGTAAATCTGTGGAATTCTCTGCCTCAGAAGGCAGTGGAGGCCAATTTTCTGAATGCATTCAAGAGAGAACTAGATAGAGTTCTTAAGGATAGCGGAGTCAGGGGGTATGGGGATAAGGCAGGAACGGGGTACTGATTGAGAATGATCAGCCATGATCACATTGAATGGCGGTGCTGGCTCGAAGGGCCGAATGGCCTCCTCCTGCACCTATTGTCTATTGTTTCAGGTCCCGACCCGAAAGGTCACCTCTCCATATTCTCCAAAGATGCTTCCTGACCCGCTGAGTTACTCCAGCATTTTGCGTTTATCTTTGATATAAACAAGCACCTGCTGTTCCTTCTTTAATTAAGATTTCACGTTTCAGGTGGATGACCTAAAGGACAGATGAAGGACGTCGATTTAAAATGATGACTCATAGAAACATAGAAAATAGGTGCAGGAGTAGGCCATTCGGCTCCTCGAGCCAGCACCACCATTCAATGTGATCATGGCTGATCATTCTCAATCAGTACCCCGTTCCAGCTTTTTCCTCGTATCCCTTGATTCCTTTAGCCCTAAGAGCTAAATCTAAATGTACACCCTGGGAAGAAGGATCTGACTGTCTGCCCTATCTCTGCCTTTCATCATTTTATATACTTAATCCAAAAGCAGAAGTGGCCCATGTAAGATTATAGCAGATAAACACAAAGTGCTGGAGTAACTCAGCGGGGCAGGCAGCATCGCTGGAGAAAAGGAAGAGTGATGTTTCAGGTCGAGACCCTTCTTCAGACCTACCTCAGCATCTTATCTGTATTAACCTAACATCTCCTGGTCCCATTACCATCCAAATGTCCACGAACCTCTGTCTCAAATATGCAGTACTCAGTGACCGATCCTCCACTGATCTTCTGGGCAAGTAATATGATGCATGTGCAATATCTTGTAAGTTATAAAACTCTTAGTGAAATTGGATCAGTTTAGTTTAGTTTAGTTTAGTGATACAGTGCAGAAACAGGCCCTCTGGTCCACCGAGTCCATGCCGACCAATGATCCCCCTACACCACCCTACACACTAGGAACAATTTTACCAAATCCAATTAACCTACAAACCTGTACGTCTTTGGAGTGCGGGAGGAAACCGGAGCACCCGAAGAAAACCTACGCGGTCACTGGGAAAACGTACAAACTCCGTACAGACAGTAGTCAGGATAGAACCTGGCCTGTAATCAGGATAGAACCTGGATCCCTGGCGCTGTAAGGCAACAACTCTACCGCTGTGCCAGTCAGAAGGAAAAAATGACCATATTCAATGTGCTAAACCATCCTTGTTTCAGGAGTGCCCAAACTCACCACAGGGCACTTACCTTTGCCAGCTGTGGGCTGTGTGAGACTGACCCTGGCATCTGGTGGGCATCCCACAAGGTACACCCAGTGACTCTTGGGTGAGTTGGCCTCAAGTGTATCCTGTTGTTCCATCTTCAACTACCATTGACTGCTCACTGGCGTACAAAGGCTTTTTGACCGTCTTGGAAGATTCCTAATCATATGAGACATTGTTGTTTTAAAATATACTTTTAACAATTGCTATAAAATATAGTGCCCAGCTATGTGGTTACAGATTATGTTGGTGAACATTTCTCCCATTAGTCCACAGTGTCTCACAGATGGCCAGTTTTGTGCTGCCAGAACTATGGATGATCTAACTGGGGTGCTGAAGATGATTAAAGGATTTGAGACTTGCTCAAGGAGAGAGAAGGCATGGAGGGTCAACATGGATTTCCCTTTGACATAACCAGAGGACATGGGTTTAAGGTGTGGGGGGAAGATTTAATAGGAATCTGAGGGGTAATTTTTTTTATACAAAGGATGTTGGGGGCTTGCAGTGAGCTGCCGGAGGAGGCATTTGAGGCAGGTACTATCACAATGTTTAAGAAACATTTGTTAAGGTAAATGGAGAGGATATGGTTAGAGGGATATGGACCAAATGCAGGCAGGTGGGACTAGTGTAGATGGGGCTTGTTGGCCAGTATGAGAAGGTTGGGCCAAAGGGCCTGTTTCCATGCTGTATTTCTCTATGACTCTATCGTTGTACTCTATGCTCATGACTCCCTCTGCTGGGGATTTAGCATGAAAGCAATAGTTTCTGCAAAACAGCTATACTGTAACACACTACCCTGTTTGGAAATCCCGATGGAACGGCACTGTGTGATATTTCCACGGTCCTTTTAAAGACATTATCATCCTGTTTCGCCACACTCCCTTTAACTTCACCTGCTTCGATGAAAAGCCTCTGATGCCATCCATCTAAAACAGGTGCACTGAAAGTGTGTTTGAGTATTAATCAGATAAAAAAGGATACAACGTGCTGGAATAACTCAGCAGGTCAGGCAGCATCTGTGGAGAACATTGATAGGTGACGTTTCACAAAGTGCTGGAGTAACTCAGTGGGTCAGGCAACATCTCTGGAGAACATGGACAGGTGACGTTTCACAGAGTGCTGGAGTAACTCAGCGGGTCAGGCAGCATCTGTGGAGAACATGGATAGGTGATGTTTCACAGAGTGCTGGAGTAACTCAGTGGGTCAGGCAGCATCTGTGGAGAACATGGATAGGTGATGTTTCACAGAGTGCTGGAGTAACTCAGCGGGTCAGGCAGCATCTGTGGAGAACATGGAAAGGTGACGTTTCACAGAGTGCTGGAGTAACTCTGTGGGTCAGGCAGCATCTCTGGAGAAAATGGAAAGGTGACGTTTCACAGAGTGCTGGAGTAACTCCGTGGGTCAGGCAGCATCACTGGAGAACATGAATAGGTGATGTGTCAGGTCAAGACCCTTCTTCGACAGATTGTATGGTGGGATTTGTTTCTGTAATAATCTGGATAATATGCCAGTCTCCCAGTTTTAAACATGCACCCTTTTCTTAACATTCCTAGGATGTTTGTGGCTTAGTTGCAGTATCAGTATCTCTTATTTTAGAGCTGACAGCTGCATTGTTTTTGTTTTTTTCATTTCTGTATGCTAACAGGGTATTTTCAGTTCAAAAGTCCCTGCGTTAGGTTTATGGTTTTTAACTGCTCCAAATAGTAAATTGTGTTGTGGACCTCAGGCATTCTTTCAAAGTGGGACTACAAAGTGGGGTTTCAAACACATTGCACAGATTCACACCATTCTAAGTTGTCCAAGCATCCTCCTGATCTGTACGTTCTCCCTGTGACTGCATGTGTTTTTTCTAGGTGCTCCGGTTTCCATCCACATTTCAAAGACATGCAGGCTTGTAGGTTAATTGACCGTCTTTAAATTGCCCCTAGTGCGTAGGATGCAAAAGTGTGATAACATGGAACTAGTGTGAACGGGCGGTGTGCCTGGTACCACGTTGTATCTCTAAACTGAACGAAACTAAGCTAAACTAAACTAAATAAAACATCCTATTTCACTTACAGTTCATTTACTGCAAGTATTAACGTTAGTTTGTCATACTAATTCCCACAAGAATGCACATTTGAGATTTTGTCAACTTTGACTTTTTTAAAAGGTATAGAACCAATATGACATGCTAAAAAGAATGAGAACAGAATGAGAGAAAAGATTTCTTTCCAAACTTAAAAGAAAAGAAAATCCTTTACATTCTAAAATAATTTTCTTTAAGGTTTGTTCTCTTGCAGGCATCTACACAAGCTGAAAGAAGTTCCATCCCTCATAATCTTCCTTGTTTACAGATGTTAACATTTTATTTATTTTGTGTTTATTTGCTTTCTGTTTTTATTTAGTTTTCTCCTAAAGGTTAGTTATGATTTTCTAGTTTCTGAGGGTTAAAATTTGTGAGCTTCAAAAGTTACTCAATAAGAAAATTAAAAATGAATATATTAAAGAGAAAAATATTTTGTTCATCATGATACTAAACTAGGGCATCGTAGGCAGTGAAGATGGTTATGAAAAATTGTAGCAGAATCTTGATCAGCTGGGCAAGTGGGCCGAAGAATGGAGTTTAATGCAAATAAAGGTGAGGTGTTGCATTTTCGGAAGTCAAACTAGGGCAGGACCTTCACAGTGGATGGTCGGACCTTGGGGAGTGTTGTAGAGCAGAGGGTTCTAGGAGTACAGACACATAGTTCCCTGAAAGTGGTGTCACAGGTGGATGAGGAGGTCAAGAAAGATTTGGGTACATTGGTCAGTCAAGGTACTGAGTAAAGAAGTTGGGATGTTATGTTACATTTGTACAAGACAGTGGTATGGCTGTGTTTAGAGTGTTGTTTTCAGTTTTGGTCACCCTGCTGTGGAACGAATGTCATTAGGCTGGGGAGTATGCAGAGAAGATGTATGAGAATGTTCCCAGGAGCCAGAGGGCAGAGCTAGAGGGAAAGATTGGGCAAACTAGGACTTTATTCCTTGGATCGCAAGAGGCTAAGAGGTGATCTTGTAGAGGTGTATAAAATCACTAGAGGAATTGATAGGGTGAATAAACAGAGTCTTTTTCTTAGGGTAGAGGAATCAAGAACTAGAGGACATAGGTTTAAGATGAGAGGGGGAAAGATTTAATAGGAATCTGAGGGGCAACGTTTTTACACATAAGGTGGTGGGTGTATGGAATGAGCTGCCAGAGGAGTTAGTTGAGGCTGGGACTATTGCAACATTTAAGGAACAAGAAAGGTTTAGAGTCATAAAGTCATACAGCACAAAAACAGGCCCTTCAGTGCAACATGTCCATGCCGACCAAGATCCCCCATCAAAGCTAATTCCATTTGCCCATATTTGCCCTTATCCCACCAAACCTTTCCTATTAATGTACCTGTCTGTGTCTTTTAAATGCTGTTATAGTATCTGCCTTAACTACCTCCTCTGGCTGCTCGTTCAATATACCTACCACTGGGTAACTTTAATGGAATCTGAGGGGGTAGCTATTTTCATTCAGAACCTCAAGATTGAGAGAACAGAATTCCAAATTTGTCACAAGATTATGTGAAGAAATCTCTTCTCATCTCAGTCGTAAAAAGCTTATCCCTTGTTCTGAGACTGGGACCCATGGTTATAAATACTTCAGTCAGGGAAAATAATCCTCCCTGGATCCAGCTGTTTTATGAGAACATGGGAATAATGCAGAAGTTGCAGGATCAATTTATCCCAAAGAAGAGGAAAGATTCTGAGGGGAGTAAGAGGCACCCTTGGCTGACAAGGGAAGTCAAGGACAGCATAAAAATAAAAGGGAAGAAGTATAACATAGCAAAGAAGAGTGGGAAGCCAGAGGATTGGGACTCTTTTAAAGAGCAACAGAAGATAACTAAAAAGGCAATACGGGGAGAAAAGATGAGGTATGAGGGTAAACTAGCCAATAATATAAAGGAGGATAGTAAAAGCTTTTTTAGGTATGTGAAGAGGAAAAAAATAGTCAAGGCAAATGTGGGTCCCTTGAAGACAGTAGCAGGGGAATTTATTATGGGGAACAAGGAAATGGCAGACGAGTTGAACCGGTACTTTGGATCTGTCTTCACTAAGGAGGATACAAACAATCTCCCAGATGTTCTAGTGGCCAGAGATCCTAGGGTGACAGAGGAACTGGAGGAAATCCTCATTAGGCAGGAAAAAGTTTTGGGTAGACTGATGGGACTCAAGGCTGATAAATCCCCAGGGCCTGATGGTCTGCATCCCAGGGTGCTTAAGGAGGTGGCTCTAGAAATTGTGGACGCATTAGTGATTATTTTCCAATGTTCTATAGATTCCGGGTCAGTTCCTGTGGATTGGAGGGTAGCTATTGTTATCCCACTTTTCAAGAAAGGAGGGAGAGAGAAAACGGGAAATTATAGATCAGTTAGTCTGACATCAGTGGTGGGGAAGATGCTGGAGTCAATTATAAAAGACGAAATTGCGGAGCATTTGGATCGCATTAACAGGATCGTTCCGAGTCAGCATGGATTTACGAAGGGGAAATCGTGCTTGACTAATCTACTGGAATTTTTTAAGGATGTAACTAGGAAAATTGACAGGGGAGAGCCGGTGGATGTGGTGTACCTCGATTTTCAGAAAGCCTTCGACAAGGTCCCACATAGGAGATTGGTGGGCAAAATTAGAGCACATGGTATTGGAGGTAGGGTACTGACATGGATAGGAAGTTGGTTGACAGACAGAAAGCAAAGAGTGGGGATAAATGGGTCCCTTTCAGAATGGCAGGCAGTGACTAGTGGGGTACCGCAAGGCTCGGTGTTGGGACCGCAGCTATTTACAATATACATCAATGACTTGGATGAAGGGATTAAAAGTACCATTAGCAAATTTGCCGATGATACAAAGCTAGGTGGCAGTGTGAACTGTGAGGAAGATGCTATGAGGTTGCAGGGGTACTTGGACAGGTTGTGTGAGTGGGCGGATGCATGGCAGATGCAGTTTAATGTAGATAAGTGTGAGGTTATCCACTTTGGTGGTAAGAATAGGAAGGCAGATTATTATCTGAATGGTGTCAAGTTAGGAAAAGGGGACGTACAACGTGATTTGGGTGTCTTAGTGCATCAGTCACTGAAAGGAAGCATGCAGGTACAGCAGGCAGTGAAGAAAGCCAATGGAATGTTGGCCTTCATAACAAGAGGAGTTGAGTATAGGAGCAAAGAGGTCCTTCTGCATTGTACGGGGCCCTAGTGAGACCGCACCTGGAGTACTGTGTGCAGTTTTGGTCTCCAAATTTGAGGAAGGATATTCTTGCTATTGAGGGTGTGCAGCGTAGGTTTACTAGGTTAATTCCCGGAATGGCGGGACTGTCATATGTTGAAAGACTGGAACGACTAGGTTTGTATACACTGGAATTTAGAAGGATGAGAGGGGATTTTATCGAAACGTATAAAATTATTAAGGGGTTGGACACGTTAGAGGCAGGAAACATGTTCCCAATGTTGGGGGAGTCCAGAACCAGGGGCCACAGTTTAAGAATAAGGGGTAGGCCATTTAGAACAGAGATGAGGAAAAACTTTTTTAGTCAGAGAGTTGTGAATCTGTGGAATTCTCTGCCTCAGAGGGCAGTGGAGGCCAATTCTCTGAATACATTCAAGAGAGAGCTAGATAGAGCTCTTAAGGATAGCGGAGTCAGGGGGTATGGGGAGAAGGCAGGAACGGGGTACTGATTGAGAATGATCAGCCATGATCACATTGAATGGCGGTGCTGGCTCGAAGGGCCGAATGGCCTTCTCCTGCACCTATTTTCTATTGTCTATTGTCTATTGTCTAATAAGATCTCATTAGAACCTAGAAAATGCAGGCCTAGTCTACTCAATGTCTCCTTATCCCTTGAACCAGCCCAGTGAATCTCTGCTGTCATCCCTCTCTCACAAGTGTACCCATTCTTAAATAAGGTGATCAAACTATAAACAGTCTGAGTATGGTTTCATTGTTCTTTTGTACTTGATATGCTAAACCTATTTCAAGTAAGAATATACTGCCACCTTATGGTCCACATTCATTTAACAGCTCAGCCACGGTTTTTTTGTATTATTATTCCTTCAAGCAAGAATTATGTTTGTTACCTTTCCCTTAGAATACCTGGACATTTCAACAAAGATTCTGCAATTCTAAAACATGTATTTTTCATTGGGCCTCTTGTAGTGTCTAAATGTGCCAGATACCTTTGTGACAAAAAATGTCCAATTCTAGTGTCCAATTTTTTTTTTTAAAGCACCAAAACGTGACTTTATGTAAGAACATAAGAATGGGCCCCTCAGTTCAGTTCAGTCCAGACAAGACTGATCTGTCATTTAGTCAAACTGTGGCTGGTCTAATTTTGGCCTCAACGCTGCCTTCCTGCTGCCTCTCCACACCCCTGTCATGCTGTTACTACAGCATTTCTTTGAAGAAAATAGTTTCCTTGTACTTCCCCTAAGGGCTGTATGTTTCAGTTGGATCATCTCCCATATTCTAAAGAGTCTCGGCCCATTGTGGTTAATCTTTCCTCATAGGACAACCCCCATCTCTTTCCAAGAATCTGTCTGGTTCCCAGCACTCAGTCAGGTTATAATTTAGGTTGGAAGATTGCCCTTGATTTTGGCTTATATTAGTTTCCTTTCCACTAAATGGATCCTTTCTTATGCTGGTGATATCGTAAGAAAGTTGTGCAGTTTCTAGTCAATGATCATTCTGACTAACCGGCTGGGATGACTACTTGAAACCTTTGCTAAACTGCATTAGAGACTCTCATTGGAGACCCTCGGACTATCTTTAATCGGACGTTACTGGACTTTATCTTGCACTAAACGTTATTCCCTTTATCGTTATCAATACACTGTGGATGGCTCAATTGTAATCATGCGTAGTTTTACCACTGACTGGTTGGCATGCAAAAAAAGCTTTTCACTCTATCTCAGTACACGTGACAATAAACTAAACTAGATGTTGATATGTCAGACATTTGTAGTTTCCTTGCCTGTTCGGTTATGAACGTAAAGTGCAAAGTAACAACAAACATTGATCCTTCGACTCTTGAATATGCCCGATGCAATGGACAATGTTTACAGTAGTCTCCTGTATTTCCACACCTCATCCCACCATGAGAGTTTAATGAAGGCTGGGATCGTAAACAAATGAAATAATAGAGAAATGTTCCTACTCCAGTGGCCATCGTTGCAGGATTTTGGGGCCTACCCTACAACTATTTTAGCACTATTGATTATATCAACTCTTCAAGCTATTTCTCTGTACATTTGGTACAGTAACCTAGAGGCTCACACCTGACACAATATGGCCAGGGAAACAATAAGATAAATGTCCTTGTGTAAGAAAGAACTGCAGATGCTGGTTTAAATCGAAGATAGACACAAGATGCTGGAGTAATTCAGCGGGACAGGCAGCATCTCTGGAGAGAAGGAATGGGTTGTAGTGGGTCTGGACGCGGCAGGAATCAGGCAAGACGCCAGGTAAGGATTAACAATAACTTTAATGCAGCATCAGAACATCCACTCTCTTCAGTCTCCCGCACGAGTAAACTCTACCCCTTCAGGCAAACTCCGTAGCCCAGACCCCTCTACAGCCCTGTCCACTCAGTGCCGAGGGGAATGACCCAGGGAGTGGTCTAATCCCCCCTGTCCACTCAGTGCCGAGGGGAATGACCCAGGGAGTGGTCTAATCCCCGGGCACCGTCACAGGGAGACATTTCAGTTCGAGACCTTTCTTCAGTCTGAAAACTCACCTATTCCTTCTCCCCAGAGATAAAGGTCCTTGCCAACAGCACTAAGTGATAACAGGAATTGAGGGGGTGAGGGGGTGTTTGGAGTCACTGTGATGGACGTTTGTGTTGGGGTCATGTGTCTTGTGTTCTTTTTTGTGTGTGACTGCTATGTAGTTTCGTTCGGTACCTTGGTACCGAATGACAAATAAAGCTCTGTTGAACTGTTGAAAATAGATGGCAACGCAGAGCAGAGATGCAGAAAGCTACAAATAGAAAATCTGCCTTGTGCTGACGTATGAAGCTACAAATCACAGGCGTGGGAGGCAGCAAGCACACACGGAGGACATCCTGGTGTCATCTTAACTGTTTGCAGACAAGGAAATAAGGGCAATGCAATGTCATGGTCCTTATCAAACAATGAGCTGTAACGCTCTGCTTTCATGCCCTCAAAACTACACGTATTTCAGTTGAAATAAGGAAAACTGACAAATTTGGTTTGAAGGTCTGGTTAATTGAGCTGCATTGGCAGACATTTTAAAGCTTCTTTCACAGTACACAGAATACATATATTTCAATTACAAAGAAACATTTAGAAGGACTTACCATCTCATAGAGTAATAGAGCTATAGAGCATGGAAACAGGCCCTTCAACCCAACATCCACATTGCCAAATTTTCTAATGGAGCTAGCCCCGCTTGGCTACACCTGTCCCATATCCCTCCAAACCTTTCCTGTCCATGTACCTGCCTAAGTGTCTTTCAAATGTCATTATTGTAGCAACCTCCACCACTTCCTCTGACAGCTCATTCAATTTACACTCCACCTTCCATGAAAAAGCTGCCTCTCATGTCCCATTTAAATCTTTTCCCTCTCATCTTACACCTATGCTCTCCAATTTTGGACTCCCCTACCCCGGGATATGACTGTGGCTATTCACCTTATCAATGCCTCTCAGGATTTTATAAACCTCTGCAAAGGTCACCCCTCATCTCTTTTTTTCAGCGTAGCAAGACCCAGCCCATCAAGTCTTTTGTATAGCACAAATCTTCCAGACCCGGTAACATCCACATTAATCTTTTTAGTATGCTTTCCAGTTTAGTTAAGAGTGGGTGTCAGATTTAGAGAATATGCATCTAACTATGCAAAGATGAGTGGCGTAAATAGAACAAAAATAGAACAGAAAAGTGAAAGGCTTGGAATAGAGTGGATGTGGAGAGGATGTTTCCACTAGTGGGAGAGTCTAGAACTAGAGGTCATAGCCTTAGAATTAAAAGACGTTCTTTTAGGAAGGAGATGAGGAGGAATTTATTTAGTCATAGGGTGGTGAATCTGTGGAATTCTTTGCCACAGCAGGTTGTACAGGCCAAGTCAGTGGATATTTATAAGCCAGAGATAGACAGATTTTTGATTAGTACATGTGTCAGAGGTTATGGGGAGAAGGCAGGAGAATGGGGTTAGGAGGGCGAGATAGATCAGCCATGATTGAATGGCAGAGTAGACTTGATGGGCTGAATGGCCTAATTCTACTCCAATCACATGACCTTACTACCTTATAAACAGAAAAAGCAAGGAATGACTGAAAGATTAATAAGTCAAAAATATAAAAGTGTTTCTATAGCTATTTATAAAAGAAAGGCACTGCCAAAATCAGCTTTGATCCCATAGAAAGTGAGTGCATTATGTGTTAAAAGCAGCTACTTCACATTCCTTTTTTAAAATCTCTATCTTAAACTACAATGTTGAGTTCCTTGCCCTGATTTCTCTGTTGCTGTCCTGTAATTCATTCTATCTCTGGTTCTTTAGAATGTGTAGTTGTCCACAGTTCCACTGTTTTATCACATTCACTATGCACATCCCTGTAAAAAGCTAAACTCAGTTTCAGTAGCAGTTCCTCTCACTGTATTTTTAACCATCTGGTTACACTTCTATAACACTTCCTGGGCTATTTATATCCTTTGTTTTTTTTGCCTCTTTTCTTTTTAGACATATTTTGTTTCTTAACCATCCTCGATCGTCGTCACAAAAGCACAATTTTACAGCTAATGGACAAAAATTCTAGAACTTATGTTATGGGACGAGGTTCTGAGTACATATCAGTTTAGGTAGAGACCCAATTCTTCATGCTTTGCAAATACTTATGACAATGTCCTTTTGGTAAAGATCCTATTACAGTAAACCCTTGTTATAACGGAGCATTGGGGGCAATGGTGTCCGTTATTGCCAATTGTCTAGTTTAGTTTAGTTTAGAGATACATTGTGGAAACTGGCTCTTCGGCCCACCGAGTCTGCACTGACCAGCGATCCCTGCACACTTACACTATCCTACACACACTAGGGACAATTTACAATTCTACCAAGCCAATTAACCTACAAACCTGTACGTCTTTGGAGAGCGGGAGAAAACTGGAGATCCAGGAAGGAGAAAACCCACGCAGGTCACGGGGAGAACATACAAACTTTGTACAGACAGCACCCGTACTTAGGATCGAACCCGGGTCTCTGACACCATAAGGCAACAATTCTACCGCTGCGCCATAACCGAGTAAGGGTTTGCCTCCCATTGACATCAGTGCCCGGGCACCAGGTCAGAATCTTGGTGCCTCGTCATCGAGAGCACAGTGGGACCTCCCTCACCGCGTGGAGCACAGTGGCCCAAGATGGTCACCCGGCACCAGCTTGTCCAGCGCTCCTGGGGAATCGCACTAACCCCCGTCCCTGCTGCGGATTTCCACATTCAGAAATTGAGAGCAAACTGTGAGGTCTGGGGTGTTGGGATGGCGGTGTGGTGGGGTGAAGAAACCCTACCCTGCTCTGTAAGGTTCCCACACCCAGAGTTCAGAGTTTATTGACTTTAAACTCTATTTCTCCTTCCAAAGACGCTAACCTGCCTCACCTGCTGTGTACAAAGTTCTTTACAGCTAAAAATGTATCTTTGTTACTGCAAGCTATAAATACTAAAGGCTGGTTGTTACATTATTTAATAGAGTTAAGTGCCCTTCAAAGTGATCCCTTATCAATTTTAATGCTTGTCAATTTCTATGCTTGTCAATTTCAATAGCCTCCTCAGTGTAACCAGCCTGTGTTCTTAAAGAGACAGTCCTCTGTACCAAAACCCTTCAAGAGGTCTGTAATACCAAAGGTTTACTATTCACACTAGTTCTTTAGGCATATGTTAATTCTCCGGAGTGAATGGCTCTGTGCCATTTTGTATGTGGTTTGGGAAATAACCCAGAGATTATTACTTTTCAATTTGAATTTAGCTCCCAGTTCTGGATTTTGTTTCCAGATGGATTCTCCTTGCTCCTGCCAATGTACCAAAAAGAGCCAAGATATTCCTCTCTAATTTTCACTATCATTCCATTGGTTGGCTACACCCTTTGGGACTCTGTGTGTAAGAAAGAACTGCAGATGTTGGTTTAAATCGAAGGTAGACACAAAATGCTGGAATAACTCAGCGGGACAGGCAGCATCTCTGGAGAGAAGGAATGGGTGACGTTTCGAGTGAGACCCTTCTTCAGACTGAAGAAGGGTCTCAACCCGAAAATTCACCCATTCCTTCTCTCCAGACGTGCTGCCTGCCCCTTTGTGACGCTTATGGCTTCAAATAATGTTATTCATAATTGAAGAAACCCCCTTTTGGACTACATCTCTAATCTATTCAGTCCACATGGATATTCCTCTGAGCTACATTCTCTTCACCTGGCCTCGGACTGTATTCTCTACAGCATTTCTATTGTCTTCCCAGGGATCAAGCAGATTGTACCTGTTGGAATAGGACCAATGTCAGTTGACTTCCGTCTTTATGCATCCTAGCTATTCACTGCTTGGCTCTGCATCCAGGTCCTTTGGAGTTTGACAGTTTTCTAGATAAGACTACCCAGAAATTCCTCTCCAATTTTGACTTGAGATACAAGCGGAGATATTTCCCACTCTTGTGGGAATCTGGAATCTGGCTATCCAGTAATTCACACATTCTCCAGTCCTGACACATGGCCTGGCATCTCTAAACTTTTTTAATTTACTTTTATTTCAATAAAACAATTAATGCTTTAGTGAAAAAGACAATTATTGATTGTCTACTTCCCCAGTCAGTGTATGCTCCCTCGAAGATGTTGCATGGTGCACAGCCCAACACCACTTGTCTTTCGTGGGCTCCTTTTTCCCATTGACTATGACATGAACTTTGCACATTTAGTCAATTTGTTTTTGCTTCAGTTTTTGCCAGGCTGCATCGCGTCTTTGTTGCACATTCTTGACAAATCAAACCTGCATCAAACCACATTCTCTGCAGCTGTGATAATGCTAACGAAAGCCTTGATCAGACTTTTGTATTCAGCTCTTGCTTTGACTTTTAGTGAGCGGTGGAGTTATTGCCTCACAGCGCCAGAGACCCGGGTTCGATCCTGACCTCGGGTGCTGTCTGTGCGGAGTTTGTAAGTTCTCCCCTGTGACCGCGTGGGTTTTCTCCAGGTGCTCCGGTTTCCTCCCACATTCCAAAGATTGTAGGTTAATTGTAACTTGGCTCTAGTGTATAGGATGCAAAAGTGGGATAACATAGAACTATTCTATGGGTGATCGATGGCGTGGCGTGGACCGAAGCCTGTTTCTATGCTGCATCTCTAAACTGGCTCCAAACGGAACTTTATTCTTCTCACAGTGCGGGTGGTACCTCCAGGGAACAAAGGTGGATGAGCGAGGAGAAGGACACTGCGTCCAAGAAAGGAGATGCTGGATGGCTGCAACAACCTGGGACTTGCCTGAAACAGGCACCGCTCATAAGAACAGGAATGTGGACTTTGAAAATTGGCGCCGAAACATGGTGTCTCTTGCATGCAGGCTCAGTAGACTATTTCTGTACACTTAATAATCGGGGGTATAGCAATACTCTGTATTTTTGTAATGACAAGTATTTTACTGTGTTAGTTCTTACCACATGTGAGAATATAAGCACCATTGAGATTCTTCTCTTGGGTATCCTATTCTGAACATGTTAAGCTCTTCCACTAGTATCTAAATATAATCTTTGGCAATAAATTGTGAGTCAGCTGCTCAGTCATAGGAGTGCTGTACATCCTGTCATTGCCAACTGACCACAAGTGTACATACGTAGGGTTGTGAACAGTGAGAAGAGTAGAATATGCAGAATTCTTTGATGCCTGCAGCAGCAGTTTGAAGACGTATAAATGAAGTGAATACACATCTGTGTGAAGACATATTATCACTAAATTTCATCAGATAATACACAGCTTTACAAATATCAGCGGTGGAGTTGGGTGGAAGGAGGGGGGTGGGGGTGTTGGGCAAAGTCCCATCTAATGGTGATCGTGGCATTCGGCATTAGGAATTATGTCCTGAACAAAAAAGACAAACATTCGTATTTCAATAGCTGAAAGGTTTATTTCGTCTCAGAGTGCCTGTCTCTTTCAGTTTCAACCCAGCTTTGGTAAGTATAAAGGATTGCATTCAACTTGAGTCAACAAGGACAGGAAATATCAAATAATTGGTTTTCAAAGAGCATTACAAAACTTGATGGATTTCTGGATCAGCAATAATTATTTGCAGGGAACTTACTCATCCAAAAATACAGCATAACATTACATTAACCTGTAAATGTTATGATCCACAAACTGTTCTCACTGGTGTTAATCCTTTCTGTACTGAGCGAGCAACCACATAAAATTGGCAACGCTGTACTTCCCATACAACAGTTTGAATGTCGCTGTTGCAAATCAGTTGTCATGGAGGGAGAATGATTATGTTTTTCGGCTCAGGAGTATAATGTTTCCCAGCATCATGTTCTCTCTGGTGGCCTGCCCTATATTTTCCTTCAATTGGCTTCACTAAAGTAGATTATACAGACATTATCGTATTACTGTTTATGAAAACTTCTGTGTGCAAATAGCCTGTCACGTTCCCTACATTAAACTGCAAATGAGGTTGTGTAAAGTTTATTCATGCTTTTATCTATTAAAAACCACAAGTCAATTCAGAAATGAATGAGAACAAACTTAGCAATCTGCCATCCCTCAATATGTTTAGATTTTTATCACAGATAAAATTCAGGATTTGCAAATCAGCTTCAAAATGGCCGAGAGTAAACTAAATTAGTGGCTAAAGTTAAATATTGATAATGGATAGGGTTTCAACAATCCTACAAAGATATTCTTGTGCCATTGAAGCACCATGTTTTATGTTAATAGCTTTAGTTTGGAATAGTTATTTGGAGATTTTAAATAATTTATGTTCTTTTAAACTAAATTGGGCTCATTATTAAATTCAAAACAAGTGGCACTTTAATAATACTTTAAAATAGGAAAAGTCATAACGTATGTTATGAAAAGAGCAGTATAAACAGATCTGGGAAATGATAGAATAGGCAAGGACTTTAATAGGAAAGAAAGAATGGCCATGAAGCAGAAACATACAACAAAACAAAAATTAAACTTCTCCACGCGCACAACTGAATAATAACTTGTTTATTCCCTTTTCAGGATGACTAAACACCTTCGACCCGAAACATTAACTGTTTCTCTTCCCACTGATCTAGCTGACCAGTTAAATATTTTCAGCAATTTCTTTAGTTTTTAAAACAAAATTGCAAATATTAATCATTGATATTTTAAATTTAAAAAAGAATGTTAATAATTTTGAAAAGGATTGATAGTTTTGACAATAGGGAACAATTTATGATGTTAAATAATATTGAGACCAGAAAATTGTTGGTCAGAGATTCAATGGGAATGTCTGTGGAAAAGTAGGTGCTTTTAACCACAAACCACAGTGTATTATAGAAAATGGAGGGGAAAAAGAACAGCGAGACATGAGTGCAATACCAATAAATACTGTGGGATGGTTGTCCAGTTAGATGTCCATCTGTGCCTACTCTGATAGTTTGAGGTAACAATGTATATCACAATTTACAGAAGGATATACACTGATTAGCCAAAACATTATGACCTGATGAGCCAAAACATTAAGACCACCTGCCGAATATGCTGTTGGTCCTCCGTATGCAGCAGGGTGCGATGCACTGTGTATTGTGACACATTCCCCCCCTGATCACCATTAAAATTTTCTGTGACTTGTGCCACAGTAGGCCTTCTGTCAGTTCGGACCAGACGGGATAGCCTTCGTTGCCCTCGCGCATCGATGAGCCTTGGGCACCCAACACCCTGTCGCTGGTTTGTGGTTTGTCCCTCCTCGGACCACTGTCAGTAGGTACTCACCACTGCTGACCGGGAGCACCCCACAAGCCTTGCCGTTTCAGAGAAGCTCTGACCCAGTCGGCTGGCCATAACAATTTGGCCCTTGTCAAAGTCACTCAGGTCTTTACTCCTGCCCATTTCTCCTGCATCCAACACATCAACTTCAAGAACTGACTGTTCACTTGCTGCCTAATATATCCCACCCCAAGACAGGTGCCATTGTAACAAGATAATCAATGTTATTCACTTCGCCTGTCAGTGGTCATGTTTTGGCTGATCAATGCATGAATTAGGGACAGCCATTTTGTCCCTTATTAAGATTTTAGCAATCTGCAGGTTATCATTCACTCGAAGATAGACACAAAATGCTGGAGTAACTCAGCGGGACAGGCAACATCTCTGGAGAAGGAATGGGTGATGTTTTGGGTCGAGAACCTTCTTCAGAATTATCATTCGCTCACTAGCTTATCAAGAATCAATCTACCTTTGCCTTAGAAATATCCAGATTCTATTTCTACTGCTCTTTCAGGAAGAGTTCTACAACTACTCATGACTCTTTGAAAGAAATTGTCCTCTTCTCTCTAATAAAGGGGTGACCCACTACATTCAAACAGTGACCTTAGTTCTCCCACAAGAGGAAGCATTCACTCCACACCCACCCGATCAAGATGACTCAGGATGTTATGTGTTATAATCAATTCCCTCTCACTCTTCCAAACTCCAGCAGCGACAAGTCTAGCCTGTCCAACTTTCCCTCATAGGACAACCTGCCTATTCCAGATATCAGTCTAATAATCCTCCTCCAAACTGCTTCTGCTGCATCAGAACTCTTTTTTAAAAATAAGTAGACCATAGACCCATGTAAGTGAAGCCTAATCTACTTCCTTTGTCCCGCCCCCCTGACATCAGTCTGAAGAAGGGTCTCGACCCGAAACGTCACCCATTCCTTCTCTCCTGAGATGCTGCCTGACCTGCTGAGTTACTCCAGCACTATGTGAAATAAATACCTTCGATTTGTACCAGCATCTGCAGTTATTTTCTTACACTAATCTACGTCTTGATGAGCATGCTCAACTCCCAACTGTTGATCACTTATTTGCTGGGCAAGTTTGTTCCTTCAATGCTTTCATGCAGCACAGAATGTTATTTGCTTCTGTGGTGCTATTCAAAGAGCCATTTCATTAGCATCACATCCTGTTCTTTTCAGCTATTCAATTTACTTTTGAATATTGCTATCACTCTTTGTCCACTGGCCCACAAGTAGTGAATTCCTGAATGCAGCAACATGCCTTGCAAATCAATTACCTTCATAATTACATTTGTTCCCAATTTTATTAAATATTCACTGACTCTCCTGCCAATGTAAATAATTTCCCCCCTATCTTATTGAAATCCTCATTTGTTTGAACATTTTGATTAAACCTGCTCTGCTCCAAAGAAAACAATTACATCCTGAGTATCTCTTCATAAAGTCTCTCAAATTAAGAACATACTGGTAGATTTCTGTCCCCACTCTAAAACTGTGCAGCTCAGAAATAAGGCCTGACAAATAAATTATAAAGGTTTATCATGAACTCTTTCCTTTGTTATTCAATGCCACGATATATATTTTTTCTGATTTTTATGCATTTTAAGATGCTTTATCAACCAGTCTAGCCATCTTCAAATGTTTGGCAATGTTTTGTTATTAATTTACTTTTCAATGTTTAAAGTAACTCTCCCTGGTGGCTCTTTTAACCATTGAGAAGCTGGGTTGTCCTGATGCAGGCTTTTGACTCGAAATATTGGCCATTCCGTCCATGGATGTTGCCCGGCCCACGGAGTTCCTCCAGCAGATTGTTTGTTAAACTAACCATATTCCAGCTTCACACTTCTTCTTTCGTGTCCATCATCCACGTTTCAAATGTTGACATCGCTGTCATTTTCCGTCCTGTAAAGGACGCAAACTTCCGGCGACAATCAGTGGGAGCCATCACAGTGCGATAGATGATGGTGGTAGCAGAATTAGCTCAGGACACTTCCAGTTTCCAGCCCCGCGACGAGGACGCTTCTGCTATGGGGCCAGTTTCACACTGTGTTGGTTCCTATTTACTGGGAAAGTAATTTGGAAGGCTATAAATAGCCTCATTTCACCTAAGCAGATTTATAAATCAGGAAGAAAAAACTACACGTTTCCTGCGTCTGATTACAATTCCTACCAGAAGTAGCTATAGAGCAACTTTAATCAAAATCTATTTGGTACATTTAGGTCAGGCTAAAAGTTGAAATTCTTAAAACTCTCTAACTGACCTCTCAATCCAATGGTAATCTGCCGACCTCCAGCTTTAATGGATGCAGTCCAGGGATGGGCATCCAACCCAGTCTGAGGAAGGATCTCGACCCAAAACGCCACCCATTCCTTTTTTCCAGAGATGCTGTCTGACCCGCTGAGTTACTCCCCTTCCAGGAGATATATTATCCATTTAGATGTTATAATAAGGCTTAATGGACAATAATTCGCTCAGGCCAGTCAGATTTTCTAAGTCTCAGAAGACCTGGCAACCGAAGGGAGGCATGGCCAGGACTGTGGAAGAGGTGTATACCATTTCAACACTTCTTATAAAGCAGGAAGCGCCTCAGTATTTTGTCCCAGCCCATAAGCCTTTCCTTCTTCCCTGACCTCCACTCTATCTTTAACGATCTAAAAACAACCCAGTCTTAGTCGAGTTTATTATTATATGCACAGGTACGGTGAGATACAGGTACAATGCAAACCTAAAACACGAAACATAAATTATATAAGACAGCAAAAAAAATTACTATTCATACAAAACATAAGTACAAAAATACAATTCTATGGTATGTAAGAGGTCTAAGGTATTCTGTTTCATATATCTTTTAAGTCCACCCTTAATATTGTTGAAGGTAGACACAAAATGCTGGAGTAACTCAGCAGGTCAGGCAGCATCTCTGGAGAGAAGGTATGGGTGACGCTTCGGGTCGAGACCCTTCTTCAGACTGACCAGTCTGAAGCAGGGTCTCGACCAGAAACATCACCAATTCCTTCTCTCCAGAGATGCTGCCTGTCCCGCTGAGTTACTCCAGCATTTTGTGTCTACCTTCGATTTAAACCAGCATCTGCAGTTTTCTTTCCCTTAATATTATTGATTTCTCTTTTAGGTTTTTATTTCTTATGAAGTATTTAGAGGGAGGGGCAAAATAACTAATCCTACAATCATTTATAAACATAACAAAGCGTTATTTTATTCCTGACCTACCCAATATCATACCACTGAATCATAGAAACATAGAAAATAGGTGCAGGAGTAGGCCATTCGGCCCTTCGAGCCTGCACCGCCATTCAACATGATCATGGCTGATCATCCAACTCAGTATCCCGTACCTGCCTTCTCTCCATACCCCCTGATCCCTTTAGCCACAAGGGCCACATCTAACTCCCTCTGCACATTAAGGGGAATCAATGCACATTAAGGGGAAAAACATTTAATTTTATTTATCTCAATGTCAGTTCTCAGTTTTTTGAAACTCCTGCCTGGTGATGTTCAAGCAATCTTTAAATCGTACCATCTTGCATTGAAATGTGACTTTGTTTTTCGTTTGGCAATGGCATTGTTTTGATTCTACACAATTAACTTTCCCCAGGATCCACTGTCTTTTCTAATTTGAGAATAATTATGCAGAAAGCCAAAGTTAAACAGACACTGAAGGTCATTCAAGGACACTAACATCCACAAATTTGCAGTTGCCGAACAAATTAAATGAATGAATGTTCAGTTGCTTTTCCTTACCTTTTCCATCTAAATCTTTCCGTGACACTGTGGTGGTGGGCCTGATCTCCGATAACGATGAGAAGGCCTACCGGGAGGAGGTGGCTGATCTGGCACTCTGGTGTCAGGTCAACAGCCTCCTCTTGAATGTCACAAAAACTAAGGAGCTGATTGTAGACATTAGAAGGGCTCAACATCCGAGGACGTACATGCCACTGGAGTTAAATGGGATTACTGTGGATAGGGCGAGCAGCTTTAAATACCGGGGATTCCACATCACAGAGGATCTGACATGTACAACACACATTGCCGTACTGGTGCGTAAGGCATGGCAGCGCCTTTACCACCTCAGACAGTTGAGGAAATTTAGAGTCTCTCTGAGGATCCTTCAGTGCTTCTACTCTGGGGCTGTAGAAAGCATCTTGTCCAGGAACATCACAATCTGGTTTGGGAACAGCACTGCCCAGGACAGGAAGGCTCTGCGGAGAGTAGTGCGTTCGGCTGAACGCACTATGGGAACTACACTCGCCCCCCAGCAGGACCAATGCATCAGTAGGTGCAGATCCAGAGCCAGCAACATTATGGGGGACCCCTACCACCCCAGCAACGGACTGTTCCAGCTGCTACGGTCAGGCAAACACCTCCGCTGTCACGCTGTGAAAACAGAGAGGAGATGGAGTTTCTTTCCACAGGCCATCAGGACTGTTAACTCTCATATCACCAGGGACTAATTTAATTACTGTATTAATTTATTTTTTGTGTTAAAAACTTTTTTTTCTATTCTGTTTTGTAGGTTAGCACAATCCGCAGGCGTTGCCACTTTCATTTCACTGCACATCTTGTATATGTATGTGGCAAATAAACTTGACTTGACTCAGTATCTTCTTTATCACAGCCTTATTTTCCTCTGCTCTCCCTACTCTTCCCTTGTTTCACAACTTCCTTTCATGATTCACCCACTTCTGGTTCCTCTCCCCCATTTCATCTCCCTTCCATTTTCCCACAACTCCTTATCACCTTATTCTACATTTCGAGCACCTTCCTCCCCCCCCCCTCCCCCTGTTCCCATCACTCTTTTAATTCCCATCTCCCTTTGCCATTATAGTGCCCTCATCTTCCTTCTCTACAAACAGGAGAGATCAGAAAGCATTGTTAATGTAAAGTTGCTAGGGATGAAAAGTAATTTGAAAGGATAATGAAATATTAGCCGAAAAGGTTAGAATATATTGAACCTGGCTATCTGATACTGCACATAAAAATCCTGTAATTTTTGTTTAGATACAGCGCAGAAACAGGCCCTTCGGCCCACCGAGTCCGCACCGACCAGCGATCCCCGCATATTAAACAAGGGACAATTTACACTTATACCAGCCAATTAATCTACGTCTCTAGAGTGTGGGAGGAAACCGAAAATCCCGGAGAAAACCCACGCAGGTCACGGGAGTGCATACAATCTCCGTATAGACAGCTCCCGTAGTCGGGATCAAACCTGGGTCTCTGGAACTGCAAGCGCTGTAAGGCAGCAACTCTACCGCTGCGCCACTGTGCCGTAATGTTGGATGAGATATAAATAATTGCTATAATTTCTCATTCTTTGGAAAAAAATCCCATGTGATCTTTTCAATTCAACTAAGAAATTAGGCAGGGCCTAGATTTTTTTTTTTCAGCAGTCCGACACTCCCTCAGCAATGCACTGCCCCGACTACCTAGCTTTCAAGATGCTAGCCTAGAATAAACTATTAGTTCAAAGGTAGGAATACTACCATCTACAGATTATAAACAACTGTGAGTAGAAGTGGAATTGAGATATGGATTAGTCATGATTTAATCGGGATTATCTGCAGTATCCTGGTAATATGATCAACATCACTAAAGCAGATTATCTGGTGCTATCTATTGAAGTGTGTGGAAGACTGATGCATACAAATTAACTGCCGAAATGTTATACAATACTGACCTAATTTATTTGGCTGTAAAGTAATGTGGAATATCCCTATTATGTAGAGCACTACTGAATTTAAAGTGAGAAAAGACACAAAGTACTGAAGTAACTCAACAGGTCAGGCAGCAACTCTGGAGAACAGGGATAAGTAACATTTTGGGTTGGGGCCTTTTTTAAGGGCTTCAGGACACAAAAATTAAAGTATTTTGTTTTCATTGAATGTTAGATTTTTAGATTTAGAGATACAGCGCGGAAACAGGCCTTCGGCCCACCGAGTCCGCGCCACTCAGCGATCCCCGCACACTAACACTATCCTACACATACTAGGGACAATTTTTACATTTACCCAGTCAATTAACCTACATACCTATACGTCTTTCGAGTGTGGGAGGAAACCGAAGATCTCGGAGAAAACCCACGCAGGTCACGGGGAGAACATACAAACCCCGTACAGATGGCGCCCATAGTCAGGATCGAACCTGAGTCTGCGGCGCTGCATTCGCTGTAAGGCAGCAACTCTACCGCTGCGCCACTGTGCCGCCCCCCTGTACCTATTTCTCTCATCTTGGTTAATTATTGGATCTTCTACTTGGATAGTCCCTCGAGATTGAAGATGACTTGTTTTTAAAACCCTGCAGGTTCAGCAGGTCAAGCAGCATCTGTGGAGGAAAAAGGTGTGTGTCAATGAAGCAGATATGAACCAACTCTTCTGAACAAGAGGCAGGAGGTGCCTGAAGAGATGGGTAGGTGGTGCACAGCTTGTGTCGTTTACCCTGGGTGTGCATGCTCCATGCTGGAATTTTCAGTAAAACACAAAGTGCTGGAAAAACTAATCTTGTCAGGCAGAATTTATTTTAAATGCTGTAATTTTTCCTCCCACTATCGTTCTGCCAGCTCTTTTCATGTAGGCACCAAGGCACAGTGAAATATCTTTGTGCATTCAGCTAAGCAAGACTATCACTATATATAAGCACAAATTCTCTGTTTATAGTCATAGAGTGTGGAAATAAGCCCTTCGGCCCAACTTTGCCCACACCAACCAACATGCCCCATCTACATTTGGCCCATATCCCTCTAAACCTGTCCTATCCATTTACCTGTCCAAATGTTTCATAAACATTGTGACAGTACCTGCCTCAACAACCTGAATGTACAAAACAACCCACTGGGTCCATATGCATATCCCTTTAAACCTTTCCCATCCACGTACCTGTCCAAATGTGTAGGGAGGAACTGTAGATGTTGGTTTACAATAAAGATAGGCACAAAAAGCTGGAGTAACTCAGCAGGACCGCCAACATCTCTGGAGAAAAGGAATAGGTGATGTTTTGGGTCAGAACCTTTCTTCAGTGGGTGGTGTGTTACCCATATGAAGTGAGCTCTATTTCTTCTCTCCACAGATGCTGCCTGACCTGCTGAGTTACTCCAGCTTTTTGTGTCATAAGTGATAGGAGCAGAATTTAGGCCATTCGGCCCATCAAGTCTACTCCACCATTCAATCATGGCTGATCTATCTCTCCTGCCTAACGCCATTCTCCTGCTTTCTCCCCATATTCCCCTGACACCAGCTAATCATTACATCCCTGTTTTTTTTGTATTCTCGCCCTCTTGAAATAAATGCTAGCAATTATTGGCTACCTGGGTCTATGTGTCTACCTGTCCAATGAATGAATGAACGAATGAACAAGTTTATTGGCCAGGTATGTACACATACAAGGAATGAATGAATGAATGAGTGAATGAATGAACATGTTTATTGGCCAGGTATGTACACATACAAGGAATGAATGAATGAATGAGTGAATGAATGAACATGTTTATTGGCCAGGTATGTACACATACAAGGAATGAATGAATGAATGAGTGAATGAATGAACATGTTTATTGGCCAGGTATGTACATACAAGGAATGTGCCTTTGCTCTGCTCGCAAGTAACAACACGAACGTATAGTAAACAATTAAGAATAAGCATAAAACATTAAGAATAAATCATTACGGTTTAAACGTGTGAGTGAAATAAACCAGAGCAAAAAGAGACGACAGACTTTTGGTTATTGAGTAGAGCTACTACTCACGGGGAAAAAGCTGTTTTTATGTCTTTTACCTCGTGTTTCTTCTTTTTATTTTCAAGGTGCTTTCTAAGAACACCCAGGATGTTTACCTGGAAATCTCTTCCTCAGCTAGAAGGTATGTGTGATGGATGGGCCAGTCAGTGAGTGAGTGAGGCCCCTCCAGGGCAAATGGCGGGACGAGTGAGGACGAGGAGGAGGAGGACGACGTCTTCACAACGGCCGGGCGGTCGAGGGGAGGGGGAACCCAGCGCGCTGACGTCCGCGACCCCCCCTTCGCGCGTTGGAGAGCCCGGCGCGTTGACGTCAGCGTCCTTCGCCCTCCCATCCCAGCTGGAATACCAGACCAGTGGTTGGTCGGAGGGGGGTTGACGTAAGCACGCCGGGCGGAGCGCTGACGCCGGGCGCGTGCACCACGCACGCACGAGAGCCGGGCGGCGGTACAAAGCGCGCGTGGCGGAGGGCGGCGCGAGGTAGAGTCGACCGACGACAAAGGCAGAGGGCAGCGGGAGAGATGGCGGCTTACATCAGGGCGTGGAGTCGGCTCGGCCCCAGCAGCGGCATCGGCCGGCAGACCAACACCACCATTACCACCGCGGTGACGGCGGCGGCGGCGCCAGCACTATGCCAGAGACGCGGCTGTAAGTGTGTGTGTGTGTTCGCCGCATTCTCTCATCTTCTTCTCCTCACCTGGCTTCGTCAGCCCCCCCCCCCCCCCCCCCCACTGTCGCTCGGGTAACGGGTGTCCCTGATGGCGTGGCGGGCATCTCTCTCTCTTCCATATATCTCTCCCTCCGGCTGCCCGACATTAGCTCCTTCCAGCCTCCCCCCTCATCGCCGGCACATTCGCCTCCACGGGTAGTGGTGAGGAGACGTGGTGGTGGGCTCTGGGAGTTGGTCGGCCGCCCTCCGAGAGCCGCAGTGACCGGCCCGCTGCAATGTCCTTGCTCCCCCAGGAGGTCAACTCAAGGTCGGCGGCGCCGGGCCTGGAACCTCCCCCCCCTCCTTTCCCCCCCCCTCCTTTCCCCCCCCCTCCTTTCCCCCCCCCCTCCTTTCCCCCCCCCCTCCTTTCCCCCCCCTCCTTTCCCCCCCCCCCCTTTCCCCCCCCCCCCTTTCCCCCCCCTCTCTCCTTCTCCCCCCCTCTCTCCTTCTCCCCCCCTCTCTCCTTCTCCCCCCCTCTCTCCTTCTCCCCCCCTCTCTCCTTCTCCCCCCCTCTCTCCTTCTCCCCCCCTCTCTCCTTCTCCCCCCCTCTCTCCTTCTCCCCCCCTCTCTCCTTCCCCCCCCCTCTCTCCTCCCCCCCTCTCTCCTTCCCCTCCCTCTCCTCCCATTCACTTTTCTCCCACTGACGTGGCCGCCTCACTCAGCGGTTCCCGCATCTGCTGCAGTAATCCGCTTTGTGAGCCTTTGCCTTTGCCTTCCGCTAGTCCCAGCCTGTTATATTCCTAATGCCCTCTTTTCATGAAATGAGAGGACATGTGCTGCACAATCCCCGGTCGCTCTTTTGACCTGGAAACTTTCAATGCGTGAAAAAAACGACACTTGTAACATTTCTTGTTTTAGTCAATGGCAGTAAATGACATTGATTATGAAGTGGAATCCGGCCGCGCAAAAATCCGTTTAACATTCGTGTCTTTCGCATAATGTAGCCTCTGAATGGGCGCTGCGGATTGAATTTTAGAGTTGTAATCTGATCCCATGTGTGGGATGGGTCTGTTGTAAATGCTTCCCTTTTCTCTGGATTGCACAGTTAAAACAGTTGTTCGTTGAGATTTGTCCATTGGTCAAATTTATTCTCACTTGTTATTGCTAAAGTGCTTATTCCAGATTAATCTCGAATCAGTTGCTGGTTGCTGGTTGCTGATGTGATTTTTAAATCTCTCACCTGACAGCAGGCCTGACTTCTATTTTTAAAATGGAAGAGTGGTATGATCATTCTATACTCTAGTGTGGGTTACATTTTTATTCTCTCCTGATTTCTTACTTCAAGACTGAATAATGAATCCAACAATTTCAGATAATTTGGCTTTTGTGTCTTAACTATCTTGCTCTCATTTATTTCACCTTTCCCTGTCACTTTTTTGTCACTTCATCAAATTTGTGCCTCCTACCCAATCACAGACTTCTCACTTGGCATTCATGCATCTTAGCCATTCATCTGCTGACTTTCCTCTGCTCTGATGGGAGGACATTGACTTGAAATATTATTTTTGAAGTTAACATTGCAGATCTTCCATAAATACTAGATTGCATTGTAATGAAATTTCCCGTTTGACCATTCCCAATGAACTAAGATTTTAAGAACAGAATCTGAATGTGGAATCAGATGTAGAGTTTATGTTGACTATATTCACCTGTACCTGTAGCTACATCAGGCCATGAACATATCGGGCTTTGTTCTGCCATCGCCTCTCTTCCGACTTCCCCCTCCTATCCCCCCACCACCACCACCACAATCAGTCTAAAGAAGGTGCCCAACCCAAAACATCATCCACATTTGATGCTGCCTGACCTGCTGAATTATACCAACATTTGTTTTGTATAAACCAACATTTGCAGTTCCTTGTATCTCTTCTATTCTTTGTTTTCTTTTCTGCATGCCATACATTGCATGATTCAGAACATCAAATCTTGGTTTTGTTGAATCATAGCTAATGCCTTTTCCAAAATACTTTATTTCTGTTTTGAGTTTTTTAAATTACCATCTCTCAGTTCCTTAAAGGAGAACTTCAGATTTTTACAATTTTGGGAGAAACTACTTCCTCTGATTATTTGATTTCTCCCTAGCTGGTAGGTCATGGCGACCTTACAGTAATGTTTTCAATTTAGGCCCTGTTTTTTCTTTGAGGAAATTGGTTTTATTTTGTCACTTTTAATGATTTTTTCACTGTTTGTTTCTGAGAAGCTGTTTCACTATCCGGTACACGTTTTGCATATGGGACGAGGAAATCTTGCCTATCTCTTGTCTGATCGGGGTAAACAATCTGATGATCGAAAGTTTGTTATACAAATACTTTGTATGGACATTGGCTTTTTGCTACAAATAATGCGACCTTCAAATGTCACCGTGTAAATATCTTGCTCCTTTTCGCGAGTAGACGGTTATAAGCTAACACGTGTAATCCTGGGAATGTAGAATTGGCTGTATCCCAGAGCAGTGAAGCATTCTGTGCATATAATTGCCCTCAAACTTCACAATAACCTTGAAACTACTAAGGTTTTTGATTTACCTCCAATCATTGCAAAGAAATTAATTTCACTTTTTGTTGTGTTTGAAACATTGGGAAGAATCCTGCTTTCGTTTTTCAGGTTGGTGTCCGCAGTTCCGAGGTTACAGTTTATTAAAATTGCCTCTATTTTCATTGATAGTCCTGAAATTAACTCTTCTCAATAGTTTCCTAGATTATAATCAAATTTAACAAACTGCAATACTACATTTCTATCTTTCAAACATCATTACTGTAAACAGTCCATTTGTGGATACTGCCCTTTCATTGGCAACTGTGGATCTGGTTTATTGTAGTTGGAAGGTAGATCCTAATTTGTGATCCTTTCAAAGATAGCACTAACTTCAATTTTTAATTAAGATGGAAAGAACTATTGCAGCATTTAAACCCTAATTGAATAAGCTGTTCTAAATAGATGGTCTTAATTTTAATGGTTGAATGATTGGATTACTTGACTAAGCGGCCTTTATTTGAACAGATGCAGACAAGCGTATTAAAGTGACTAACCCCGTGGTTGAAATGGATGGTGATGAGATGACCCGCATCATCTGGGCTTTTATAAAAGAAAAGGTAGGGTTCTTTGCTCTTGTAATTTTGACAGTGCTTGTCTGGCAGTGGGGATTCATCAGTAAATAACGTTTAATGTAAAGTGTTTTAAAGTGGGCTGAAGATTTGAGCTTTTATTTGACACTAGCAATTTTTGAGTTGGAGGGTAAATATTTTTCTAACAAGATGTTAACAAATAGTTGTTTGTACTGAGTGTGCCATAGGCATGTAATCGGAGATTGGGAAATGCATGATTTCAGATTCAGCTGCTATTTTAAATCGCTGATACCAGAGGATATTGAAATGAGGGTATATTTAAACATGTAGAATTTTTAAGGAATACTTTTGGATTTAATGGATAGGCAGGATTGGTTCAAGGAAAGACGGACTGTTTTTGATTAAACAAGATGGATTGAGTTTAATGTTGTAAATATGCAGGAAAAATAACAAATGTTGGAAAAAAACTAAGTTGAGGTGGCGGTGAAAGGCCTGGAACTTTGAGCAACTGAGTTTCTAATGAAGTGACCATGTATGGAAATTAGATCAGTATCATCTCACAACACAACTGTTTTAGATGTCACATTTTTAATGTAATGGGCATTTAGTGCATAGAGCAGTAGCTGGGCAGAGCAGAGTGTACAGTTGTGGGAAATAAATTACTGCTTTTCTCAAAGGCTGCATTTCTCATTGGAAAGACGGATGTAATTTGTCGTGTCAGCTGTCAAAATGTTTGGTAATGTTTGTGGTCTATTCCTGTGCAATACTGTTTCTTATTGATTCGTCAAAATATTGTGAAACTGTGTAAACCTGCTGAATGTTCTTGCTATTGCATGTCTGACTATTATTTATCTGAAAATAAACTTTTTTTTTAAACTTTAGCTCATCCTTTCCAATGTTGATGTAGAGATGAAGTACTTTGATCTGGGATTGCCACATCGGGATGCTACTAATGATCAGGTTACTATTGACTCTGCACTAGCAACCCAGAAGTATCATGTTGCGGTTAAATGTGCTACAATTACTCCTGATGAGGAAAGAGTAGTAGGTAAATGCATCCTTTTCTCTTTTCTGTTTCAGTTAGTAAAACTATAACTACTGATTAATTTTATTTCTTGGTATTTCTATGGTTAGTATTTCGGTGCCTCAAGATTTGCATTATCTCAGTCTAATTAGTGTCAATTTTGCCCCAATGAAATTCTGAAATTTGCTCTCTGCTGGTGTGTCAGCTATGTTAGTCCTGCAACGTTGCTGCCCTGGTGATAAGAAAACCTAAGAATGTAATGGTCTTTTATTTGGCTGAACTAAACCAGATTCTAATTTTCTGCCAATATTTAACCTTCAATTAACAAACCAAATTGCCTAATTTATTGATGATGCTGTGGCCATGATAATGCCAATCTAGGATAAAAATGCACGTGAGATTATTGATCCTAATTGTTCAAAAATAAACTAGGCTGGAAAAAAAATCCCCATGTGTCCTATAATTTAAAGTATTCACTAGAAATGTATGGAAGCATCAAAACAACCCAAATTTGAGTAGGAGTGATGAGTACTGTGTTACTAGCTACACTGCTTTCCTTGGAAATAGGCAGCCTGATGCTGCACAGCTTTTGATACAATAATGTAACCATGCTGTTGATGCAAGGATGCAAATTTTATTTTCCTCTTTAAAGATATAGCAGATTCATATTATGCAAAAGTGCATTTATATAAAGGCTGTATGGCATGTATTTAGCTTCTTTCCTTGACTCCAGTCTCCACAGTTTAATTTATTCACAAAATGCTGGAGTAACTCAGCAGGTCAGGCAGCATCCCGGGAGAGAAGGAATGGGTGACGTTTCGGGTCGAGACCCTTCTTCAGACTGATGTCAGGGGGGTGGGACAAAGGAAGGATATAGGTGGAGACAGGAAGATAGAGGGAGATCTGGGAAGGAGGAGGGGAAGGGAGGGACAGAGGAGCTATCTGAAGTTGGAGAAGTTGACGTTCATACCACCGGGCTGCAAACTGCCCAGGCGAAATATGAGGTGCTGCTCCTCCAATTTCCGGTGGACCTCACTATGGCATTGGAGGAGGCCCATGACAGAAAGGTCAGACTGGGAATGGGAGGGGGAGTTAAAGTGCTCGGCCACCGGGAGATCAGTTTTGTTAATGCGGACCGAGCGCAGGTGTTCAGCGAAGCGATCGCCGAGCCTGCGCTTGGTTTCGCCGATGTAAATAAGTTGACATCTAGAGCAGCGGATGCAATAGATGAGGTTGGAGGAGGTGCAGGTGAACCATTGTCTCACCTGGAAAGACTGTTTGGGTCCTTGGATGGAGTTGAGTGGGGAGGTAAAGGGACAGGTGTTGCATCTCGTGCGGTTGCAGGGGAAAGTGCCCGGGGTTGGGGTGGTTTGGGTAGGAAGGGATGAGTGGACCAGGGAGTTACGGAGGGAACGGTCTCTGCGGAACGCAGAGAGGGGAGGGGATGGGAAGATATGGCCAGTGGTGGGGTCCCGTTGTAGGTGACGGAAATGTTGGTGGACATTTAATTATGGCTCCACAGTTTAATTATGGCTTTGCGTGTGGAGTTTGCATGTTCTCCCATGGCTATATGTTTCCACCTGGTACTTGTCTCTTCCATGTCCCGAACTTGTGCTGGAAGGTTATTTGGCTACTATAAATTATCCATTCCTGTGGGTAAAAGAATTGGAGATGTTGATGGACATGAGAAAATGAGTTGAGAGCCCAGAGAAACAAGGTTGTAGAAAAGGGATTTGGATGTTGGAGCTTTGATGGCCCCGACTGCGGATGGTTTGACAGCCCCGACCCGGGAGAATAAAGAGGGAGAAGTTTAGACTATATTGCCTTCATTCCAGTGAAGAATGTGGGGAGCCGTTGTGATGGATGTTTATAATAATAATAATAATGCATTACATTTATATAGCGCTTTTCATACACTCAAAGACACTTTACAGGGATTTAAAGAACATAGGGAAGTGAATAAATAGATAAATAAGTAAACGAACAGAGAAAGGAGACAGAAGGTGAGGTGACCTTCAGTGGTTGAAGGCAGTACTGAACAGGTGAGACTTCAGTGATGTTTTGAATGTGGTGAGTGAGGAGGAGTCTCTGACGGTTTGGGGTAGTGAGTTCCATAGGGTGGGAGCAGCGATGGAGAAAGCCCTGTCCCCCCAGGATCTGAGTTTGGTCCGGAGGGGGTGGGGGATAGAAGATTGGCAGCAGCAGAGCGGCGGGTGCAGGTGGGAGTGTGCCTGTGGAGGAGGTCAGTCAGGTAGGATGGGGCCAGGTTATGGAGGGCTTTGTAGGTCATGAGGAGGATTTTATGTTAACTTTTATTTTATGTGGCTGTGCCTTGTTGCTTTTCACTTAGTATGGCTGTATGGTAACTCAAATTTCACTGTACCTTAATTGGTACACGTGACAATAAAATGACCTTGAAACCCAAATGGCCAAATAGTCTCCTATGTAAAACTAATGGATACTTCATTGCAAAAAGTGGTTGGACTGTCACTCCAATGGGGCAGATAAGATGTATATTGTAATAATAATAATAATACATTACATTTATATAGCGCTTTTCATATACTCAAAGACGCTTTACAGGGATTTAGAGAACATAGGGAAGTGAATAAATAGATAAATAAGTAAACGAACAGAGAAAGGAGACAGAGGGTGGGGTGATCTTCAGTGGTTGAAGGCAGTACTGAATAGGTGAGACTTCAGTGATGTTTTGAATGTGATGAGTGTGGAGGAGTCTCTGACGGTTTGAGGTAGTGAGTTCCATAGGGTGGGAGCAGCGATGGAGAAAGCCCTGTCCCCCCAGGATCTGAGTTTGGTCCGGATGTGGGGGGATAGGAGATTGGCAGCAGCAGAGCGGAGGGTGCAGGTGGGAGTGTGCCTGTGGAGGAGGTCGGTCAGGTAGGATGGGGCCAGGTTATGGAGGGCTTTGTAGGTCATGAGGAGGATTTTGTACTGGATTCTCTGGGGGATGGGGAGCCAGTGGAGTTTGTAAAGGACGGGGGTGATATGGTCACGGTCATGGGTGAGTAGACGGGCAGCGGAGTTTTGAATGTATTGAAGTTTACTGATGATTTTTGAGGGTGCGCCATAGAGGAGGCTGTTGCAGTAGTCCAGACGGGAGGTGATGAAGGCGTGGATGAGGGTTTCTGCAGCTGTGGAGGAGAGGCATGGACGGAGACGGGCAATGTTTTTGAGGTGGAAGAAGGCTGTCTTTGTGATGTGTTTGTCGAAGGAGAGGGTTTGATCAAAGATGATTCCAAAATTCCGGATGTGAGGGGAGGTGGATACTGGGAGACCATCAATGTTGAGGATGAAGTTTTGGGTGGATTTGGTGAGCGTTTTTGGACCAATGATGATGATTTCAGATTTGTTGCAATTGAGTTTGAGGAAATTTGATTGAAGCCAAGATTTTATTTCAGTGATGCAGTTTGTCAGTGTAGAGTGTGTGGTGGGGGAGATTGACTTGGTGGAGATGAGGAGCTGGATATCATCGGCGAAGCAGTGGAAGTTGAGACCATGACGGCGGATTAATTGACCAAGGGGGAACAGGTAGAGGATGAAGAGGAGGGGGCCAAGGACTGAGCCTTGGGGGACACCTTGGGGGAGGGGAGCGGTGGGGGATTTACAGTTGTTAATGGAGATGAACTGGTGTCTGTCAGAGAGGTAAGATTTGAACCAGGATAGGGTTGTGCCGGTGATGTTAAAGGAGGTTTCAAGTCGGGTGAGGAGAATGGAGTGATTTATGGTGTCAAAGGTGGCGCTGAGGTCAAGTAGGATGAGGATGTTGAGGTTGCCAGCGTCGGAGGAGAGGAGAATGTCGTTTGTGATTTTGAGGAGTGCAGTTTCAGTACAGTGGTTGGAGCGGAATCCGGATTGGAAAGTTTCATACAGGTTATTGGTAGAGAGGTGGTGTTTGAGTTGGGAAGCTACAGCACGTTCCAAAACTTTGGACAGAAAGGGTAGGTTGGAGATTGGTCTGAAGTTGTTTGGGGTGTCAGGGTTTAGACCAGGTATTTTCAGAATGGTTGTGACAGCAGCGATTTTGAGGGATGGCGGGACGATGCCAGTGGACAGGGAGGAGTTTATTGTTGCAGTGATAAGTGGAGAGAGAGCAGGAAGGCAGGCCTTGACAAAGCTGGAGGGGATGGGGTCCAGAGAGCAGGTGGCAGTTTTTATTCCTGTGAAGAGGTCAGAGAGGTCGGTGGTGGAGACTGGGGAGAACTGAGGCAGGGGTTGACAGGATAAGGGGGGGCAGGTGGTTTGAGGGGGAGCAGGTGCGTTGGTGGTTAAGGTGCTGTAGATGTTGTCTATTTTGCTTTGGAAGCATGAAAGGAAAGTGGTGCATTTGTCAACTGTGAATGATTGGGAGATGGTGTCCAGGGGGCTGAGGAGTTTGTTTATTGTAGAGAAGAGTGTTTTTGGGTTTCCGGAGCCAGAGTGAATTATTTGAGAGTAGTAGGTGGAGTGGGTGCGGGAGAGGGCATCTTGGTAGTGCTGCAGGTGGTCTTTGTAGGCTTGGGAGTGAATTGTGAGACCTGTTTTGTTGCGGAGTCTTTCAAGTTGGCGGGCATGAGTTTTCATCATGCGGAGTTCAGGGGTAAACCAGGGAGCAGAGTGGGTGAAGGAAACTGTTTTGGTTTTTATAGGTGCAAGCTGGTCGAGGCAGGAGGAGAGAGTGTGGTTGTAGTAGTCAGTGAGGTCAGATGGGCTGTGGAGGTCAACGAAGGGAGAGGCGGACATTATTTCAGAGAGGGAGGATGAGAGCGAGGTAGGTGAAACAGAGTTCAGCTTACGGAAGTTGATTTTGCGTTTTTGCTTTGGAGCTGGGGTGGGAATGTTGACAGACATGGTGATGGCTAAGTGATCAGAGAGGGTGGGGTCGGAGCCAGAGAGGTGATGTAGATTTAGTCCAGTGGAGCAGACAAGGTCCAGAATGTGCCCACGGTTATGGGTGGGAAATTTGACGTGTTGAGTGAGGTTAAAGCAGTTGAGTATTTCAGTGAAGTCAGCGGTTATTGTGGAGTCAGTGGAGTCCATATGGATGTTGAAATCACCGAGGAGGAGGATTGAGGGGGAGAGAGAACAGAACTGGGTCAGAAAGTCAGAGAAGTCAGAAAGGAATGATGGGTGTGGTTTGGGAGGGCGGTAGACAACTGCCATGACTAACTGTGTGTGGCCAGAGAGTTTGAAAGCCAGGTGTTCAAATGAAGGAGCAGATGAGATGGCGATGAGGTTGATCTTGAAGTCCTGTCGGTGAATTACGGCAATCCCACCACCTCGGCCTTCCGAGCGTGGTTTATTGATGTAGGAGTATCCGTTGGGTGTAGTGAGGTTGAGTGGGAGGTAATCCAGAGGTTGTTGCCAGGTTTCTGTCAGGCAGAGGAAGTCCAGTTTATTTTCCAGGATGAAGTCATTCAGAATGTGGCTTTTATTGTTGAGGGACCGGATATTTAACAGAGTGAGCTTCATGTTGCTTTGTGTGGTGTGGATGGACACGGGTGATTTAGCCAGGGCTTGTAGACAGGGGGCACGCTCGTGTGCGTTATTGTGATGACATAATGGACGAGTGGAAGTTCGATCAGCTGACCAGAGTGCAGGGGTGGAGTGACCGGTATTGTACTGGTGAGATGGAGATCGGAGTGTGCAAGGATTGGAAGAGAATGCTGTAGTAAAACAGTCCTGGAAGAACTCAGTAGGTCAGGTAGCAAATGTGTACTATAAAACACATGAGAGGTTGAGACATTATGAAGCAGTTTAATTTGTGTTTATGTTGCAGTTACGACTACAACTTGAATGCAGTGTCAGATCTTGACCTACAACTGGAAGCATACAGAAGGTCATTTAATTAGCTTTAGAGAAGTGCAAGACTTTTTTGTACAGTATTTAAAATGTTGAAATGTGAATGCATGTAGATCATTCTTTGAGTTGTTAAATTGACACTTCTATTGTTCATGATTTTGCAGAATTTAAACTGAAGAAAATGTGGAAGAGTCCAAATGGTACAATCAGAAACATCTTGGGTGGTACAGTCTTCCGTGAGCCAATAATCTGCAACAACATCCCTCGATTAATTCCCGGTTGGGCTAAACCCATTACCATAGGCAGACATGCATATGGTGACCAGGTAAGTGATTCCGAAATTGTGACCTAGCTAGGAATGCCCACATTACCATTTCTGCTTATTCGTCTCATTTCATTAAGAATGTTATTGCCTCTGCTAGTCTGGTTGATTCTGACTAGTTTCTCCTATAGATCACTTCAAAGCCCTGCTTTGTAACCCTCGATGCAAACCAATATTTTTCTTCCAGCATATCTTTTTAAATGTCATTTACGAAGAGTAATTTTCAATTTAAATTCTATTCTCTCAGTGTAGTACACCTATGCATACATTTTGTTTTGCATTCAGCAGTTTTAATTGGAGTTGAAATAATCAATTTCATGTTATAGAATTTCATTCTTATTGCTGTCTTTTTTAAACTGTTTAGATTTTTTTGTGTATCTCCAATCGATTAACTTGAGTTTCTTTTACAGTACAAAGCTACGGACTTTGTGGTGGACAAACCAGGAAAATTCAAGTTGGTTTTCACTCCAAAGGATGCCAGTGCTGTTAAGGAGTGGGAGGTGTTTGACTTTCTAGGAGGTGGGGTCGGAATGGGCATGTACAACACGGATGAGGTAATTTCCAATTATGCCTATTTCACAACTAGACAGGTCTGCTGGAGGACCAGTGTGGGATTTTCTTTTGTGTGCAATTCCTTGAAGCAAGGCTGTTGTTTACTATGGAGTTGCAATCCTACCTTTAGTATTTTGAGTGGGTGTCCATTACCCTTTTTGGGGTAGAGATATGTCTTGTTATGACAAGGCCATAAGGATGGAGGTCATCAAATTTGGTACGTTCAGGCCTGGAAATGGCATTCGGACTTAACAATATGTAACATTGCTTTGCCCAACATATGTGCAGTATTTGCAATGTTATCTGCAGGTTTGGCAAGGAGTAGGCAAATGGGATCTGGGTAATTTGGAGCCGTAATTTTTCTGTCTTCCAGACCTTTAATTTAAAGAAAAATGGTTAAAAATGGCTTGTTTGTTGACTCCATTGTGTAATGTAAACACTCCAGTGGGTGCACTCTTTGCATCTGCCCTTTATTCAGAAAGGGTGGGTAACGAGCTTGAAATGAAATGTTTGAATTAAGAATGCCTGTTTCTACCTTCCAGTCAGACTGACTCCTCTTGCTTTCTTTAGTCCATCAGTGGCTTTGCACACAGTTGCTTTCAATATGCTCTGCAGAAAAAGTGGCCACTTTACATGAGTACAAAGAATACTATTCTAAAGGCTTATGATGGGCGTTTCAAGGACATTTTTGAAGAGGTTTTTCAGCAGTAAGTATGTCTTGCTTCTCTTGCAACCTTTGTCCAAAATAAAAGTTGACACTTTAAACTTTGAGATATCACATCAAAATGTACATGTGCCTTTAGCCATTACCATTCAGCTATCTGAATTCTGCCATTCCCGCTGTCCTACAGTTTGTAATTCATCTGGTGGAGAAAATCTGATGGTTGAATGGCAAAAATGATGAATTGCATGTTTATTAAATTGACTGCTACTAATATGGTTGAGGGTAGACAACGTTTGCATGAGGATTTTGGTATTCAAATGTTTAAAGTGGCAGAACAAGTGGTAATGAGTAACGGAACCAGCACTTTCAACAGGTCATCAGAAAACATTCACTGTTCCTTTTTGTTTATTGTACTATAAGGTCATACGTGATAGGAGTAGAATTAGGCCACTCGGCCCATCAAGTCCACTCTGCCATTCAATCATGGCTGATCTATCTCTCCCTCCTAACCCTATTCTCCCCATAACCTCTGACACCTGTACTAATCAAAAATCTATCTATCTCTGCCTTAAAAATATCCACTGAATTACATGATTATTTAAATAGCTTTTTGTGCTGATTTATCATTTTGTATTTAATAACTTTCATCCACAGAAAGTACAAAGGAGAATTTGAGAAGGCTGGCATATGGTATGAGCACCGCCTCATTGATGATATGGTTGCCCAAGTGCTGAAGTCCTCTGGTGGATTTGTGTGGGCCTGCAAGAACTACGATGGTGATGTGCAGTCTGATATTCTAGCTCAAGGTGATTGCATATTTTAACCATCATTAGTAAACTTGTCTTTGAAATCTAACAATGTATATTTCTCTCGGCTCTGTCCACGCAAGCTGAAGAAAACATAGGGTGTCTGTGAAGAAATTGGAAAGGGGGAAAGTATGGCTTTTTTTAAACCCAGTTTGATTTTGTGGTGTATTTCTGGGGCTGGAGAAATTTAAAAATGCAGGGGTTGGAGAGTCCAGTTATAGCCCATGTAGATACTGAGGATGTTGATTCTGTTGAAAGCATGAACAGCCAAGATCTGTTAAAAGCAACGCCACAAGGAATTGTCAAGGTAATCTTAAAAACATTTGTACATGTGTATGGATAGGAAGGGTTTAGAGACACATGGGCCAAATGCAGGCAAAAGTGACTAGCCCAGAATACAGATTTAATTGGCACAGACTGGTTAGCTGAGCCTGTTTACATGTTCTGATTCTACCATCTGTGCTAATAATACATGTCTAATTTCATACCAAAATTAGAAGTGCAGTTTCAACTTCGCTGCCCCTTTAAGGATTGAAAGCCTTCTTGCTTTGATTGCTCCATTTGCTTTGTGCCATGAAGCTTAAAATAGTACTGAAAATGATTTGTGTTTTAAACCCAGTAAATCTATAATATAAATATTATTGCAAAGGCAGCTCGCATTGCTGAATATTGTGCTCTACGACAATGTTGAAGATCCCACATTAGAGTGATGCTGAATTTTATAAACTGGTCCATTTTATAAACGTTTTCTTGTTTTTCTTTAGGGTTTGGCTCTCTTGGCTTGATGACTTCTGTTTTGATTTGTCCTGATGGGAAGACAATTGAAGCAGAGGCCGCACATGGCACAGTCACCCGTCACTACAGAGAACACCAGAAGGTATGCAGTGAGGTTGATGGTTGGGAAAATGGGCCGTGGCATTGGGAATGAAGATTACTGGGGCTTTGTGTTTCCTTTGGACTGCTTTGTCTTGCACAACCCTGATGTTCGTATAACAGTTCTTAAATGGTTTCACAAATATGTCGCCTGAGAATTGCTTTTCCAAAAATGAATATTTGACTACCTTTTACACGGAGTAAGCTCAATCATAAACCTAATTTATCTGGGCATTCTTACAATAATCCATGCTTAATTGGTCTTGAACTTGCATTAACTACCATTCTCATTGGTGTTAATCCAAAAGGGAGCCCTTTAAATATGGATTTTAAATGTAGGCTGTTGTAGAATTAATCTCAAACTGTGAATTTATTAATTAGAATCTCCGTTTGCTGTGGTGCCATTGTCACGCCTGTACTTCGTCTTTAGAAGTACCATTAATTCTATTCCTTGCTTTGATCCTCCAGCCCTATCTTTTCCTCTGAGTAATTAATTAATTCTCTTTAAAATTACTAAAGCTGGTTAGATTATCCTTCTAACTTCAACTGAAAACAATTTTGATAATGCAGAGTTAAATCTTTGAATATTTAAGTCTGTGTTAATATCATAGCTTCAGTGAAACAGTAGTGCACTATATTCTTGGTTGGAAAGGGCTGATCCTAATGTTCCTTTTGCAGGGCAATCCTACTAGCACCAATCCTATTGCTAGTATTTTTGCATGGACTCGAGGCCTTGAGCACCGGGGGAAGCTGGATGGCAATCAAGAACTCATTAGGTAAAAACACGGGTTTTCAGTTAAATTGTACGGTGCTGGCTGTCGTGGAAGCAGATACTACAGTGACGTTTAAGAGGCTTTTATATAGGTATAGGGGGGATATGGATCATGTGACCAAATTAAAATAATTTTAGGATTGGATTCATTCCACAGGCTTCCCAGTGTCCTGTTTGGAAACTACACGCATAATTTTAAAAGTCATTTAAAAATGAATTTTGCATGTAGTCAGTTCTCCTCTGACCATCCTGTGTTTTTTTACCATTTCAAAAATGTGGTATCCCTGGATGAATTTGAGATCGAAGCTGCTTATCCATCCATGGACCTATGGAGCCATTGCATCCTTTCAGTGATTAGTCCAATCATGGCAGTATGGTTTCCCGACTGTAGAGGTCACTGAAGAGCCTATGGAATGAATCTGGCCCTAAAATGGTTTTAATTTGGTCACTGATTTATTAATCAATGTACAACATTGTAAGCATTTGTAGATAGGACTATGTGGATTTAACCTACTCAGCCTTAGCCATCCAAACCCCTGACAACTTGTACTCTTTTCTTAACTGGCCAGACTGGGTGAATTTCCTGAATAGCAAGAAATTGACAAACTGCATAAGTGCCTGGGAAGGACCTTTCAAGTGCAAGTGGAGTCCCTTATTCATCCTGTGGCTGGATGTCATTGCATGACTGGCACAGAGGTGACTGTAAAAGCTGACATCAGGAGTGTGTTTCTTGGTCTTGGGCAACACTTCCTTGATTCATATCACACCCTGCAGCTGACATCAGAGAGATGCCTGAAAATGGCCACCTCATCTTGGGTGACACAAAAAGCTGGAGTAACTCAGCGGGACTGGCAGCATCTCTGGAGAGAAGGAATGGTTGACATTTCAGGTTGAGACCCTTCAGGCTGTGTCTTGTGTCTATCTTTGGTTTAAACCAGTATCTGCAGTTCCTTCCGACACACTCCTCATCTTGGGTGTATCCCTTGTGTGCTCTGTGCCTAATTCATGGGCAGTTGCCACCTGTGTTTACAGTCAAACGTACCAGGGTTAAGTGCTAGGTTGGAACAGCACAGCATTGGTTCATATGATTCCATGTTTCAGCAAAATGCTCACCAGTCCCAAATCTGGTATTAATCCTCCAGGAACTGTTTGGGCATAGCTTCTATCTGCAGCAACAGTATTGGGTTCAATTCCATTTCAACTTGTATTTAAACATGCGAATACAGATGTTCTAACATAATTTTTCCCTTTAAAGGTTTGCTCAGACATTGGAACAGGTTTGCGTTGAAACAGTTGAGAGTGGTGTCATGACAAAGGATCTGGCTGGTTGTATCCATGGACTCAGCCAGTAAGTTTAGTGTTTTAATTACATCAATTGTTATTCCAAGTCCTTCTGGAGACTTTGATTAGTTTACTATTTTACAATCAAATTATACTGATAATACAAGGTTGTTTAGAATGAACTGTTTGATCTGTGCAAAGAGACTGCAGAAATTACTTTTATCAGCTAGGCTCATCTCAGCACTTGACTAGTTTGCATTTATTAGGGGGCTGTCTTAGAGCATTCAAATTATAATCCAGGCTGAAATGGCCATCATGCGAATTAGAGAAACGTAGCCGAGACTGAGGACATGGGGATTTAGGTTGATTTTCACAAAGATTGTGTAGAGATCATGGGTTGGAGGGGGCAATCTAACTTGGTACTTTACAGCTGCTGAGTTTTGGTTATAAAGGCAAGAAGCATGGGGAACTGCTACTGTCACCCACACTTTTATATGGTCTGTTATGTGAAGGTGTGAGTGTAATGAGTAAATACATTGGGGGTTACCTGGGTGAGAGGACGAGTTAAGTTGGCTAGTGTAGCTGCGACATGTTGGCCGGTGTGGGCAAGTTGGGCCGAAGGGCCTGTTTCCACACTGTATCACTATTTAAGAGTGGGAGTCAGCATGTCAACCATTGCATTGTCATTGCCAAGGAATCCATGGTGACATTTGCTGGTTGCAGATGTTAAACAAATAGAAAATCAATTGCAAGGTCTCGTGTTGTTATGCCCCAGATCTTTTAAATAAGGATGCAGGAGAACTTAATCACAAGATAAATATTGTTTGTCTTAAAATTGAATTTGTTCTAATTTTCTTCTGCAGTGTCCGACTGAACGAGCACTATGTGAACACTACTGACTTCTTGGATGCCATAAAGAATAACTTGGAAAAAGCCCTAGGCAAGAAGTAGATGGTCTAAAAGATCCATTTTACCTCATTTTAACTTAAGAATAAAGTCACATCAAATAGAAGGGGAAAAAGCCAGTCATTACATATTTTTTTAAGTTTTAAATTTATTAAGGATCTGATTTCCCAGCATTGTCTGGGAGGACATTGTACAGAAATTTGTTGGGAATTGATGTGAGTTTTGTATTGTGAAACATTTCATTTAAGATCTGTAATATATTTGTCACTAGGAATGAAGTTGGCATTAATTAACAAGAAGCAATAAAAAACATTTTAAAGTGCAACTTTGTGTATACTTGTTTTGATTTTCATTCCAAAGGAAGATTTATGCAACAAAATAATTATGCTGGCAAAACAACATCTTGGAGTAACAAATTTGGCGTTAATTACACCGAGTTTGCATTTGGTTCATAGGTAGCTCCCGTTATTCATTCCAACTGAAGCAAATGTTGCATGTTTTCAACAAATTGCTAAATCTTAATTATTTCTTGAGGTCATAAATGATAGTAGCAGAAGTAGGCCATTTGGTCCATCAAGTGTACTCTGCCATCTAATCATGGCTGATCTATCTCTACCTCCAAACCCCATTCTTCTGCTTTTTCCCACAACCCATGTAGAACAAGAATTAATCTATTTCTACTGTAAAAATATCCAATGACTTGGCCTCCACAACCTTCTGTGGCAAAGAATTCCAGATTCACCACCCTCTGACTAAAGAAATTCCTCCTGATCTTCTTCATAAAGGAATCCTTCTGAGGCTATGACCTCTTGTCCTAGACTCTCCCACTAGTGGAAACATCCTCTCCACATCCACTCTATCCAAGCCTTTCACTGTTTAGTAAGTTTCAATTGGGTCCCTCATCCTTCTAAACTCCAGCAAGGCCCAGTGCTGTCAAATGCTCATCATGTTAACCCACTCATTCCTATAAACCTCCTCTGGACCGTCCAGAGCCAGTACATCCTTGGATTATGATGCCCAAAATTGCTCTCAATACTCCAAATATGGCCTGACCAGCATCTTATAGAGCCTCAGCATTGCAACTGTGTTTTTGTATTCTAGCCCTCTTGAAATAAATGCTAGCATTGTGTTTGCCTTCCTTACTTCTGATCTGAAAGGTGTTGGAAGAACCTTATCTTTGAATTTGGATGTAGGTTAGAGCTTGTAAATGAAGAGTTTGGGTTGGGGAAACCAGTCAGAATAATGTGAGCCTGGTCATCTAAACCTGACTAATTGACAGTTGCAGGCTATGGATTAGTACTACTGATGAGGAAATTTAAAAGCTCACTAATGGTTGGGGAAATTTAAATTTGCCTAGCCGTATCCGGGAATGAGAAGCTCATGCTTTGTAATCGTTCATAGCAAGTGAATTCCAAATGTATGTTGCTCAGATCACTGATGAGACGATGCTGCTCCACCCAACGAAATATGCAATGCATGAAAACAGGTTTGAAGTAACAGCCAGCAGGTGGAGCTCTGCACATTTTTTAACCATGTGGCAGGGTTTTGGAACTCGTGAGAAATGTGATGTTAGACTGGTACTACTAGTGTTGTAGAAAGTCACAATAGTGTACATTTTAACATGGTATTGCTGCTTTTCAGTGGAGGGCAACATCTATAAACTAACATTTGGAGGGCAGCATCTATTAAAAAAAGCAAAGAGTGGGGATAAATGGGTCCCTTTCAGATTGGCAGGCAGTGACTAGTGGGGTACCACAAGGCTTGGTGCTGGGACTGCAACTATTTACAATATACATTAATGACTTGGATAAAGGGATTAAAAGTACCATTAGCAAATTTGCAGATGATACAAAGCTGGGTGGTAGTGTGAACTGTGAGGAAGATGCTAAGAGGTTGCAGGGTGACTTGGACAGGTTGCGTGAGTGAGCGGATGCATGGCTGATGCATTTTAATGTGGATAAGTGTGAGTTATCCACTTTGGTGGTAAGAAGAGGAAGGCAGATTATTATCTGAATGGTGTCAAGTTAGGAAAAGGGGACATACGAGATCTGGGTGTCCTAGTGCATCAGTCACTGAAAGGAAGCATGCAGGGACAGTGAAGAAAGCCAATGGAATGTTGGCCTTCATAACAAGAGGAGTTCAGTATAGGAGCAAAGAGGTCCTTCTGCAGTTGTACAGGGCCCTAGTGAGACTGCACCTGGAGTACTGTGTGCAGTTTTGGTCTCCAAATTTGAGGAAGGATATTCTTGCTATTGAGGGCGTGCAGCGTAGATTTATTAGGTTAATTCCTGGAATGGTAGGACTGTCATATGTTGAAAGACTGGAGCGACTAGGCTTATATACACTGGAATTTAGAAGGATGAGAGGGGATCTTATCAAAACAAGATTATTAAGGGGTTGGACACGTTAGAGGCAGGAAACATGTTCCCAATGTTGGGGGAGTCCAGCACCAGAGGCCACAGTTTAAGAATAAGGGGTAGGCCATTTAGAACGGAGTTGAGGAAAAGCTTTTTCAGTCAGAGTTGTAAATCTGGAATTCTCTGCCTCAGAAGGCAGTGGAGGCCAATTCTCTGAATGCATTCAAGAGAGAGCTCTTAAGGATAGGGGAGTCAGGGGTTATGGGGAGAAGGCAGGAACGGGGTACTGATTGAGAATGATCAGCAATGATCACATTGAATGGTGGTGCTGGCTCATAGGGCTGAATGGCCTACTCCTGCACCTAATGTCTATAATCTTGGAGTCCTACCAAATGATTTCTGACAACATTGTGAGCAATTAGAGGGAATTTTTACACCAACTGAGTTGGGAAGGATGTTGACCATTTAAGAACTTCACAAAACTCATGTAATGGGAGGGTAAGGAAGAGGTTAATGGCTCCCTCCATCTATATACAGTTATAACGAAGGATCTCGACCTGAATCATCACCCATTCCTTCTTTCCAGAGATGCTGCCTGACCCACTGAGTTAATCCAGCATTTTGTGATTCCAGCTTTTTGTCTATCTTTGGTTTAAACTAGCATCTGCAGTTCCTTCCTACACATGTAATAACAAGAAATAGCAGATGCTGGTTTATGCCAAAAAGACAAGTAGATCTACAAGCAGCATTGTTGGAGAATGGCCTACTCCTGCACCTATTGTCTAGAAGTGCTAATAGATTAACAGTTCCAAATAATCTCCTCTGCCCACCAACACTTACCTTCCATCCTTCCTGTTACATACTTGCATTTGTACAGCTTCAACAAAACATCTACAGCACAACGAACCCAAGGCACTTGACAGAGAAGCGATGCAGAGCCCTATTAGGGCAGGTGATCGTTTGGTTCAGTGTAGGTTCTAAGGAGTGACTTAAAAGAGAAAAATACAGAAGCTTAAAGAATTGTAGAACATTAATCAAAGAATGTTTCTAGTTTGGGAATAAAGGAATTATACATCTTATGTAGTGGGGTAGGAGAAAGTCAGAATGAGCTGGTCTTAAACTTAATAACCCATGTGTCGATGATGAGATAGGATAATTGATGGCTTGACTACATCGAGTTTTAAACATCTCCATCTGGAAACCAGAGAGATGTTTAAATCTAGTCGTAGTCAAGTCATTAATGTAATCCAGATTGTGTGTGTGTAAGAGAAATTTAGCAGAGAAGATAGTGATTTGCCAATGGTATAAGGTGAGGGTGTATGAAAGAAATCTGGGTTTGTATAGCACCTTAGCCTTCAGGTTCATCTCTTGTCACTTCATGGGTTTTTTTCTTCTCTTCAATTCTAATGAATTTAATTTTCAGGTCCGCCAAAAAAACTCTTCTGTTCACACAATCATTAAACAGATTTGTTATTTTTATTGCTATTGTAGATGATTATATAGTCCAGTAAGAAAATAAATCCACAAAAGCCACTCCACGATGTAATTCAATGAATTACTGCAAGTAAGTGTGTGTGTGTTTAATGTTTATATACAGAACCTATTTTGAAGTTACATTTTACACAGTAAAGACCAACATAATTTTGGTAGTAGTCATCTGCTTTGGTCCAGAAGAGACCGTCTTTAAAAAAAAAATCCTCACAGAACCCTGAGATTAGTAACGTGTAAAATGGATTCACATTACAATGTTTTTGTGAACATAGGCTTAAAGTTGGAATGTAATTTCAAATCTGCAACTGCAGCATTAATAAAAAGCTATGCACAATTAACAATGGTCAAAGCACAGGATCAATTTAATTTTTGGCTTCACTTCAGTTACGGTTTTAAGTCCATTCCGTATCGTTCAGCTTCTTTTTCAAAAGTAAAGTATATATCTCTTATACTTTCTTCATCCGACATTTTTGTTGAATCTGAAGTGTCATCAGGACCTTTTCTCCCTGCTGTGTAATCAAAAGAATTTTCTTCATAATCATCAATATCTCCTTGCTGACCTTCCATGTGTTCAGAATGTCCAATGTCCAATAAACTTTCTGTGAGATAAAAGGGAAAGTGTCAAAGGAATGAATGGGTCACTAGGTTAAAGCAAATTACAACCCATAATAAATGTGTGAAAATGTGTCATTTAACTGCTCATTGGAACTCAGAAATTGCAACAAGCCCTCAGTATGGGATTGAAGCACCTTTAGCTCAGATGCTCTCATCCTCTGGCAAAGCTTGTGCCACAACCTCTGATAATCTGCATCACTCTTCAACTGAGGTGTTTTCTATGGTTCTAAGTTAGATGGAAGAGGGGGAAAAAAAGTAAAGTCTTCTGCATGGGCATACCCAAGAAAAATAAATCATGCTCATGTTCACATAGTAAAGGAGCAGAATGAGGTCATTTGGCCCATCGAGTCTACTCCGCCATTCAATCGTTGCTGAACTATCCACCCTCTCGACCCCAATCGTTGCTGAACTATTGTTCCCTCTCAACCCCATTCTACTGCCTTTCCCCCATAACCCTTGACAGCCTTACTTATCAAGAATCTGTCACCTTGCAAGAACCAGAGCACGAGGAGTATAACGTGCTGCACGAGGAAAGCTTCAGCTGAGAGCAGCTTGCACGACTCCACTGTGTTTGAACAAAGAAATAACCCAAAAATGAAGATGTGGCCACACAATGTTCACCAATCAAGGGAGATCCACCGTCAACTTTCACTGCGATCCAAGGTGGAAATACCTGCATTAGCACCAAGGCATAGCTTCACTCAACTGGAAGGGTGTTCACCCAAGGGAGATGGCTGTGGGTGCACGACCCACCAGAAGCCCGACATCAATCTAATACAAACACTTTAGTGCTGCAATGAGAGTCAAGCTTTCCACATTTGAGATACTAAACTGGTTTCCCATTATTGTCAACATTCCCAGGGCAGGGTTAAAGAATACAAGAATTTCCTGCTGTTCGTTCAAAAGAGATGAAATGGTGTGATTCATCTGCAGAGGTGAATGTTATTTTTAGCCTTTGATATCCTGTTTAAATATTTTCTCATGTCTAATCTGGCTGGTTTCGTCACAATTTAATGTCCATGTGCATGCATGTATGTATATATATATGTCTAATGTACAAGTCTCAGTTTCTAACCTTAAAAAGATGTGTAGTTTGTGATTGTAAGCTTGCAATTCTGCTTGTACGTGTTGGCCTGTTTGCCTCTATTCTACTTTATTTCACTTGCATGTTACTTCTGAGATAAGCCAAAAGGCCTCCCTGGACCACTTCTCTCTACAAATGCTTATTCTGTTTAATTCTATCTAACACCTTCCCTTCAATCCCATTTTGAACAGGCTGTACATTTGGCAAAGTTCCTTTCAACTATTCAAAATATGGCTCATCACTATCCTAGACCAAACAAGAGAGCAGATCAATATTTTCTGGTCGTAGCATCTTCCTGTCTATAAACTGATGTCGTGCTTGATATGCAATTGACTGCATTTCAATAGTAACAATATCATGGGCTTTGCAAGGAGATGGCATTATAGTCAATGTAAATATCTTCGTTGTTTTCCTATTCCTTGAATCATCCAACATCTTTGTTCTTTTTAATATCAAAACTGTTCATTGTACCAAGGTTTGTCTCCATTTTTTGTTGTTTTCCGCACCAATTCTTCTCATTTTCTCATTCGAGAAAGGTTTCCGTTGTACATCCAGGGCTATGAACATGCACAGGCATCTAGGCTTAGCCAGCCGAGTGACGGCAGTACACTGGGGATTAGTGAGCAAGTGATGCGGAAGGAACAACTTCTGGCTGAAGTTTCCATTGACCTTCCCAGCTGCATCATGCATACACATGGATGCACAGACATAATCAGCACTAATTATTATACATAATGAGGTTTCCAAAGGGAAGCAACTTAAACAACTAACTTAATAATTCAGGATGGGACACATAAGTCAATTCTCTCAGATATGACTTTCTCTTTACATTTCAGAATCCAAGAATACTATTTCACTCCCACTTCAAATTTTATTCTGAAGACACGGTGGTGCAGCTGGTAGAGCCACTGCCTCACAGCGCCAGGGACCCGGGTTCAAACCTGACCTCGGGTGTGTGGAGTTTGCACGTTCTCCCTTTGATCGTGTGGGTTTCCTCCAGATGCTCTAGTTCCTCCCACATCCCAAAGACGTGTGGGTTTGAAGGTTAATTGGCAGTTGTAAATTGCTCCTAGTGTGTAGATAGTGGATGTGAATGTGGGATAACATGGAACTAGTGTGAAGATGTGATCAATGGTCGGCATGGACTTGGCGGGCCAAAAGGCACTTTGAAATGCTGTATAACTAAACTAAACACATTCAATAGGCTATGGTCAGAGTTTCTGTTAGCTTCATCCATTCCTTTATTTATGCAAGGATGAGCCCGAGGATGAACTCAGCGGGACAGGCAGCATCTCCGGAGAGAAGGAATGGGTGGTGTTTCGGGTCGAGACCCTTCTTCAAACTGCACTAATCTAATGCAGAATCAATAGACAATAGGTGCAGGAGGTGGTCATTCGGCCCTTCGAGCCAGCACCACCATTCAATGTGATCATGGCTGATCATTCTCAATCAGTACCCGTTCCTGCCTTCTCCCCATACCCCCTGACTCCGCTATCCTTAAGAGCTCGGACGTACAAAACCAAATTTGTGTAAAAGTACATTGATGATTACACCAGTACCAACTACATGTTTCAAAAATTGCATCAGGATTTTGTGACTTTGATTTAATAAAGCAATAAGTGAAACACTTGGGTTATGTGCATCTTAGTTTATAATATGCAATGAGTACAAGCATCCATACTGTACCTTGTCCATCGAGAACAATATCCATGACACCATGCTTGACTTTCATGTGCCGGCTTAAATTGCCTTTGAGGGTAAATTTGCTTGAACAGTATGGACATCTGAACGGCTTGCTGTCTGAGTGGAGGTGCATGTGACCCAGGAGATTGTACATCCGGTTGAATTCTTTACCACAAACCTGAAAAAATAACCCAGCAAGTTCTTTAATCTCATTAAAAGTAAAATCCCCCCAAATTAAATGATTCTCTGAGGGGCTCACCCTAAAAAAGAGTTTGTCTTTGCTTCTACTGCATGAAGTAATTTTCTCATCCATCTCTACTCTTCATTGGAGATAGTATGTAAAAGCACAAAAGGCACAGTACTGTTACAACTCAATGGTACTAAACAATGACTGATGCAGGTGAACTACCACAGTAACTTATGGTTAAACATTCTCATATTATGATGTTAATTATACACTACAACATACCTAGCAGTTGAACTCTGAACATATTACAGAAAGTCATCAAAAATGAAGGGCATTATAATTTTCTGAGAGCTTTGAAAATGAAAAAATGCTACCGGAAAACCACTGAGCCAGGTGAAGAACTCCCAAGTGTACTTATTCCAATGTGAAGGTAACTTGCATAAATTGAGATAACTAAACATCAACATGCAACACAACAGACAACAAAGATTCAGCACCAGAGGAAAACAGGTTAAAATTTGTGACACAAGAGACTGCAGATGAAGGAAAATTTGAGCCTTTCTCCCAATCATTAGCCAAGTCTGCAGAAAGGTCAGTGGGTGAAGAGGAGACAGGGTTACAAGACACTACAGAGGAATAGACAGGACTCAATGTTTGTAATCAGGCCACTTTCAGTGCTCTCTTCCTCTTTTTTATCCAGTGGAATAGATATTGTCAACTCATTTACAAACTCACATTATAGCAAGCATGGGTAAGTGAAACTATTTTAGTTTTTCTCAAAATCTAGGCATTGATGCGAACATCAATATTTCTTGCTCATGCCTCATTGCCCTCGAGGTGATAACGAGAGCCACATTCTTGAACTACTGCGGTCCTCGTGAGAGCAATCTCACATTTGCCCAGTACGTTTTATATGTTGTAGTACTTCATATTTTTGTGTGCTTTAAATATTGTTTGCTTTTACACAAAATATCAATTCCTCTTTTAGAACTCTGAAGAGAGCAATATTTTAAAAAAAATCTTCTTCCTCTAGAAATTACAAACCATTTTTATGTCTTGCTACATTATATATTTACTCTTCTCCTTTTGTTAAAGTCATCCTTTGCTTGTTTCTAAAATTCTCCAATTCTTTTGTTCTTTGACAAATTTACAAACACTTTAAATCTAAAACCAAACAATGTTTTTAGTGAACTGCGGTAGAGTTGCTGCACCAGAGACCTGGGTTCCACCCTGACTACGGGGGCTGTCTGTACAGAGTTTATACGTTCTCCCCATGACCATGAGGGTTTTCACCAGGGTGCTCCGGTTTCCTCCCACATTCCAAAGACGTACAGGTTTGTAGGGCAATTGGCTTCGATAAAGATTATGAATTGTCCCTAGTGTGTAGGATAGAGTACGGGGTAATCACTGGTCGGTGCGGACTCGGTGGGTGAAGGGTTTGTCTCTGTGCTGTATCGCTAAACTAAACTAAGCCGGGTAAGTAGAAGCACTGGAAGATCTTGGGTGGTTCAAGGGAGGGGGTACAGCCTAATAAAATTTGGCCCACTATTGCAAGGTCATAAAATCTGCAGTTAGATTTTCAGGTGATGCAATCTACTATATATTGGTTGTTTCCTTAATTAGAAACTAAGCTGATTAGCAACATTGCAACAGATTTCATGCACATTAATGAGTGTATGCATGAAAACAATAACCAGTCTGTATTGTTGATGGTTACATGCCACTGGTAGTAATGCACAAGTATTGTTGTTGAAACATTGTGACAGCTTTACTACTTTGGTTCCAGTTACACATTTGTATGAACATATACATAATAATAATAATAATAATAATAATAAGCATTTATTTTATATAGCGCCTTATCAGGTGCTCAAAGCGCTTTACAAAAACAATCAACATAAAAACAAACAGACAAACTATCCTAACGGAAAAGCGGCGAATAAACAACGCCAGCGTCCTCTCACGTCAGGGTCCGGCAGTAGACAACAAAAAGCACAGGACACACAGATACAATTTTTACACAAACAGCCATCACAGTGATTGCTCTAGGCATACCCTCACTGTGATGGAAGGCAAAGAAAAGTCTTATCTCCTCCTCATTCTTCTCCCGTGGTGCCACGAGGTGATCGAGGCTCCCAACTTTTTGAAGTCCCCACCGGGCGATGGAAAGTCCCAGGGCCGAGCCGAGCAGGCCGATGAAAGTCCTGAGCCCCCACCGGGCTATGGAAAGTCCCAGGGCCGAGCCGAGCCGAGCAGGCCGATGAAAGTCCTGAGCCCCCACCGGGCGATGGAAAGTGCCGCGGCCAGGCCACGCAGGGCGATGAAGGGCCTGCGAGCGGGTCGATCGTACCTCGCGCTTCGGGGCGGTCGAAGTTGCTACGGCTGGAGCTCCCAAAAACCGGTCGCCAGCCAGGGACCTGCGAACTCCCGATGTTGCGGTCTGCAGGGCCCACGGCCGAAGCCTCCGAGATGGTAAGTCCAGGCCCTGCGACCGGAGTCTTCAAGGTCGATCCCAGCTGGAGGCCGCCGACTCCACGATGTTAGGCCGTAGCACGAACGGAGATACGACACGGTAAAGGTCGCATCTCCATTGAGGAAGAGATTAGAAAAAAGGTTTCCCCCAACCCCCCCACCACCCCCCCCACATACACAGAGTTAAAAATAGAACAAAACGTACATTAAACGATGACAATAGACAAAAAACAAAAAAAAGACAGAGAGACTGCCGGTGAGCCGCAGCTGCAGAACACAGCCACGCTGTGTACATGAGGTCTAAAGAGACATTTGGACAGGTATATGGATAGTAAAGATTTAGGGGGATTTGGAGAATTTTAGAAATCAGGAAAGGATGACTTTAAAAAAAGGGAGAAGATAAATCCTGCTTGCATCCAACCAGCAAAGTAATTGGTACATTTCAATGAAATCACCCCTTGTTCTAAATTTGCCAACTTAATCCTAGTCTGTGTAATCTCTCCTCATGAAACACATCTACCATCCAGGGAATCAATATGGTGAAAACTTTAATACAGGTGTATCTGTCCTTGGGCAGGGGCACCAGACCTGTACACAACATTCCATGTGCAGCTCCCAGAACTGTTTTAAGACGCTCATTCCTGTGCTTATTACTTCATGCCCCATAACTGTTTTAAGACATTCACTCTTGTACTCATTATTTTGTGCAATAATGGCCAACATCCCCTTTGTTTTCCTGATTTCTCACTGTACTGAACTTTAACCTTGTAGTAATTTGTGCACAAGGACTTCCAGTTCTCTTTGAATGGCATGTCTTTTAATCTCTCAACATGCAAATATTTTTCTACTAAAGATTGCACAATTTTCCACATTACATTCCATCTGACAGTCCCTGCCGCTTCATTTAAACTGAATGAATACTTCATTGAATACTTCCCCCAAAAATCCACCTACATCTCAGTTCCTCCCAGATTTCTGCCATTCTTGTATCAATGAACAAAGAACAGTATCACAGCCTCAGCCAGAGAGGAGAAAATGGCAATTGGGAAAAAAGGCCGGATGTGTTTGGTTTCTTTTTTCACATAGTCACACCAAGATCTCTGCAGCTGGCAAAATCTGTTAATCTATTTCTCTAGCTATACTCAAGATAACCAATTATTTTGTCATCAGTACACTTTAAAAAACTTGCCATTTTCCAGTCCAAAGGACATCGGTTTAAGGTGAAGGGGAAAATACTTAATAGGAATCTGAGGGGTAAGTTTTTCACACAAAGAATGGTGGGTGTATGGAACAAGCTGGCAGAGGATGTAGTTGAGGCTGGGACTATCTCAACGTTTAAGAAACAGTTAGACAGGTACATGGATAGGACAAGCTGGGAGGAATATGGGCCAAACGCAGGCAGGTGGGACTAGTATAGCTGGGACAAGTTGGCCGGTATGGGCATGTTGGGCCGAAGGGCCTGTTTTCACACTGTACCACTCTATTTAGCTGCTCCATATTCCTTTTCTAAAGCTGTCCCTACATACAGCCTGTTGCTGGCTCTATGTCACTATCATTAGATGAAGACTACAAGGAGGATCAGAACGGTAGCCTTTACTCTTACCTTACATTTAAATGGTTTGATAGGTGAATGAACAATCATATGGGTCTTCAAAGTCTGTTTCTGAACAAATGTTTTAAAGCAGATGTGGCACTGATAAGCTCGTACACTCGTATGGATCAACATGTGCCTCTTCAAATTTGCTTGAAGGGTGAATTCACGTCCACACACCTCACACTTAAACTCTTTAACTCCCTGCAGGGACAAAGAGGTAGCAGGTCAGACTTGGAATAAAGTTGTTATCCAAATTTATTATAGGCAGCACGGTGGCGCAGTGGTAGAGTTGCTGCTTTACGGCGCCAAAGACCCGGGTTCGATCCTAACTAAGGGTGCTGTCAGTATGGAATTTCTACGCTCTGCCTGTGACCGCGTGGGTTTTCTCTGGGTGCCCTAGTTTCCTCCCATACTCCAAAGACGTGCAGGATTGTAGTTTAATTGGTTTCTGTAAATTGTCCTTAGTGTGCAGTATGGAACTAGTGTACAGGCGATCGCTAAATTTCTAAACTAAACTAAATGAAAAAACATCAGTTAAAATAATTAGATCTCTAAAAATGAACATGGGTACTCCTGGAATTGAAAACAAAAATAATTAAAATGAGAAGGTACAAAAGGGAAAGAGAACAAGGAAAGAAAAATAGACTGATCAGAAAGAGCTATCATCTTTGTTTTAAAGTGGAGATTGATGGGTTCTTGATTAGTAAGGGTGTCAAAGGTTATGCGGAGAAGGCAGGAGAATGGGGTTGAGAGGGAAAGATAGATCAGCCATGATCGAATGGCGGGATAGACTTGATGGACCAAATGGTCTAATTCTGCTACTATGTATTATTTGGGAGACTGCGGATAATGGGTGAAAGATAGATTAGGAGAGAAGGGGACACATACAGGCAAGTGGGGGGAGGGTGTAGGCAGAGTCAGATGCTCCATTATTAGTGTAGACAAAAAGAAAAATAGGCTACAGATGCAGTAATCAGATAAATAAGTGAGAACCGAATAGGTGATCAGAAATTGGAAGGCGTGATGGGAAGGTGCAGGCTAGGTGCAGTAAGACAAAAAGGAAAGGACAGGTGGGTAGAGGTGTAGAAATATGGGAAGGCTGATGGGCTGAAGTGTGTTTATTTCACTGCAAGAAGTATTGTGGAGAGAGCAGATGAACTTAGAGCCTGGATCAGTGCTTGGGACTATGATGCTGTGGCCATTGCAGAAACGTGGTTGCTAGGGGGACACGACTGGCAGTTCAATGTTCCCGGGTTTTGTTGTTTCAGACATGATCGAGATGGAGGAGTTGCACTACTAATCAAAGAGACTGTCACGACAGCACTCAGATGGCAATATGGTACCTTCTCGGGTTGGACTATCCATATACTTTTTGAAGAAATCCTCTTGGATACACCTCACTAATTCTACCCTGTCTAACCCTTTGGCACTGAGCAAGTCCCAGTCAATATTGGGGAAGTTAGTCACTCACTAAGACAGCCTTGTTGCTTTGGAGACTTACAGAAATCAACCTATATATCTGTTCCTCTATCTTCTGCTTGCTACTGGGGGGCCTCCAATACAATCCCATCAGAGTACACCTTTCTTATTTCTATGCTCCACCCATATCGTCTCAGTGGATGAATACCGTAGTATGACCTCGCTGTCCCCTTTGCCCAATAGGGAGATGATAACACTCCCTATTCTTTGGCCATAGTTTTAAATGGCCTTCAAGTTCTTCAAAGTAGCATCAAAACATAGCAAACCCATCACATTCGCTGACTGTGCAACTCTGTACATAAGACAATCATCTTTGCAGAAGAATACTGGAATTGAGGGGAAATAAGCACCCATTTTACTGCAGAAGATTACAAGAGCCAAAATGATAGCACATGAAAATAAATTTGGTAATGTAGATGAAGATTAGAGAAATAATGCTTTGTGAAATGGAGTGTGTGAATTGAACAGTAGTCAGTCAGCTTTAAAATTCTGTGGCATAAAAGGAAAAACATATACAAAATCCTTATGAATTATTTGTGGTAGTTTAAACATTAATGATTGCATTGTCCTTTCAGAACCCCATATAGAAAGGAATTTGATGCATGGGAGAAAGTGAACCCAAGCTGATGAAAATACCATTACAACTAACACCAAGCAGTTACAGCGTCTGCTGGGGTGGGATGGCATTTACTTTTGAGAGCTAGAGACTTGGAAGGGTTATGAACAATGCCGTGAGTTTATAGTAATGAGTAATATTGCAAGGACAATCCAATTTAAAACAAGAGCACCATAATGTTCCTCCCCAAGTATTTAGTCAGGCCTCGTTTAAAATTCCATCACATTTTTATCTGCTCACGAGTGAGATGATTGAAGAAATTTGGACGAGGGCCATTAGATTGCTAACTAATTGATTAAACTTTGAGTTATTATCAAGGCCTCGGGCAATGGGTATTCTTTTTGCCAGAAACGAGACTGAAGATGTTTTATTTAAGTTATTAAATACAACAATGGAATGCAACCAGAATAGATGATCAGATACATTCCCAAGAGAATAAGGGATCGTGCTTGCACATTAGGGAAACTCAAAACTAGGTTGGAGTTCGAGGGGGAAAGGAAAGAAAAACGTAGACACCAAAATTCTGAAATACAAATTCTGATGATTCTGAGCAAGTCAGGCAGCATCTATAGATCATTTCACTGGATGCTGCCTGACCCACCAAAGCATCTGCAGCATTCCCTTTGAGGGGCTTCTTTTCAAAGAGGGTAATTAACTTCTGGAACAAATGGTTGGTTTTATGCAGCAAGTGAAGATTCATTAGACCCTTTGTAAAGAGGGCAAGAGGAGCTCCTGACCAAGACTGAATCAAATTACAGCTAGGATATTGTGTGACACACATTATCACCAAAGACTCCCTCGATAAATTTGATCCAGATACAGGTTTAAAATAACTTTTTATAACTACATAAATCAGGAATTAATACGAATTATTTTCAGGAATCATCAGGACCTTTCACAATGGTTTGTATGAAACAAGCTCATGGACTAAGTTGTCCAATTTTGTCCATTAGTTTTGAGTTCTGGCATCTCGAGCAGGCTTCAGGTTTCAGCATAATGAGTTGTTTGCGTAAAAAAGGTACAGTGTGTTACATTAAAAAGCAAATAAGGCTATAAGACAAAGCAGTAACAGGAGACTATAGTAACAGTTAGTTTGGCCACTAAACAACACACTAACCCCGATTTTAGGCAATCTCTAACAAACTACCAGCCCCAACTGGACTTGCATCCATCCTCACCTCCCTCCCCCCCCCTCCACCTCATCCTTTCCTCTGACTCCACAATTACACTCTTCATTCCCTTTGTCTCACACTTTTTTCATCTCTGACCTTTGCTCATCCATCTGCCTAACAACCCCTTGCCTGTGATCACCTATTACCTGCCAAATGCAGGCAGGTGGGGATGGGGGATGGAGGTAGAGTCAGATGCTCTGACATTCTGGCCTTCCACCACAGTGAGGTGAGTGAGGAGACTTACTGTGATGGATGTTTTTTTGTTTTAATGTTGATTTTTGTGATTGTGTGTTTTATTGCTTTCTTTTTTATTGCCTCTCATTGTTGACTGTGGGTAACGTAAATTCATCCAAAAACATGTTTTTGGATGACAATAAAGCTACTTTATATTATATTTGTGTAGACAAAATGAAAAATAGGCTGCAGATGCAGTAATCAGATAAATAAGTGAGAACCAGAATAGATGATCAGAAATTGGAAGGAGTGATGGGAAGGTGGAGGCTAGGAGCAGTAAGACAAAAAGGAAAAGACAGGCGGGTAGAGGTGAAGAAATATGGGAAGGCTGATGGGTTGAAGTGTGTTTGTTTCACTGCGAGAAGTATTGTGGAGAGAACAGATGAACTTAGAGCCTGGATCAGTGCTTGGGACTATGATGCTGTGGCCATTGCAGAAACGTGGCTGCTAGAGGGACTCGACTGGCAGTTCAATGTTCCCGGGTTTTGTTGTTTCAGACGTGATCGAGAGGGAGGCAACAGAGATGGAGGAGTTGCACTACTAATCAGAGAGCACTCAGATGGCAATATGGTACCTTCCCGGGTTGGACTATCCACATACTTTTTGAAGAAATCCTCGGATACACCTCAGTAATTCTACCCTGTCTAACCCTTTGGCACTGAGCAAGTCCCAGTCAAAATTGGGGGAGTTAGTCACCCATTAAGACAGCCCTGTTGCTTTGGTTTCTTTCAGAAAGCTGCCTACATCTCTGTTCCTCTATCTTCTGCTTCCTACTGGGGGGCCTACAGTACAATCCCATCAGAGGGCTTGCACCTTTCTTATTTCTTATCCTGCCCCCTCCTCTCTTATAGCTTGCTTCCCTCCCACCCTCAACGATCTGTCCAAAGAAGGGTCCTTACCCAAAACGTCACCCAAGTCTGAAGGATCAAGACCCAAAATGTCACCTATCCATGTTCTCCAGGGATGCTACTAGACCTAATGAGTTACTCCAACACTGTCTCTTTGTAAACCGGCATCTGTAGTTTCTTGTTTCTAACCCCACTCCTGATTTTATTCCTTCTTTAAAGAGATTAACATTTTCCTTTACAAGACTTCCAAATTCTCTTGCTGCCACATCTCCATCATTCACAGCCTCCGTCTAAGGAGAGGAAGGAACAGCAGCTAGATACTTCACAGCCTTGCTAAGGAAAACTGTAACCCAGGTCTACCCTTTCCATAACATTTTCAGTTGCCTTTTAAACACTGACGTTAAGAGCAACTAGAACTTTTCCATTTAACTTCTACAAATTGAATAGCAAGCAGGTCTTTCTTTCACACGGCATTCCCTGCCAGTCGCCTTAAACTTTTTCCTGCAATTCATATACACCTCCTCCAAACGAGAAACATCACTTCTATTGCCTATAGATCCATCACTACAATTAGACCGTATCAATGCTGAGTTTGACAAGCATTAGCTTCTGTTGCAATTAAGATTCGAGAACCCAATTCGAGGGATCTTGGGGTACAAATCCACAGCTCGATGAAAGTGCCAGTGCATGCTGCCGGGGTGGTAAAAGGGGGCATTAGTTGGGGAGTTGAGTATACAACTCAGTAAGTTATGCTACTGCTGGATAAAATTTTGGTCAGGACACACTGTATTGTATGCAGTTCTCTTTGACACTTAACAGGAAGGATGTGGAGACTTGTGAGAGGATTCAGAAGTTGTTCACTGAGATTCTGCCTAGATTAAAGAGTATTAGCAATGAGGAGGTTGGACAAACTTTGATGTTTTGCAATGGCATGCCAGAGCCTGAGGGTGACCTGATAAAAAGTATGTAAAATTGAGAGAGGCATAGATAGGGCTGTCAGTTAAGCTTTTCCCGAGGATAAAAATGTTAAATACTAAAGGGCAAAGGTTTAAGGTGAGGGGAGGACAGGGGGAGTTTAAAGGATACTTACAAGGCAAGTTGGGTTTTTTTCTCCGATATACACAGAGTGGTAGGTGCCTAAAACCAGCTGCTAGGGAAAGTGGTGGAAGCAGATACATTAGCAACATTTTAGAAGATTTCAGACAGGCACATGAACAGATAGGGAATGGAGGGATATAGACCATGAGGAAGGGATATAGACCACATGGTAAGCAAATGGGATTGCTATCATGACAGGCACAGACATTGTGGCCCAATGGGCCTGATTCTGTCCTGCATTGTTCTATGTTCAGTGCACAGACTAACATATTTTTCTATCACATTTCATTTAGTTTATTGTCACGTGTACCAAGGTACAGTGAAAAGCTTTTGTTGCGTACTAACCAGTCAGCAGAAAGACAATACATGATTACAATCGAGCCATTTACAGTGAAAAGATACATGATAGGAGAATAACGTTTAGTGCAAAGTAAAATCCCATCGGAGATAGTCCAAGGGAAAACACTCTTATTGGCTCTGAATTCCCAATATGGCCAAATTATGCTGGAAAATAGTTCAGCAGCCAAGGAAACAAAAAACATTTTTGACCCAAGGACAGCATAAAAAATAATAAAAACATCCACAAACACACTGAAGACTTAAAGGTTAATGTTCACATTTTAAAAAAGAAGACAATTAATATCCTTGTATGGTATCTTCCTCCAAGCATCAGGTCACAATCAGTTGCAGTAAAACAGTTATTGATACATAAATACTAGATTTAGCTTTGCTCATTAATCTAAAAATAAAATTTATAATAAATGAACTCAATTTCCAGTGCTTGTTACAACACGCGATTACTGAATCTCTACTAAATTACTAAATGTCTGAATTACTACAATAACTGACAGAAGCAAAATCTAAGCAGTTCCATTTGCAGCATCTGGTTGTTTTGTTGTTGCATTTGGACCAAATTGATTGTTCTGATGAAACATTGTTATTAAATTGAAAAAATAGACACAAAGTGCTAGAGTAACTCAGTAAGTCAGGCAGCGTCCCTGGGAAACAGACATGTTGAGACCCTTCTTCAGGCTTTAGACCTCTAGACTTTAGACATACAGCGCAGAAATAGGCCCTTCGACCCACCGGGTCTGTGCCGACCAGCGATCACCCGTACACTAACATTGTCCTACACATTTGGGTCAATTTTACAACTTACTGAACCCAATTAACCTACAAACCTGCACGTTTTTGGCATGTGGAAGGAGCACCCGGAGAAAACCCGCGCTGTCATAGGGAGAACGTACAAACCCCATACAGACCGCACCCGCAGTCGGGATTGAATCCGGGTCTCTGGCGCTGTAAGGCAGCAACTCTACCGCTGCGCCATTGTGCCGCCAGAAACATCGCCTATCAGTTTCCTCTGGAGATGCTGAGTTACTCCAGTACTTTGTGTCTACCTTTGGTATAAACCAGCAATTGCAGTTCCTTGTCATTACATATTATCAAATTGAATATTTGCTTTAACACTGATACAGTATGGTACTTCAATTTCATTTTTGAAGAAACAATTCAAAATTAAATCATGGAGTGTTTTTGTACAATTTTTAAATTCCGAAAGACTAATGCTCATCAAGCAAAATGAAGGCAGGAACTGAACAACACATACATTTTCATTCCACAAATCTTCACATGAAAGCCTTCACGAGCAGACACTATTTGGAAAGTGAAGAGCTTTACCTTGTGTGTGAGCGCATGCTGCTTCAGGTGATGGGGTTGGGTAAATTCCATACCACATTCAGTGCAGACATAGGGCCGGATATTCTGATGTTTCATCATGTGATTCTGGAGTTGGCTTCGATAACTGTAAGTTTTGTCACACTCTGTGCATTCATATGGAGTGGGGCCTTGATGTGCAACGAGGTGCCTTTTCAGCTGAATGAGTGTTGGAAAATCGAAGCCACATTCTATGCAGACATGACACCTGCCATTTTCATGCTTTGCTTCATGGGTTTTCAACTCACTTGGATAGGCAAACCCTCGCCCGCAAACTCTGCAACTGTAAGGCTTGATATCGGAGTGTAGTAGCATGTGCCGTTTAAGATGGCTGGTTTGCGTGAAGGCTTTGTCACACACCTCACACTTGTGTGGCCTTATGCCGTCGTGGGTGAGAAGGTGCATCTGTAAATGACTTGGCTGCTTAAAAAGCTTATGACAATGTTGACATTCATGAGGTTTAATACCACTGTGGCCCAATATGTGAGTGACCAAGTTATATTTGGAAGTGTACGATTTCTCACATAGCCGACACTGCCACCGCTTCTGTCCTTCCCCAAAGTCAATACAATAGGAATCGTCGATCTGTACATTTATATCCAATCGGTCTATCTGAGCTCTTCTGTTCTGATCATCCAGCTGTGGAGCAGACACCTCTACCTCGTACGGCACTTGTCCCTGCCACACAAAGTTACGATTCCCCTGACTGTCCGACTCCTCTGGATATTGATCTGCCATTTGGCTTAAACTTGTTGATTTATTTGCCTCAAAATAACTGCTCATTATTTTTTCCTCTTCAGCGCCAATGTTTTCCTGATGGTCAGAGGAATTGCAGTGAAGGTTTTCCTTAAAAGCTGGAGGAAAGGCAACAGATTGAACCTCCTGAGTTCTTTCACGAAGGGGACGATGCAGATGTTTCCTTTTGAAGTTGCTAATGTCAATCATCTTTATCCCATTCCTGTATAGAACAGTATTGGATTGATTTTCCCCGGTGTACTCATCCTCTATAATTTCTTCCTTACAATTTTCATCATTTCTTTCAGCATGTACTAGCTTCACAGGCTGCCTTTTCCTCCTTCTAGCTTGCCTTTCAAAAGGAATAAAGTCATTCTCCATCTCTAAACCCTCTTCCTCATGCAGTTCAAAACAATCTGATGTATTAATAACATCCAGTTCCGGGTTCTGCTCCTCTGTGAAGTGTTCATATACAGTGGTCTTGTTAACTGATCCATCTGGCAAATAATACATTCCATTCTCCCTGAATGGAAAATTCATCGGTCCATTCTGACCAACAAGGCCCAAAGTAACCGCTTGCGCAAAAGTTAGTATCACAACAGGATCTGTTTGGGTTCCAGTATTTACAAGGTGATCCATGACTGTCAATGCATTACCGACTACTCTCCAAGAGATATCTGAAAGAAAAATAAATCAAAAGTTATTTCCTTAAAGCATTCAAACCTTATGTGCAATTTCATAATTTGCAGGTCAACTTGGTTTAACCACAAAAATAAGAGAACACATTTAAATATGTACTCGTGCATACCTCCCCATTATATATACAAGAGTACAAATCTCATGGGAGAAAAGCGACCACACATTTTTTTTAATAAAAAGGTATGCTATATGATTTGCAAATCCAAGGACAAAATATTAATTTTAAGGTATCGCATTTTGCTCCTTCGAGAACAGTGGCACAGATTCCTTTCTGTGGTTTCAATCTCTTAATCCTTTTCTTAAGTCAGATGGATAGGTTGAAGAAAGTAGTGATACGTACTTGAATTACATTGGAGAAAGGAGATGAGGGTGGAGAGCTTAGAAGGTAAAATTAGGTTAAATCTGCAAAAATAGGTTGCAATTAGCTTACTCAATTCCACTTCATACACACAATTATAATAAAATAAGACTGTGCAAAGGTTTTATTTCTCTTCACTGTAGTATATGGCATCTAATTTTAATATAATATGTGCAAAGGGAATATTTAGATTAATTACTGATACTACATCAAAGGTTCACACGCAAGACATTTTTATTTGCAGAGCAATGTGCAAGATCAAAATTCAGGAAACACATCAAGATATATTCAAATATAAAAACAAAAGAGGAAGTATGTTAGAATCATGTTGTCAAACAAGTAAAGCTTTACGACTACTGGCAGCTTAACATCTGAACCAAACAATATGAAGGTGAAGAGTCTGATGAAAGGTCTTGACCCGAAACGTCACCCATTCCTTCTCTACAGAGATGCTGCCTGTCCCACCGAGTTACTCCAGCTTTTTGTCTTTCTTCGATATGAAGGTGGAGTACTATCAACAGCAATTGTTAGCTCTGCAGAAAACTAGATGCATGCTGGTGAAAAACATCTGAAGTTTCATCCAATTAGTCATATACTTAAAATAAATAAATAGATTAAGAAATTGAGAAAATACACTAATGAGAAGGTTGTTGGAGAAAGATGAATGGAAACTGGAGAACTTCACAAAGTTATGTGTAGTTTATAAAATGATTGAGGACCGATAAATCAGTGCAGCATTTCATTTCTATATTAACTACAAACTACTAAATCCCAAAACTGTTCAATTGAGGTTTAATTGCAGACAAGTTGGACATTTACATTTGCGACTAATTGATAAGACTTCATGAATGGGGATCAGCATGGAGGAGCAAATCAATCTCGGAGGGTTGACTACTTGTGCACGTATGTCATCAATGTCAGAAGATAGACACAAAAAGCTGGAGTAACTCAGTGGGTCAGACAGCATCTCTGGAGAAAAGAAATAGGTGATGTTTCGGGTCGAGAGATGCTGTCTGACCCACTGAGTTACTCCAGCATTTTGTGTCTATCTTCTGTTTAAATCTGCATCTGCAGTTCCTTCCTACACATGTTATCAATATCAGCTCATCCCCAACAATGAGCAACTTTTTAATTTAAGTTGTGAAATGGGAAATGTGAAGCACCGTTACTCCCCACTGTCACATCCACGACCCATGCAGGCTTCTACCCTCTCGAAAACTTGGATTATATGCTAGCAAATGTTTTGGGATAATGGTTCACCCATCCTTTCAACATCCTGTCAAGATTCTGCACCAATTAGCTGCAACAGTGAAACTTTGTGGGCAGTTATGCATTGGGAAACACCACTGTCAAATGCAATTGTATTTTTTAACCCTCGTCATTGAGGGAGGGATGCATGACAAATAGAGCTTTGTGGGTACATCATGGTTCAACCAGAATCGTGCTGAATTATGGAGTAGGTTTGAATGGTTAAATGGCCTTCTATTCCTTACATTTCCGGCTTGGATCTTTGAAGGGAACTCAGAACTGGAAATTCTATCTGATTGCCAGAGACAAAGGACAAAGACAGTCGCCCTGTGTTCTCTTGTAGATCAGCTGAATTAGCCCACACAAATTATGAATAAACTGAGATCTTGATACTAAAAGAATCATTTTTTTGACAACAGGTGAATATTTGGATACTGGACATTGTTTTTATAAAATGCACGAAGCAGCATATTTCTCTCGACATTTCTATACACATTTATATTAACTAAAAGGAAAAAAAATCAGAACTTCCATTTTCTTTAACATACTCTCGAGTAGTTCATATATTATTAGTGACACAGATCTCTTAGTTCAATGGTATGCTGGATACATTACGGTTTTGCAGGAGATGATAAAAGATTAATTCATGAGCAGTGCTTAGTAGATAAATCAGGAATTATAATACGTAGGTGAAGATATCCCACTCACACAAGATTATTTACATTGCCCATTTGACAGCATTATCATTTATACTTTGCTAAAGCTATCCCAACCAACCATGCATCTATTCATAGCCTCGTATTCAAAATATCCACTTCAAAGGAATAAAGGAAGAGTGCTGCTGCAGACATCACAAGAATTAGAAATTCTACGTTTATTTGGGAAGGATGAGCATTATCAATTCACAGTGAAGTAGAAGAGTTTATGCACTTATATTGCAAAATTCATTATTGCCAAGTATTTACTTAACAATAAGTCAGGCTGCATCTGTGGAGTTAGCAGTTAACACTTCAAGATGATGATCTTTCATCGGAACTGGGAAATGTAGAAATCAAATTTTAAGTTGCAGATAGGAAAGAGGACAAATGCAATGTCTGTGATAGGGTGGAAACTAAGCAGACTGAATGAAACAAGTAGTGGTGGCAACTGAGAGATTACTGAAAGCTCGTTGATCAGCTGACTAGTCTGGTTGTGTAAATAAAAAAAGATTAATGAGAACAGAGGGAAAAATAAAGCAATCAGTGCCCAAATTGAGAGATGAAACACAAATTTTACTGGAAACGAGAAATAAGGACGAATATCAGAATTACTCAACATCTCCCTCTGTGGAGAGGAAAAGTTAATGTTACACCTTAATACCACTTAATCAGAACGACACTATTCTAAGGCAAACCAGAAAGGCTGGCAATCTGAAACCAATGTAGAGTCCTGAGGGTTGTAGAATATATGGGTGGAGAAATGAGATACTGTTTGGCCAGCTTATGTTGGCTTTTTTGCAATAGTGTAATAGGCTAAAGTATTATTTAAACAGGTGCCACAAATGTATTGCAGTACAAACCAAAGTGCACAATCTCAAATATTCTAATAAACTAAAAGATTTTAGTGGCCAAATAACTATTTGAGATTTCCAGCAACATTTTATATCTAAATCCTCCACCATAGGTTTTTCACTCTCTTTTCTCCTTTGCCTATTTATATCTTTGCCAGTGAGATTGCAATTAACAAACTGTTCATAGTGTCTCAGCCAACGCCACTTGTCATCCAACCTATCAATCTCCATTCTATCACAAACATCCTCTTATCTCCAAACTATCACCATGTTGGGTATTCTAACTTTCCCTGGTTCTGATGAAAGACAAGTGGCCCAAAACAATATTACTGCTATTCTCTCCATATTTTAGTCTTTTTCTATTTTTGTTCGATTTTCAGCTACTGCACTTTGTTGCTGATTTTCTGACCAGTGAATGATCAATCAGAAGCAATTTTTTAAAAGTGGAAACAAGCAATTTAAACATAAATAATAGGAAGGGATGATCATGTCTGCAGCAACGGTGGGAACAAATGGAAAAACAAAGGCTGCCATTTCTGAGGTTTATAAATAACTTAAGGAAGCATTTGTGGTTGGTACTAAATTAATACATCAATGATATTGATTTGCTTTCAGTCCCTTTATAGTAAAACATTGTTTCTCGGTAAAATAATTCCAAGAGTTAACCAAATCACAACGCAAAAAAGGCTTAAAACAGTATTCAGTAATAATTAATTTTCTCAACAGGTTCTGGCAATGCCTTGGGACCAGTTACAGTTAATTCAAGTAGCAATCTGCTTACCAAGGCATTTTGGAGACTGCATTTACAACATCAAGGTAATTCCTCTGGATTTTAAGAGTCTTGTTCAATTTACAAATTTACAATTTACAAATTTAACAATATAAAACACCACCAAAGATTCACAGCACAAAGATGTGATTTTGAAATTTCTTACATATCACAATTAAAACACAAAGTACTTGTGCTATAACTCCAGGATGAGCGTTCAACTAAGAAAACCAAGGCCAAAGCCAACGCATTATCTAACTATCTAACTAAATATACCAACTTACAATAAATAACTCCATATGCAAATAAAACCCAGCTACCTACATATTAACTAGATCTTTAACAAAAAAGAAATTCATGGCACACAGATGTGATTTTGAAATTTCTTACATATAACTTCAACAGTTCAATAAAGTCAGGTTGAGGCAGCAACAATCTGTTTATCATTGTTGAAAATAAAAATTGAGAAAAACAATGGTTTGCAAAAAATTGTTAAAACATTGAATTTATTCAGTGCGAGTTAAAAAGTTTTCTCTTTGTTATTTTAGGTAATGCATCAGCCAGGGCAACACTTAAAATTACACAAAAGTTGGAATTCCAATAACAAAATTAATTTAAACTCAGCTTCCCGTTATCAAAGACAGACTTTCCTGCTCCCCTCTATTACTGTATATTTTGAGCTTGCTGGTATCATAGAAACATAGAAAATAGGTGCAGCAGGGGGCCATTCGGCCCTTCGAACCAGCACCGCCATTCATTGTGATCATGGCTGATCATCCACAATCAATAACCCGTGCCTGCCTTCTCCCCCTATCCATTGATTCCACTAGCCCCTAGAGCTCTATCTAACTCTCTCTTAAATCCATCCAGTGATTTGGCCTCCACTGCCCTCTGTGAACTCCTTGGGTGAAAAAGTTCCTTCTCACCTCAGTTTTAAATTGCCTCCCCTTTATTCTAAGACTGTGGCCCCTAGTTCTGGACTCGCCCAACATTGGGAACATTTTTCCTGCATCTAGCTTGTCCAGTCCTTTAATAATTTTATATGTCTCTATAAGATCCCCTCTCATCCTTCTAAACTCCAGTGAATACAAGCCTAGTCTTTTCAATCTTTCCTCATATGACAGTCCCGCTACCCCAGGGATAAATCTCGTGAACCTACGCTGTACTGCCTCAATTACAAGGATGTCCTTCCTCAAATTAGGAGACTAAAAATGTACACAATACTCCAGATGTGGTCTTACAACTGCAGAAGAACCTCTTTACTCCTATACTGAAATCCTCTCATTATGAAGGCCAACATGCCATTAGCTTTCTTCACTGCCTGCTGTACCTGTATGCCAAGTTTCAGTGACCTTTTGTACAAGGACACCCAGGTCTCGCTGCACTTCCCCCTTACCTAACCTGACACCATTGAGATAATAATCTGCCTCCTTGTTTTGGCCGCCAAAGTGGATAACCTCACATTTATCTATATTATACTGCATCTGCCACATATCTGCCCACTCACTCAACCTGTCAAGGTCACCCTGCAACCTCCTAACATCCTCTTCGCAGTTCACACTGCCATCCAGCTTTGTGTCATCCGCAAACTTGCTAGTGTTACTTCTAATTCCTTCATCCAAATCATTAATATATATGGTAAACAGTTCCGGCCCCAACACCGAGCCTTGCGGCACTCCACTCACCACTGCCTGCCATTCTGAAAAGGACCCGTTTACTCCTACTCTTTGCTTCCTGTCTGCCAACCAATTCTCTATCCATGTCAACACCCTACCCCCAATACCATGTGCTCTAATTTTACATCCACTGGCTCCCCTTCATCCATTTTACTTGTCACATCCTCAAGAAATTCCAGAAGATTAGTCAAGCATGATTTCCCTTTCATAAATCCATGCTGACTTGGACTTATCCTTTTACTGCTATCCAAATGCACCGTTATTACCTCTTTAATAATTGACTCCAGCATCTTCCCCACCACCGATGTCAGGCTAACTGGTCTGCAATTCCCCGTTTTCTCTCTCTCGCTCCTTTCTTGAAAAGTGGGATAACATTACAGAATACAGAATACAGAGCTTTATTTGTCATTCGGTACCGAGGTACCGAACGAAATTACGTTACCAGCAGTCACACAAAAAAAAGAAACACAAGACACATAACCCCAACAGAAACATCCATCACAGTGACTCCAAACACCCCCTCACTGTGATGGAGGCAACAAAACTTCCGCTCTCTTCCCCACGCCCAAGTCCCCGCGGCCGAGCCGCACCGGGCGCTGAAACATCCCGCGGCGGGCGCTGATCCTCCAATCCACAGGAACTGATCCTGAATCTATTGAACATTGGATCACCAATGCACCCACTATTTCTAGAGCTACCTCCCAGAGTACCCGGGGATGCAGTCCATCAGGCCCTGGGGATTTATCAACCTTCAGTCCCATCAGTCTACCCAATACTATTTCTCGCCTAATGCAAATTTCTTTCAGTTCCTCTACCCCCATAGATCCTCTGTCCTCTAGTACATCTGGGAGATTGTTTGTGTCTTCCTTAGTGAAGACAGATCCGAAGTACCTGTTCAACTCTTCTGCCATTTCCTTGTTACCCATAATAATTTCACCCGTGTCTGCCTTCAAGGGACCCACATTTGACTTTGCTACTCTTTTTCACTTAACATATCTAAAGAAGCTTTTACTGTCCTTTATATTCTTGGCCAGCTTCCCCTTGTACTTCATCTTTTCAGCCCGTATTGCCCGTTGTGTTACCTTCTGTTGTCCTATGAAAGTTTCCCAATTCTCTGGCTTCCCGCTACTCTTTGCTGTGTTATACAGCTTTTCTTTTAGTTTTATTCCATCCCTAACTTCCCTTGTCAGCCATGGTTGCCTCCTACTCCCCTTAGAAGCTGTCTTCCTCTTGGGAATGAAATGATCCTGCGTCTTCCGGATTATGCCCAGAAATTCCTGCTATTGCTGTTCCACCATCATTCCTGCTAGGATCCCTTTCCAGTCGACCTCGGCCAGCTCCTCTCTCATGCCTTCAGAGTCCCCTTTGTTCAACTGCAACACTGACACTTCCGATTTAACTTTCTCCCTCTCAAATTGCAGATTAAAACTAATCATATTATGTAAGAAAATAACTGCAGATGCTGGTACAAATCGATGGTATTTATTTCTCAAAATGCTGGAGTAACTCAGCAGGTCAGGCAGCATCTTAGGAGAGAAGGAATGGGTGACGTTTCGGGTCGAGACCCTTCTTCAACTATGATCATATTATGATCATATTAATCATATATGATCATAGTAATCATATTATGATCACTAACTCCAAGCGGTTCCTTTACCTCGAGTTCTCTTATCAAATCTGGTTCATTGGACAACTCTAAATCCAGAATTGCCTTTTCTCTGGTAGGCTCCATTACAAGCTGCTCTAAGAATCCATCTCGGAGGCACTCTACAAACTCTCTTTCTTGGGGTCCAGAACCAACCTGATTTTCTACCTGCATATTGAAATCCCCCATCACCACAGTGACATAACATTTGTTGCATGCCAATTTAAACTCCTGCTGCAACTTACACCCTGCATCCGGGCTACTATTTGGGGGTCTGTAGATAACTCCAATTAGTGCCTTCTTACACAATTCCTGAACTCTATCCATAGTGACTCTACCTCGTCAGTCCCAAACTCCTGAATTTAGGCCCTAACTCCTATAGTCATGAAGTGCTTTGAAAGGCTGGTCCTCTCACACATCAAATCCAGCATCCCTGACTCACTGGACCCACATCAATTTGCATACAAGGCAAATAGATCCACAGAGGACGCCATCTCTCTGGCTCTTCACACTGTCCTGACTCACCTGGAGAGACAGGGCACGTACGTGAGGATGCTATTCATTGACTATAGCTCTGCCTTCAACACGGTCATCCCCACCAAGCACATCACCAAACTCCACCAGCTTGGCCTCAGCTCATCGTTGTGCGACTGGATCCTGGACTTCCTGCTGGAGCGACCGCAGGCAGTGAGAATGGGCCCGCACCTGTCCTCCACTATCACCCCGAGTACCGGCACACCACAGGGCTGTGTTCTGAGCCCCATGCTCTACTCCCTCTTCACACACGACTGTGTTCCTGCATTCGACACCAACACCATTGTCAAGTTTGCAGATGACACAACGGTGATCGGGCTGATCACCAACGGTGATGAAACACACTACAGAGCGGAGGTGCAGAACCTGGCGGACTGGTGCTCTGATAACAACCTGTCCCTAAATACCACCAAGACCATGGAGCTGATCATCAACTTCCGTAGGTCACACAACGGGGAATACGCCCCGATCGTTATCAACGGGGACAGTGTGGAGAGAGTGTCCAGCTTCAAGTTTCTGGGCACTCACATTTCGGAGAACCTAACATGGTCCAATAACACTGCTGCACTGGTCAAGAAGGCACAGCAACGACTGTTCTACCTAAGAACACTGAAAAAGTCTGGTCTACCCCAACAGCTGCTGACTTCATTCTACCGCTGCACCATAGAGAGCATCCTAACACATGGCATCCCTGTGTGGTATCTCAGCTGCATGGAGGCAGAGAGGAAAGCTCTTCAGCGGGTAGTCCATAGAGCTCAAGAGCACCATCGGAACACAGCTACCAGCCTTGGAGGGCATCTACAACACACGATGCCTCAGAAAAGCCACCAGCATCCACAAAGACTCTTCACACCCCTGCAACAGTCTGTTCGAATTTCTACCATCGGGCAGACGATACAAGGCCTTCTACGCCCGCACCTCCAGACTCAGGAACAGCTTCATCCCCAGGGCCATAGCTGCTATGAACCGGTCCGGTTGAGCCGGATGGTCACATCGCACAGTGAACCGGCACAGATGTACTTGCACTTTATTCTGTTTTAAAACTGTTACAATTTGTTTCATTGGGTTGTTTAAATTAATACTGACTAGCTAATTAATTTATTGCATCGTATGGGAGGCGCATTCCCAATCTCGTTGTACCCCTGTACAATGACAATAAAGATATATTGTATTGTATTGTATTGTCCCTCACCAACAGAGCTACCCCACTGCCTCTGCCCACCTGCCTGTGCTTTCTATAGGATGTATAACCCTGAATATTAAGTTCCGAGGCCCGATCCTCCTGCAGCCACGTCTCTGTAATCCCCAAAATGTCATATCTACCAATCTCTAACTGAGCCTCAAGCTCATCTACTTTATTTCTTATACTTCGCGCATTCATATACAATACTTTTAATTCCTTACTCATCTCACCTTTCACATCGATTCCCATTACACTTGTCCATATTCTCCTATTCCTTTGTGAGCTTTCTTTCCTGTTAATTCTGGGGTCATTAACTATCCCTTTACTCTCTTTCCCTTTAACTCCATCCTTGACTATCCCATTTGACCCCCCCTCCCCCCCCCCTTATTTAGTTTAAAACCACCCATGTAGCAGTGGCAAACCTGCCTGCCAGAATGTTAAGGTGCAATCCGTCCCTTTTGTACAATTCCCCTCTACCCCAAAACAGATCCCAGTGGTCTAAGAATCTAAATCCCTGCCCCTTGCACCAGCTCCTCAGCCACACATTCAGGTCCTGTATCTCCCTGTTCTGCTCTCACCAGCACAAGGAACTGGAAGCAAACCGGAGATGACCACCCTGGAGGTCCTGCTTTTCAGCATTTTTCCGAGATCTCTAAAGACACGCTGCAGAATATCCATCCCCTTCTTTCCGACGTCGTATCCAGCAAAGTTTACTTACACACTGTGCAGAGGGCCTCAATAGATGCTCACAATAACCATGCCTTTCAACTCCAAAATCAGACAATGGTGACGAATTCAGGGCTCAGAATTCCATTCATTCAAAATTAAATTCAACATTGTCTCTCCACTAGATAGACTATCTGAAGAAGTGTCTCGACCCAAAATGTCACTCATTCCTTCTCTCCAGAGATGCTGCCTGTCCTGCTGAGTTACTTTGTGTCTATCTTCTGTTTAAACCAGCATCTGCAGTTCCTTCCTACGCATTGTCTCTCCACTGCCAGGTCTGTTGCAAATTTCTAACAATTTTGCTTTTTTTGCCTTTCAGTGTTTTAACACAGTGGGAGGTTTGATTTTGGCTATAGCCAGGTTTGTAGTTTTAATTGGGAATTTATACGGTATTATTTATTAAAAATCTGCATCTATCTATTTATACGAATTCACCTCCCTCCATGGGAAACATTGAAGCTTTAATATTAACATATTCTAACGGTGGATATATCAACATAACAGTCCCTACTAACTTTTTTTGGTCTTAGACGATGGATATTCTCGTGCACGTTTTGAACAGAGAACAGTGCAGCACAGGAACAGGCCTTTCGGCCCACTATGACTGTACCAAACACAATGTCGTTAAACTGATCTCCCCTGCCTGCACGTGAACCATATTCTTCCATTCCCTGCATATCCATGTGCCTATCTAAAAACACTATAAAATTTATAAAACCCTGTTTCCACCACCACCCCTGGCATTGCGTTCCAGGCACCCATCATTCTAAAAGAAAATAGACAAAAAGCTGGAGTTACTCAGCGGGACAGGCAGCATCTCTGGAGAGAAGGAATGGGTGATGTTTCGGGTGGAGACCCTTCTTCAAAAGAAAACTTGCCCGACATCCCCTTTAAACTTTTCTCCTCTCAGCTTAAACTAAGGGCCTATAAACCTTCCGCCCTGGGTAAAATGGCTCTGACAGTCTATCCTATCCATGCTTCTCTATTTCTATATACTGAAAATATTCTCAGGGAAGAAATCTGGAACACTGTGCATTCGTCATTCTCCTTTTTTGCCTCCTCTTCCTACTAATTTTGCAAAGCATTAACAAAGTATAAATTTCATTCCTGCTCTCTTTTGTATACACAATCCGACAGAAAAGAGGGACTGTTGGCTGCCCAAAATTCCAACTTTCTTAGAACCTGACTTTTACCAATTAAATATTTTAAACAGGTGAGCTTAATATGGTATTGCCCCTGGTCCTAGGAAATAGGAAAACATTTCTTACATGATGGCACTTTGCTAATATCTGTAAACTAATCTTTTACAACATAACTTATTTTCAGACAAAAAAAGACATTAAGCTCTTCAAAGTGCTAGCCATTGAAGATTTTGCCACAACATTGGTTGCCTAGCAATAAAGAGATGTTAATTTGTGTTTACATTACGACTCTGGAATCACTCTACAATCTGCCCAATTCAAACAATGGGGGGGCCATTCAAATTGAAAGATTTTTAAATTGTTACCTTGATAAATCAGCCAAAAATTAAAGATCATATTGGAAAGCAGACTTTGAAAAAAGTGTCCATTAACACATTTGGAATTCCTAAAGCATTTCCCCCTCAAAAATAAGTTTGTAGCTACACAACCCTTGGGATGAGGCAATTGTCAGTTATAAGAAAAAAATGCAAAGTAAACATAGATTATTAATAACCACACACACAAGCTGAGAAAATCTCCAAATTGCATCAGTACTGATTTATACTTTCCAGCTACACTATGAAGATAGCCGGAGATACCTCTCCATTTTATATTTTCTTCACCACTGAATCTATTATTTGACTCTTAAGTTTAAAAATAAAACAACTAATTGCAAATTAAAGTTTATTTTCAAATATAAGCATCATTCTTTGCTTCTTCCTGTTTTATTGAAACAAAGTATCAAAATGGGCTTAAGAAATTCTAAGTATTGTTTTAAAACAATTGCATTTGATAGGAAGTAAATTTGTTTAGAAACCTGGATTCTCAGATGATAAACAGAAAAAGGAATTTCAATGGTCATTAGAATCTCAAAGAATAATACTCTCATTTCTGTCCATATAATTGTTCACTATTACAACTTCTACCATCATGACACACATATTAAGAACAACCCTCAAAAATCATACGGTACTCTGTATTTGCTTACATTTTCACTAGTCAGGGGACTCCCCTACCAGAGTAGAGGAATCAAGGACCAGAGGACATAGGTTTAAGGTGAAGGGAAAAGATTTAATAGGAATCTGAGGGGTATCTTTTTCCACACAAAGGATGGTGGGTGCATGAAACGACCTGCCAGAGGAGGTAGTTGAGGCAGGGACTATCCCAACATTTAAGAAACAGTTAGACAAGTACATGGATAGGACAGGTTTGGAGGGATATGGACCAAATGCAGGCAGGTGGGACTAGTGTAGCTGGGACATGTTGGTCGGTTTTGGCAAGTTAAGCCGAAAGGCCTATTTCTGCACTGTATCACTCTATGACTCATCCAAAGACAAAAGGATATTCTAAGTGAAGGAAACATTTGAATGTCAAAACTGGGCACTAATGGCTGATGAAATGCTATCAATGTGTTACGAAAAGTGGGAATTCCAAACGGGAAAAAAAAGAAAGTGCTTGAAGTAGTAGCAAAGACTAACATATGAGCAATAACCCATTGCTTCAAATATCCAGGCAGCCAATTAATAAATAGATCTGCAATCTCATCCTTCAGCTTACACACCAGTCCTGACATCTCTACCAAGTCCTCTCCAGAGATGCTGCCTGTCCCACTGAGTTACTCCAGCATTTTGTGTCTACCTATAGACAATCATCCATTATTATTTTGATCATTTCAGCAATACTGCATCCTGATTGCAAAGGAGAGTGAAAAACACTCAATTGAAGATGCCTGGCTAGGCTTCACAGCATCCTTAAGTGACAGGCAATGGCACCCTATGCATTTAATCAGAGTCGAGACCAGCTCCAATTTTGAAGCAAATCTTTCAAAAATTCATTTCTACCACTGGAAAAGTCCAAAGCAATACACATGTTGTAAGGAAGTATTAAACACAATAAGAGAATTGATACTTAATCTCAATCTTCAATTCACAGGCACAACCTCAATTTCCCAGTAAGAATCAATTTCTCTTAATATCATACTTGAACTACTGCTTGGTTTATTTATCACTGAAGATACAGTATCCATTCACATGACGCCTTTAACATTGTATAATATACGATGGACACTGGAGTAAGACATGCAATGCAGGAAGCAGAAGATAGATCAGCTGTGATTAACAAGGTACTTAAGGAGGTGGCTCTAGAAATAGTGGAAGCATTGGAGATCATTTTTCAATGTTCTATAGATTCAGGATCAGTTCCTGTGGATTGGAGGATAGCAAATGTTATCCCACTTTTTAAGAAAGGAGGGAGAGAGAAAACAGGTAATTATAGACCAGTTAGTCTGACATCAGTGGTGGGGAAGATGCTGGAGTCAATTATAAAAGATGAAATTGCTGAGCATTTGGATAGCAGTAACAGGATCATTCCGAGTCAGCATGGATTTACGAAGGGGAAATCATGCTTGACAAATCTACTGGAATTTTTTGAGGATGTAACTAGGAAAATTGACAGGGGAGAGTCAGTGGATGTGGTGTACCTCGACTTTCAGAAAGCTTTCGACAAGGTCCCACATAGGAGATTAGTGGGCAAAATTAGAGCACATGGTATTGGGGGTAGGGTACTGACATGGATAGAAAATTGGTTGACAGACAGAAAGCAAAGAGTGGGGATAAATGGGTCCCTTTCGGAATGGCAGGCAGTGACCAGTGGGGTACCGCAAGGTTCGGTGCTGGTACCCCAGCTATTTACGATATACATTAATGACTTAGATGAAGGGATTAAAAGTACCATTAGCAAATTTGCAGATGATACTAAGCTGGGGGGTAGTGTGAATTGTGAGGAGGATGCAATAAGGCTGCAGGGTGACTTGGACAGGTTGTGTGAGTGGGCGGATACATGGCAGATGCAGTTTAATGTAGATAAGTGTGAGGTTATTCACTTTGGAAGTAAGAATAGAAAGGCAGATTATTATCTGAATGGTGTCAAGTTAGGAAGAGGGGATGTTCAACGAGATCTGGGTGTCCTAGTGCATCAGTCACTGAAAGGAAGCATGCAGGTACAGCAGGCAGTGAAGAAAGCCAATGGAATTATGGCCTTCATAACAAGAGGAGTTGAGTATAGGAGCAAAGAGGTCCTTCTACAGTTGTACCGGGCACTGGTGAGACCGCACCTGGAGTACTGTGTGCAGTTTTGGTCTCCAAATTTGAGGAAGGATATTCTTGCTATTGAGGGCATGCAGCGTAGGTTCACTAGGTTAATTCCCGGAATGGCGGGACTGTCGTATGTTGAAAGGCTGGAGCAATTAGGCTTGTATACACTGGAATATAGAAGGATGAGGGGGGATCTTATTGAAACATATAAGATAATTAGGGGATTGGACACATTAGAGGCAGGAAACATGTTCCCAATGTTGGGGGAGTCCAGAACAAGGGGCCACAGTTTAAGAATAAGGGGTAGGCCATTTAGAACGGAGATGAGGAAGAACTTTTTCAGTCAGAGAGTGGTGAAGGTGTGGAATTCTCTGCCTCAGAAGGCAGTGGAGGCCAGCTCGTTGGATGCTTTCAAGAGAGAGCTGGATAGAGCTCTTACGGATAGCGGAGTGAGGGGGTATGGGGAGAAGGCAGGAACGGGATACTGATTGAGAGTGATCAGCCATGATCGCATTGAATGGCGGTGCTGGCTCGAAGGGCTAAATGGCCTACTCCTGCACCTATTGTCTATTGTCTATAACTCCATACAGCCACCACCACCAATGTCTGGGTCATTCAGTCTCTCTGCTCCACCCTATCAAAGGCATTTCCTTTGCCTTTGCCATTCCCTCCCTTTCTCTGCACTTCTCCAAACTTTGAGTTTCCTAACTCAATTCCTAACTTTTCATAGTTCTGATGGAAATGTCAATGACCATTTCCTTCACTATAGATGCTATTTGAACTACAGTGTACTTCCAGTAGTTTCTGCTGGTATACTCACATGATCCCAAACAGGTTTAAAACAGCAAAACCCAAAGCAATAATAAAAATACTCAAGTCAAAAAGCAACTCTATGGAGAGAAAGCCATGTTAACATTTTGGAGAAATTATATCTGTTATCATGAAAGATCACGGACCCAAAACACCAGCAGTTTTCATTTCCAAAGGCCTATTCCGCACTGTATCACTCTATGACTCATCCAAAGACAAAAGGATATTCTAAGTGAAGGAAACATTTGAATGGCAAAAGTGGCCACTAATGGCTGATGAAATGCTATCAATGAGTTACAAAAAGTGGGAATACCAAACGGGAAAAAAAAAGAAAGTGCTTGAAAGATATGCCATGAGAAACTACTCTGAAATACAATAACTTCAAACATCAATCTTTGGTCAAAATGTCAAAATTTTACTTTATTCAAACAAACAAATTCTTATAAAAGGTGAATAAGTACCGGCGACAACCAGTCACCTGGCGACAACCTACGACAGCGCCCAAGACAGGATCCGACAAGTTTTGATCATTGGTGTCAAGCCAGCTGTCGCTGAAAATTTTCGAGCAGAGAGAAATTTTCACGACAACCCGAGAACAGCTACGACTCACTGGAGACTACTCACGACCATGCCCACGACACAGCGGCGACAGCCTAGTCGCCGGCAGTCGCCTTAGAAATCGCCGAAGTGGGACAGGCCCTTAACTCTCTCTTGAAAGCATCCAGAGAATCGACCTCCACTGCCTTCTGAGGCAGAGAATTTCACAGATTCACAACTCTCTGGGTGAAAAGGTTTTTCCTCATCTCCGTTCTAAATGGCCTCCCCCTTATTATTAAACTGTGACCCCTCGTTCTGGACTCCCCCAACATCGGGAACATGTTTCCTGCCTCTAGTGTGTCCAATCTCTTAATAATCTTATATGTTTCAATAAGATCCCATCTCATCCTTCTAAATTCCAGTGTATACAAGCCCAGTCACTCCATTCTTTCAACGTGACAGTCCCGCCATCCTGGGAATTAACCTTGTAAACCTACACTGCACTCCCTTATTAGCAAGAATATCTTTCCTCAAATTTGGAGACCAAAACTGCAGAAAATACTCTAGGTATGGCCTCACCAGGGCCCTGTACAACTACAGAAGGATCTCTTTGCTCCTATACTCAACTCCTCTTGTTATGAAGGCCAACATGCCATTAGCTTTTTTCACTGCCTGTTCTACCTGCATGCTTACTTTCAATGACTGACGTAGAAGGACACCCAGATCTCGTTGTACTTCCCCTTTTCCTAACATAACATCTTTCAGATAATAATCTGCCTTTCTGTTCTTGCCACCGAAGTGGATAACCTCACATTTATCCACATTAAACTGCATCTGCCATGCATCTGCCAACTCACCTAACTTGTCCATAGCATCCTCCTCACAGTTCACACTGCCACTCAGCTTTGTGCCATCTGCAAATTTTCTAATGTAAGTTTGACTCATCCACTTCAGTTTTGTTTAATAAACTAATTTTAGCACTCAGAAACTTCCTATATTTAAACAGCTGAATTCAACATGGAATGGAGATAGACACAAAAAGTTGGAGTAACTCAGCAGGACAGGTAGCACCTCTGGAGAAAAGGAATGGGTGCTGTACTCTACAATTAACATTACAGACCAGTCCACTACCAAATATAGTTTACTCAAGATCTCTCCATTGGTACCATCTGCTATGTATGAAGGCAGGAAAGTCCCCCCCCCCCCAGGTTTTTTTCCAGAACTTTCCCCATCTTAAAATAATCTAGGAAAATAGGGAAAAAAGGATGAATAGAGAGAGAGGGAAAGAAAAGAGAACAGGGACAAAAGAGAAAGAATTTCAGAAAGGGGGTGAATGAAAGAGAAGCTTTTAAAAGAGAATGCAGAAAGCGTGCACAAAAGAAAGTTGAAAGGAGAGATGTTGAAGATAAAACCCCTACCTCAAAAAATATTTATTTCACTCCACTTCGAGAATAACCAGAGACTGCCATAAATGAACACGCCTAACAAAGAAATTAATGTGACAATAAAACATGCAGATACTTCATTAAACGATGAAAACCCACAGACTATGTTTCTTCACCCCCTACCCATGTATAATTCGTTTTCATAAGTTGCTTCCTTTCTCACCCCCTCCCTCCAACCCTGTCTGTCGTGAGGAATAAGCTTTCAAACCCTTCTCTTCTTGGCTGCTCAGCGGAGACGCCATTTACTTACTTACTTACTCACTCACTCTCTCTCTCTCTCTCTCTCTCTCTCTCTCTCTCTGTGGCAGGAGGGAAAGTGGAAGTGAAAGACATATTTAACAGGAGAGAGAGGGGGACTGGGCCCCCCAAGTTAAAGCCCTGTTTGCAGGAGGAGGGGGGGGGAGGGGAGAGGAGGGGAGGCGAGGGGGGGGGGAGGGGAGGAGAGGGGGGGGGGAGGGGAGGAGGGGGGGAGGGAAGGAGGGGGGGAGGGGAGGAGAGGAGGGGGGGAGGGGAGGAGAGGAGGGGGGGAGGGGAGGAGAGGAGGGGGGGAGGGGAGGAGAGGAGGGGGGGAGGGGAGGAGGAGGGGGGGAGGGGAGGAGGAGGGGGTAGAGGAGGAGGGGGGAGGAGGGGAGGAGGGGGGAGGAGGGGGGAGGGGAGGAGGGGAGGAGGGGGGAGGGGAGGAGGGGAGGAGGGGGGAGGGGAGGAGGGGGGAGGGGAGGAGGGGGGAGGGGAGGAGGGGGGGAGGGGAGGAGAGGGGGGAGGGGAGGAGAGGGGGGGAGGGGAGGAGAGGGGGGGAGGGGAGGAGAGGGGGGGAGGGGAGGAGAGGGGGGGAGGGGAGGAGAGGGGGGGAGGGGAGGAGGGGGGAGGGGAGGAGGGGGGGAGGAGGGGGGAGGGGAGGAGGGGGGGAGGGGAGGAGAGGGGGGGAGGGGAGGAGAGGGGGGGAGGGGAGGAGGGGGGAGGGGAGGAGGGGGGAGGGGAGGAGGGGGGAGGGGAGGAGGGGGGAGGGGAGGAGGGGAGGAGGGGGGAGGAGAGGGGGAGGGAGGAGAGGGGAGGGGAGGAGAGGGGGGAGGGGAGGAGAGGGGAGGAGAGGGGGGGAGGGGAGGAGAGGGGGGAGGGGAGGAGAGGGGGGGAGGGGAGGAGAGGGGGGGAGGGGAGGAGAGGGGGAGGAGAGGGGGGAGGGGGAGGAGAGGGGGGGAGGGGGAGGAGAGGGGGGGAGGGGAGGAGAGGGGGGGAGGGGGAGGAGAGGGGGGGAGGGGGGAGGAGAGGGGGGGAGGGAGGAGAGGGGGGGAGGGAGGAGAGGGGGGGAGGGAGGGAGGGAGGGGAGGGAGGGAGGGGAGGGAGAGGGGGGAGGGGAGGGAGAGGGGGGAGGGAGAGGGGGGAGGGGAGGGAGAGGGGGGAGGGGAGGGAGAGGGGGGAGGGGAGGGAGAGGGGGGAGGGGAGGGAGAGGGGGGAGGGGAGGGAGAGGGGGGAGGGGAGGGAGAGGGGGGAGGGGAGGGAGAGGGGGGAGGGGAGAGGGGGGGAGGGGAGGGGAGGAGGGGGGGAGGGGAGGAGGGGAGGAGGGGGGAGGGGAGGAGGGGAGGAGGGGGGGTGAAAGGGGGAGGGGAGGAGAGGGGGGAGGGGAGGAGAGGGGGGGAGGGGAGGAGGGGAGGAGAGGAGGAGAGGGGGGAGGGGAGGAGAGGGGGGGATGGGAGGAGAGGGGGGGAGGGGAGGAGAGGGGGGGTGGGGTGGTGAGGGGGGAGGGGAGGTGTGGAGGGGGAGGAGAGGGGGGTGGGGGTGGTGAGGGGGGGAGGTGAGAGGGGGGGTGGTGTGGGGGGGGGAGGTGTGGGGGGGGGGAGGAGTGGGGGGGGGTGGTGTGGGGGGGGTGGTGGGGGGGGGGGGGTGGGGGGGGGGGAGGGGGGGGTGGGGGGGTGGAGAGGGTGGGTGGGGAGGTGTGGGTGGGAGGGGGGAGAGGGGGAGAGGGGGGGAGGGAGGAGAGGGGGGGAGGGGAGGAGAGGGGGGAGGGGAGGAGAGGGGGGAGGGGAGGAGAGGGGGGAGGAGATCGGCGGGGGAGGAGATCGGCGGGGGGGGGAGGAGATCGGCGGGGTGGGGGGGGGGAGAGGGGAGGGGTGGGGGGAGGAGTGGGGGGGTGGGGGGGAGGAGAGGGGGGGGAAGAGATCGGCGGGTGGAGGAGATCGGCGGGGGGGAGGAGATCGGCGGGGTGGGGGGGGGAGAGGGGGGAGGAGAGGGGGAGGGGATGGGGGAGGAGGAGGGGTGGGGGGTGGGGGAGGGGTGGGGGGTGGGAGAGGGGGGAGGGGATGCGATGGGGAGGAGGGGGGAAGGGATGGGGAGGGGAGAGGAGGGGGAGGAGGGAAGGGAGAGGGAGGGGGGAAGGGTGGGGGAAGGGAGGGAGGGGGGAGGAGATGGGATGTGGGAGCGACGGGTGGAAGGAGGGAGTGAGGGAGGGAGGGAGGGAGGGAGGGGGTGAGGGAGAGGGAGGGAGGGGGTGAGGGAGAGGGAGGGAGGGGGGGGGAGGGGTGAGGGTGAGGGAGGGGGAGGGGGGGAGGGGGTGAGGGAGAGGGAGGGAGGGGTGAGGGAGAGGGAGGGAGGGGGGGGAGGGGGTGAGGGAGAGGGAGGGAGGGGGGGGGAGGGGGTGAGGGAGAGGGAGGGAGGGGGGGGGGAGGGGGTGAGAGAGGGGGGGGGGGGGAGGGGGTGGGGTGAGAGGGGGGGGGGGGGGGGGGTGAGGGTGAGAGGGGGGGGGGGGGTGGGGAGTGGGTGGGAGGAGGGGGTGAGGGAGAGGGAGGGAGGGGGGGGTGAGGGAGAGGGAGGGAGGGGGGGGGGGGAGGGGGTGAGGGAGAGAGGGGGGGGGGGGGGAGGGGGTGAGGGAGAGGAGGGCACTGACCTGATCAATGCTGAAGGAGGCAGTCACACTCACTCCTCACACTGACCGTCGCTGCCGGCCGCGCTGAGTGCGAGTGGGTCAGGGGTCTGCAGGGAGTGAGGGAGTGAGTGAGTGAGGATGCTGCCAGAGCAGGGCGAGTGAGGGGATTGTGAGGTGATCCGAAGCACCCTGCCTTGTCCCGGGACCGGCCCGAACCTGGTCCGCCTCAGGAGCCGCCTTCTCCCCGAGGGCGAGGTCTAGCGGGCGTCGGCGCGGCGTGAGGCGGGGATGGGGAGGCGGCGGGGATGGTGGTGTTCAGGGGTCGGTGAGGCGGCGGCGTCCTCCCCCATGACGGGCGAGCGCCGGGAACGCGAAGGCCGCCGCCGTCTGTCAACGCGGTGACAACCAAACCGGACTGTCAGCTCTGACTGACAGCCGCCGCGGCCAATCACCGCTGCCTGCCCCAGGTCCCGCCCCCGACCACGTTGGCTGACCAATCAGCAGCCGCGCCGCCAATGTCCCGCCTCGCCAGCCGTGCTGACTGACGGCATCTGTGGCCAATCAGAGGCAGCAGCGACAATGTCCCGCCTCCCCGGCCATGCTAACTGACGGCGTCTGCGGCCAATCGGAGTCCGTAGCGCCAATATCCCGCCTCCCCGGCTGTGCTGACTGACGGCACCTGCGACCAATCAGCGGCCGGAGCGCCAATGTCCCGCCCTTAGCCGCGAATGTCCACTCCCACAAAAGGGCGGGATTTCGGTCAGGGTCAAGTTCGGTTGCGCGGGAGAGAGGCTGTCAATGCAGATGTCCCTGGAGGAACTTGCCCTACACCCAAGGTAGACAGACACACAGTGCTGGAGGAACTCAGTGGGTCAGGCAGCATCTCTGGACTAAGAGCGATGGGTGACTTTTCCAGTCGAGATACCTCTTCAGACTCTGCACAACTCCCGTTGGAAAGAGAGGAGGAGAACTTCATCAAAGTAGGCATACATACATACATACATACATACATACATACATACATACATACATACATACATACATACATACATACATACATACCTTGAGGACATTTCACAATGGAGCAGACAACATGTGTAAGAAGGAACTGCAGATGCTGGTTTACACACAAAAATGGCTGGAGCAACTCAGTAGGTCAGGCAGCATCTGGAAAAGGGGACGTACAACGAGATCCGGGTGTCCTAGTGCATCAGTCACTGAAACGAAGCATGCAGGTACAGCAGGCAGTGAAGAAAGCCAATGGAATGTTGGCCTTCATAACAAGAGGAGTTGAGTATAGGAGCAAAGAGGTCCTTCTACAGTTGTACAGGGCCCTAGTGAGACCGCACCTGGAGTACTGTGTGCAGTTTTGGTCTCCAAATTTGAGGAAGGATATTCTTGCTATTGAGGGCGTGCAGCGTAGGTTTACTAAGTTAATTCCCGGAATGGCGGGACTATCATATGTTGAAAGACTGGAGCGGCTAGGCTTGTATACACTGGAATTTAGAAAGATGAGAGGGGATCTTATCGAAACATAGAAACATAGAAAATAGGTGCAGGAGTAGGCCATTCGGCCCTTCGAGCCTGCACCGCCATTCAATATGATCATGGCTGATCATCCAGCTCAGTAGCCTGTACCTGCCTTCTCTCCATACCCCCTGATCCCTTTAGCAAAAAGGGCCACATCTAACTCCCTCTTAAATATAGCCAATGAACTGGCCTCAACTACCTTCTGTGGCAGAGAATTCCACAGACTCACCACTCTCTGCGTGAAGAAATGTTTTCTCATCTCGGTCCTAAAACACTTCCCCCTTATCCTTAAGCTGTGACCCCTGGTTCTGGACTCCCCCAACATCGGGAACAATCTTCCCGCATCTAGCCTCTCCAACCCCTTAAGAATTTTATATGTTTCTATAAGATCCCCCTCAGTCTTCTAAATTCCAGTGAGTACAAGCCCAGTCTATCTAGTCTTTCCTCATATGAAAGTCCCGCCATCCCAGGGATCAATCTGGTGAACCTTCTCTGTACTCCCTCTAAGGCAAGAACGTCTTTCCTCAGGTTAGGAGACCAAAACTGCACACAATACTCCACGCGGTCTCACCAAGGCCCTGTACAACTGCAGCAGAACCTCCCTGCTCCTAAACTCAAATCCTCTTGCTATGAATGCCAACATACCATTCGCTTTCTTCACTACCTGCTGCACCTGCATGCTTGCTTTCAATGACTGGTGCACCATGACACCCAGGTCATGTTGCATCTCCCCTTCTCCCAATCGGTCACCATTCAGGTAATATTCTGCTTTCCTGTTCTTGCCGCCAAAGTGGATAACCTCACATTTATCCACATTATATTGCATCTGCCATGCATTTGCCCACTCGCCTAATCTATCCAAGTCACTCTGCAGCCTCCTAGCATCCTCCTCGCAGCTAACACTGCCACCCAGCTTCGTGTCATCCGCAAACTTAGAGATGTTGCATTCAATTCCCTCGTCCAAATCATTAATATACACTGTAAATAACGGGTCCCAGCACTGAGCCTTGCGGTACCCCACTAGTCACTGCCTGCCATTCCGAAAAGGACCCGTTTATTCCTACTCTTTGCTTCCTGTCCGGCAACCAATTTTCTATCCACCTCAACACTGAACCCTCAATACCGTGTGCTTTAAGTTTGTACACCAATCTCCTATGTGGGACCTTGTCGAAGGCCTCTGAAAGTCCAGATATAACACATCGACTGGTTCTCCCTTATCCACTCTACTAGTTACATCCTCGAAAAATTCTTTAAGATTCGCCAGACATGATTTGCCTTTGGTAAATCCATGCTGACTTTGTCCGATGAAACATAAGATTATTAAGGGGTTGGACACGTTAGAGGCAGGAAACATGTTCCCAATGTTGGGGGAGTCCAGAACCAGGGGCCACAGTTTAAGAATAAGGGGTAGGCCATTTAGAACGGAGATGAGGAAAAACCTTTTCAGTCAGAGTTGTAAATCATGGAATTCTCTGCCTCAGAAGGCAGTGGAGACCAATTCTCTGAACGCATTCAAGAGAGAGCTAGATATAGCTCTTAAGGATAGTGGAATCAGGGGGTATGGGGAGAAGGCAGGAACGGGGTACTGATTGAGAATGATCAGCCATGATCACATTGAATGGTGGTGCTGGCTCGAAGGGCTGAATGGCCTACTCCTGCACCTATTGTCTATTGTCTATTCTCTATCTCTGGAGAGAAGGAATCGGTGACCTTTCTGGTCGAGACCCTTCTTCAGGGAGGAAGGAAACGAGAGATAAGGAAGGGTAAGGTGTGAAAGTGACAGATCAAAGCAGACAATGGTCAAGGAAATGTAGAATGGTTCATTGTTGGCTGAGGGGAAGGTGACAACGAGGCATTCAATCAGCAAAATTAGCCGGGAGGGCATCAAAACTGGTTGGAGAACTAGGGTGAGGGACGGACGCAGAGGGAGGGAAATCAATGGGGTTACTTGAAGTTAGAGAAATCAAAGCTGGAGTAACTCAGTGGGACAGGCAGCATCTCTGGAGAGAAGGAATGGGTGACGTTTCGGGTCAAGATCCTTCTTCAGACTGAAGAAAGGCCAGTATGGGAATGGGAGGGGGAGTTTGCCTAGACCTACGCGATCTCCCGGTTGTCAGTGTAGGAAAATAACTGCAGATGCTGGTACAAATCGAAGGTATCACAAAATGGTGGAGTAACTCAGCAGGTCAGGCAGCATCTCGGGAGAGAAGGAATGGGTTAGGGTTAGGTTGTCAGACACTTTAACTCCACCCTCCCATTCCTACACTGACCTTGCAGAAAAAAAAGCACCCATTCCTTCTCTCTGGACATGCTGCCTGACCCGCTGAGTTACTTCAGCATTTTGTGTCTATCGTCCTTGTGTGAGGGCCCACTCCCATTTAGTGCATTCATCGCAAAACACACTGAAGCTTTCGATCCTGTCGAATCGCACAGCACATTTCCTCCTTCACTCTTTGCATTCCGCTTCCTTGCATATTGCAATTCACTTCTTATTCACCTACTGCTGCACTATTTAGGGTATCCCACTAATTCAGTATCCAAATTTGCTGAGTGAAACTATATCTACCCATTTCCTTCCTGCAATTTCTTTTTTGGAAAATAGCTTTCTTGCGAGCTCTGATTACCGACCAGCCTGCTTGTGAAAATAGTTTTACCCTTTATAGTTGATCAACACATTATTTTTAACAGTTTGAAGTATGGGCTCGACCCGAAACGTCATCTATTCCTTTTCCTGCCCCGCTGAGTTACTCCGGCATTTTGTGTCTATCTTCAGTGTAAGCCAGAATCTGCAGTTCCTTCCAACACTTTTTAAAAAGATAGACACGAGGAACTGCAGGTGCAGGTTTACAACAAAAAAAGACACAAAGTGCTGGAGGCAGCATCTCTGGAGAAAATGGATAGATTACATTTTGGGGCGGGACCAATCTTTAGATTGACTGAAGTCAAAGTGAAAGCTGGAAGAGATGGGGTTTTTTAAAGGTTTGAATTAAAAATCCGAATCACCCACTTTGTAAAGAAAGTCCCAGGTTTAATCGTGTAGAAAGGAACTGCAGATGCTAGTTTATACCAAAGATAGACACAAAGTGCTGGAGGAATGGTGCGGGTCAGGCAGCATCTCTGGAGAGAAGGAATGGGTGACGTTTAGGCTCTTCAGAAGAGGGTCTGATGAAGAGCCTCATCCAAAACGTCACCTATTCTTTCTCTCCAGAGATGCTGCCTGACCCACTGAGTTACTCCAGCATTTGTGTCTACCCTATTTATAATGCCGGGTTACTTAAATCAAGATGTGCCTTTGCCAGAACATATGTATACGTTAATCACTATACTCACTAGTTACTGCGCCACTTAACTTGCATTAAGCCACCTCAGTTTCCTTCCAAATGTATAATTTCACCACCCTCTTCATTGAATGTCATCCGTTTTGGTGCTGCCTCTTTGCCCCTCTACATCTGCATTCCACTTATGTCTGGCTCATTTTCATTTTGGACCCTTCAGTCCTCTTTAGAATTTCAAAGTATGGAACCATGCAGAATGGAAACAGGCCCTTCGGCAGTCTGAGGTGACACTGACCATCAAGCACTTATTTACACGAATCCTACATTGTTCACCAGCTATTCCCTCCACAATGCTATGTCCTGTATTCATGCTAAAAAATTAATATAGAAAACATATCAGTACTCCAAACCCCAACTTCCAGCAGATATCATGCACTCTATTGAGTAATTAATATAAATGTTTATACATATCTAAACATAGACAATCCTTGGGTAACATAGTATAAATAATTATATAGTGGATAAACTATACTGTTCTGGTACATTTATTCATAGCGTAAATATATATATGTGAGATATGTGTTGCCTCATTGCTGCCCTTGAGTGTGTTTCACTTTATGATGGAATTAATTTAAAATTTCTTTCAGATGACATCAACATATGAGGATTGGGTAACACATGAGGCAATACACATGAGGCATTCCTAAACATGGAACATAGAACAGTACAGCACTGGAACTGGAACTGGTCCTGTGACCTACAATGTCTGTGCTGAACAGGATGCCAAGATAGTCTGAACTCACCACAGATGAGTTTAACTCTTCTGTGATCACTGCCACGATCCATAACCGTCCATTTCCTGAATATTCATGTGCCTATCTAAAACCCTCTTAAATACCACTATCATATCTGCCGCCACCTCCACCCCTGCCAGTGCGTTCCAGACATCCACCACTCTCTGTGTAAAAATGTTGCCCCTCACACCTCCTTTCGACTTTCCCCTCTCACCTTAAACCTGTACCCTCTAGTCTATGATATTTAAATCCTGGGAAAAAGGTTCCTGGGAAAAAGGTTCTTATCGTCTACCCTATCTTTGCCTCTCATCATTCAACAAAATATAAGATATTTGCTTGTGTGTGAATTGTAGAACAAGTTTATTTAGTCAAAGACTGGAAACCAAAGTACCCAGAGAAATCCCATAGGGAGAACATACAAACTCCATATAGACAACACCCGTAGTTAGGATCGAACCCGGTTATCTGGCGCTGTAAAGCGGGAACTCTACTGCCTACTTTTTTTTAATTAAGAGAAGCAAAAGTAATGCATATTACTAACACTGATCAAAAACAAACAATGCATCACAATATGTTGAAGTATGCTCAATAATCACATTGCTTGATATATTGTAATAAAATAATTTACTTCAATTAAAATGTTGTAGAGTAGCTGCTAGTCAAGAATCCTCCGTGATCTGTGGTTTTATCCGTGGCCTTCGGTTTAGGTTCTTAGAGCCTTTGACTCTCTCAATCCTCCACCATTTCACTGGCTCCCCCTGCTCTGGCCCCTTCTCCTCTCTTCCTCTTTTTAACTCGTCACAATCACCAGTTTCAGCTTTATCCTTTCTGGATCCCGTTTACATAAACATAGTTAATTTTTTTGCCAAAACTTCCCCAGCAACTCTTTTTTCCATTCTCCAACTACTTCTGGTCTTAACCTTTGTTTATACTCTTCTAAAGTAATAAATTATTTTACTTCCCTATCACTCCCAGCAATTTGCACTTCAGTCTTTCTCCCTCAATTCCCTCTCTATTATTTTCCTCCATTTAAATTAATCTGTTGACTCTTTAGATATTATGAAGGAATTTTTGTTCTTACTTTTCGTTTGTCAATTTCTTTGACCAAACTGATTTAATTTCTTTTACTTTTCACTAACTCTTACTGTGAAGCATGTAAAAATGCCATATATAGCCTATAGACATTTCTCTAAAACGTACTGGTCACGTTGGCAGCTGTTTTTAGTTTAGTTTAATTCACTTTAGTTGAGTTTATTGTCACATGTACCGAGGAGCAGTGAAAAGCTTTTGTTGCATGCTGACCAGTCAGCAGAAAGACAATACATGATTACAATCAAGCCATCCACAGAGTACACATAAATAATTTAGATTTTAGATTTAGAGATATAGCGCAGAAACAGGCCCTTCGGCCCACCAGGTCCGCGCCGCCCAGCGATCCCTGCACATTAACACTATCCTACACCCACTAGAGCCAATTTTTTTACATTTGCCCAGCCAATTAACCTACAAACCTGTACGTCTTTGGATAAAGTGAATAACGTTTAGTACAAGATAAAGTCCGATTAAAGATAGTCCGAGGGTCTCCAATAAGATAGATAGTAACTCAGGACTGCTCTCTGGTTGTGGTAGGATGGTTCAATTGCCTGATAACAGCTGGGAAGAAACTGTCCCTGAATCTGGAGGTGTGCGTTTTCACACTTCTGTACCTCTTGCCTGATGGGAGCCGGGAGAAGAGGGAGTGGCCGGGATGAGACTCATCCTTGATCATGCTGGTGGTTTTATTTTGCATGGGAATTGTCAGTCTGGCCACAGTAAGTTCAAGGTCTAATCCCATTTTCCTGCCTTGTCCCCATAACCATTGACACCCGTTCTAATCAAGAATTTGTCTATTTCTGCCTTAAAAATATCCACTGACCTGGCCTCCACAGCCCTCTGTGGCAATGAGTTCCACAGATTAACTACCCTCTGACTAAAGAAGTTCCTCCTCACCTCCTTTCTAAAAGAGCGCCCTTTAATTCTGTGGGTAGATGTCAATGATCACAGGACGAAGAGTTTCAAGACCCATCTGCCATTGTATGCTGAGGAGGCAGGAACATGGGTTGACAAAAAACACTCTCTGTTTCTTTGCTAATAGTATCAATGTAAAGGAAAATTGCTAATAAATAGCACAATAAGATGTTTACCAATAATTGCAACAATGAATTTACTGAAAGATTGGAATGAGGTCGCATTTATGGGTTTTTTAAAATCAGGCATGGCACGGAAATCTAAGGCGCGCACACAAAGCTGTATGATTTGCAGTGTTGTTAGTTGAAAGAGCTCTCTCTCTCTCTCTCTCTCTCTTTCTCTCTCTCACTCTCTCTCTCTTTCTCTCTCTCTCCCCTCCCCCTCTCTCCCTCCCCCTCTCCCGCTTCCCCTCTCTCCCTGTCTCCCTCTTCCCCCCCTCCCCCTCTCCCTCTCAATCAGTATTAAAATGTTGTTGCAAAGGTTAAACATAGACACTATAAATAGAGAGTTATGTAAAGAGAAACAGAGAGAGAGAAATTGGAAGACATGCAAGGACAGAACATAAAAGCAGAGAGAGAGGGGGGGGGGGGGGGGAGAGAGAGAGAGAGAGAGAGAGAGAGAGAGAGAGATTCTAAAATCAATTTTATCACAATTCTCTGGAGCAGAAATGCATTTCTTTGTGAGAGTATCACAATGAGAAAAACAGAAAATAAAGTACATTCTATCATTATTTTCTAGAACATTAGTGAAGTTCTTTGTGAGAAAAATCTTTGGTAGTGGTATTGAGAAATAGGGAGAGAAACAATAGAATGTAACCTATCATCATTCTTAAGAACATAAAGGAATATCTTTGTGAGAAAGTGCTCTCAGAGAGATGGTAAGACAATAAAACACAAAGCAGTCACCATTCTCCAGAGCATACAGGAATTTCTCTGTGCAGAAATCCTGTGCCTGAGTGAGATAGATGCAGAGAAGAAGGAGGGGAGAGAGAGAAAGAGAGAGACAGAGAGAGAGAAAGAGATGGGGAGGGAGAGAGAGAGAGAGAGATCAGAGGAGGGGAGAGAGTGAGAAAGATGCAGGGGGAGGGCATGGAGAGAGAGAGAGATGTGGAGGGGGGAAGTGAGAGGTGCAGGGAGAGGGAGGGAGAGAGATGCAGAGAAAGATAGAGAGAGCTAGAGGAGGGGGAGGGAGAGAGAGATGGAAAGGGGCAAGAGAGAGAGAGAAGCAGATGGGGATGAGAGAGAGAGAGAGAGAGAGAGAGACGCAGAGGCGGGGAGGGGAGAGAGAGAGAAAGATAGATGCAGAGGAGGAGACGAGGGAGAGAAAGAGAGAAAGAAAGAATACAAAATAAAACCGTTCTCTGGAGCATGAAGGAATTTGCTGTCAGGAATCCCAGTATCGGAGACAGAGGGAACTGGGCAGAGAGACAATTAAAATAATTCTATCTCTATTATTTGCAAGATTAATAAAACATATTTATGATGAAATTCTGCATCATTTTACCAATATTTTCCTCACAATCATGGTGATCAATAATCGTTTTTTCTTGTCTTTCCAGAAACAATATTTATGGAAAATGCTAATCAGTCCCATCTGGTATTGTGCACGGAATCTTGGAGCCAATTATAGTTTTTAAGTGGAATGAGGTTAAAGTTCTGGGGTTATTTGGACCAATGGGTGCCAATTCTTAATTTCATCTCCTCAGTCTAACCTAATTTTTCTATTTCACTTATAAATTACTGCTAATAGCTGCCCAAGGTGAAACTTGTATTTACGTTGTTCCTCGATACTGCCATTAGTGTGGGTGAGGAAAATATAACAATTGTCAACAGCAGCAGATTCCATTACAAAAATATATAACTTTATAAAAATATAAAATTCTTAAGGGATTGGACTTGCTAGATGCAGGAAAAATGTTCCTGATGTTGGGGGAGTCCAGAACCAGAGGTCTCATTTTAAGAATATGGGGTAGGCCATTTAGGACTGAGATAAGGAAAAACCTTTTCACCCAGAGAGTTGTGAATCTGTGGAATTCTCTGCCACAGAAGGCAGTGGAGGCCAATTCACTGGATGTTTTCAAGAGAGAGTTAGATATAGCTCTTAGGGTTAACAGAATCAAGGGATATGGGGAAAAAGCAGGAACAGGGTACTGATTTTGGATGATCAGCCATGATCATATTGAATGGCGATGCTGGCTTGAAGGACTGAATGGCCTACTCCGGCACCGATTTTCTATGTTTTTATGTTTCTAAAATGCATGGTCAGAGTAATATAAGACATAACTCTGGCAACAGTGCTTTTCTTACATTCTGTCGTCATAACTCCCAATTAATATCTATAGTACAAACCCCTTTCCAATCAAAAACAAAATTAAAGATCTGCAACTCACTCTGTACTCTAGGTCCTCTGAGCAAACAAGAGCTGTGTGACAAATTATAACTTTATATTTTCTTCTTTGCTAGCTTTAACTAACCTGTCACCGTAGGTACAAATAGCTACCCTGAAATTAGGTGTGATACTTTCAGAGGCACTTTCAATGACCTTGCATATAGTTCCTTCAAGATATTTTTAACATATGCTGGTTAATGTTTCTGGCAAAATAGTGCAGGATAGATTTTGATAAATTATATTGTACATTCGAATAAGGGTCCTGACCCAAAACATCACCCATCCATGTTCCCCAGAGATGCTGCCTGACCCGCTGAGTTCCTCCAGCACTTGGTATCCTTTTGTACATTTTAATGCTGCTTAAGTTCAAGAATTATTTAAAATACTAATACACGTTAATACTAATACTAATACTAACACACGTTCTCCCCGTGACCTGCGTGGGTTTTCTCCGAGATCTTCGGTTTCCTCCCACACTCCAAAGACGTACAGGTATGTAGGTTAATTGGCTGGGTAAATGTAAAAATTGTCCCTAGTGGGTGTAGGATAGTGTTAATGTGCGGGGATCACTGGGCGGCACGGACTTGGAGGGCCGAAACGGCCTGTTTCCGGCTGTATGTATATGATATGATATGATATGTCTACTTGCGAATTAGAAATTAGATTTGAAACAACATTTTTTGCATCATTTGTTTCCATGCTTGGAAAATTATACAGAAACTAACATTTTTGTAGCAAGGCATTTTTGTACTATGAAGATACAATTATGTACAGTAATTGTATCAGTGTAATATGTTTTAGGAATACTTAGTACTTGTGGTTTATGCGACTGACAAATGCATTCCACCACCCCTTTCACTACACCTTTAGACTTTACACTTTAATGATACAACTGCCAAACAGACCCTTCGGCCCACAGAGGCATGCCGACCAACGATCGTCCTGAACACTATCGCTATCCTACACATTCCACAGGTTGCACTGAAACTCTGGATAGTGACTTCAAGCTCCAAGTTTAGTTTAGTTTGGTTGCTTTGGTAGAGTTGCTGCCTTAAAGCGCAAAAGACCCGGGTTCAATCCTTACCAAAAACTCCAATCTCTTTTGACAGAATAGGCTTGGATAGGGTGGATGTGGTGAGGATGTTTCCACCATTGGGAGAGACTTAGGACTGGAGGTCACAGTCTCAGAATAAAAGGACATTCCATTCGGGAGGAGATGAGGAGGAATTTCTTTAGTCAGAGGGCGATGAATCTGGAATTCATTGCCACAGAAGGTTGTGGGGGCTGTCAATGGATATTTTTAAGGCAGAGATAAATAGATTCCTGATTTGTATGAGTGTCAAGGATTATGGGGAGAAGGCAGGAGAATAGGGTTAGGAGGGAGAGATAGATCAGCCATGATTGAATGGCAGAGTAGATTTGATGGGCCAAATGGCCTAACTCTGCTCCTATCACTTATGACCTTATGAATAGTAATGAAGATTTGGAGGACATGAGAAGATGGCCTGTCTGAGAGAAGCCAGATCGCTCCTTGAGCTGGAAGTGGTTTTGTTGCTGTTCCCCTTGTTGATACAGTTCCTTCCGTGTCCTTTTCCTTTGGGACCTCTTCAGCAACCACCTATCAATTGCTTCTCCTCGAAAGCAACAATAACAAGAAATTCCCAATGGGAATCACGTTGTGTCTTATCTGAAATGTGGTGATGAAGGATGACAGCCCTGCAGAAATGTTTCACAGCAAGTGGAAAAGCAGATTTTTAAAAAACTGCAAATGGTGCTACTTTCAGGAATGAACCAGAATTTAAAACACACAATAGTACTGTTGATTGTGAATTCTTTAAATTCTCTTTTCCTTCAGAACACCTATTGCCCACTTGAGGTAAATGAGGAAGGGCAAAGCACAATGGACATGGAAATGACAATAAACGGCACACATGATAACATCGTTTTTGGACGGCAAATGGCAAGGAAAGAAAGGGAACCTCTTGTAGCCAATGAAAATAAGGGTGTCATGGGTTATGGGGTGAAGGCAGGAGAATTGGGCGGCACGGTGGCACAGCGGTAGAGTTGCTGCCTTACAGCGAATGCAGCGCCGGAGACTCAGGTTCGATCCTGATTACGGGCGCCGTCTGTACGGAGTTTGTACGTTCTCCCCGTGACCTGCGTGGATTTTCTCCGAGATCTTCGGTTTCCTCCCACACTCCAAAGACATACAGGTATGTAGGTTAATTGATTGGGTAAATGTAAAAATTGTCCCTAGTGTGTGTAGGATAGTGTTAGTGTGCGGGGATCGCTGGGTGGCGCGGACTCGGTGGGCCGAAGGGCCTGTTTCCGCGCTGTATCTCTAAATCTAAAAAGAATTTCAAATGCGGTTGAGACAAAAACATAGATCAGCCATGATTGAATGGCCTAGTGGACTTGATGGGATGAATACCCTAATTCTGCTTCTAATACTAGGAAATGTAGCATATGGAAAACAACACACCCTTTGCAAAATCTACAAAAGCACAGGTCTGTAAATGCTGAAAGTCCATAATAAATACAAAAATGGTGGAAATCTCAGCAGGTCAGGCAGGACCTGTGGAGAGGGAAATAGAATTAATATTGTAGAAATAGAAAAATCAAAAGATTAAATTAAGGTGTCTTACATTCCAGTTAAACTACACCAGAGTTCCTCATCAGTAGATCGAGGTGTCAGAGATAAAGAAGCAAAGAACTAATAACTGTGCCAGAACATCTTAAATTACTTACATTTGATTTTTAAAAAAAAGTAATTTGCAGAAAATGTCATTGAGAAGAAAGCATATTTGACAGAAATGAAACATTTAGGAGACTTTAACAGAATGTGTTTAACCAAGAGACTGATTAGAGTGTTGAGCTTTTGCTCTTGGGTATAATTGAAGAGAATAACAAGGATGCTTTCAGGAGAAACTAGATAGGTACCCAAGGAATAAAGGAATAAGTGGTTATACTGCTGGGACTCTGTTAAAAATGACAACTGCACCAGCACGATCTGAAACTTCATGACCAAATTATCCCTCATGTTACCAATATTGTGTGGCTGCTAAACAGCATAAAAGAGACCGAAGGTAGACAGCTACCATCTACCGTATGGAGACCCTCAGACTATCTTTAATCAATAGACAATAGACAACAGGTGCAGGAGGAGGCCGTTCGGCCCTTCGAGCCAGCACCACCATTCAATGTGGTCATGGCTGATCATTCTCAATCAGTACCCCGTTCCTGCCTTCTCCCCATACACCCTGACTCCACTATCCTTAAGAGCTCTATCTAGCTCTCTCTTGAAAGCATTCAGAGAATTGGCCTCCACTGCCTTCTGAGGCAGAGAATTCCACAGATTTACAACTCTCTGACTGAAAACGTTTTTTCTCATCTCCGTTCTAAATGGTCTACCCCATATTCTTAAACTGTGGCCCCTGGTTCTGGACTCCCCCAACATTGGGAACATGTTTCCTGCCTCTAGCATGTCCAACCCCTTATCTTATATGTTTCAATAAGATCCCCTCTCATCCTTCTAAATTCCAGTGTATACAAGCCTAGGCGCTCCAGTCTTTCAACATATGACAGTCCCGCCATTCTGGGAATTAACCTAGTAAACTAGTAAACCTACGCTGCACGACCTCAATAGCAAGAATATCCTTCCTCAAATTTGGAGACCAAGGCTGCACACAGTACTCCAGGTGCGGTCTCACTAGGGCCCTGTACAACTGCAGAAGGACCTCTTTGCTCCTATACTCAACTCCTCTTGTTATGAAGGCCAACATTCCATTGGCTTTCTTCACTGCCTGCTGTACCTGCATGTTTCCTTTCAGTGACTGATGCACTAGGACACCCAGATCTCATTGTACGTCCCCTTTTCCTAACTTGACACCATTCAGATAATACTCTGCCTTCCTATTCTTACCACCAAAGTTGGTAACCTCACACTGATCCACATTAAACTGCATCTGCCATGCATCCGCCCACTCACACAACCTGTCCAAGTCACCCTGCAACCTCATGGCATCTTCCTCACAGTTCACACTGCCACCCAGCTTTGTGTCATCTGCAAATTTGCTAATGGTACTTTTAATCCCTTCATCCAAGTCATTAATGTATATTGTAAATAGCTGCGGTCCCAGCACCGAGCCTTGTGGTACCCCACTAGTCACTGCCTGTCATTCTGAAAGGGACCCATTTATCCCCACTCTTTGCTTTCTGTCTGCCAACCAATTTTCTATCCATGTCAGTACCCTACCCCCAATACCAATGCTCTAATTTTGCCCACTAATCTCCTATGTGGGACCTTGTCAAAGGCTTTCTGAAAGTCAAGATACACTACATCCACCGGCTCTCCCCTGTCCATTTTCCTAGTTGCATCCTCAAAAAATTCCAAAAGATTAGTCAAGCATGATTTCCCCTTCGTAAATCCATGCTGACTCGGAACGATCCTGTTACTGCTATCCAAATGCTCCGCAATTTCGTCTTTTATAATTGACTCCAGCATCTTCCCCACCACTGATGTCAGACTAATCGGAGTTTACTGGTCTTTATACTGCACTAAACTTTGTGTTTTTTATCCTATATCTGTACACTGTGGATGGCTTGATTGTAATCATGTACAGTCTTTCCGCTGAGTGGATAGAACACTACAAAAAAGGTTTTCACTTCACCTCGGTACACGCTGATGTTTAGAGTTTGGAGATACAACATGGAAACAGGTCCTTTGTCCCACACTGTACACTAGTTCAAAGCTTTGCCATCCTACACACTACGAGCAATTTGCAGAAGCCAATTAACCTACAAACCCTCATGTCTTTGGAGTGTGGGAGGAAACTGGAGCACCCAGAGAAAGCCCACGTGGTCACATGGAGAACGTACAAACTCCGTACATTCAGCACCCGTAGTCAGGATTGAACCCGTGTCTCAGTCGCTGTAAGGCAGCAACTCAACCCCTGCGCCACCGTGCCACCCAAATTGGTTCCAATTTCCCTTCCTGAACTTTTTCGATGTTAACTGATTCCCTTTGGAGTCTATCTCCCATGACTCCACACCCACTTGTAACCCAGACCCAGCTTTCTGAAGACAGGCACAAAGTGCTGGAGTAACTCAGCGGGTCAGGCAGGATCTCTGGAGAAAAGGAATAGGTGATGTTTCGGGTCGAGACCCTTCTTCAGCTTTCTGATTCATCTGTAATCACATCTAATGTCTGAGAAGGATTCTACGGTACCAAAGCTGTTGGAACTTGAGCCTAATAGGATTTTACACCAATGGGCCCATGAGAATATTGTCTTTAGTGCGTGGAGCACCAACTGTTTCATGCAACTTGCAGGTCCATGCGTTCAACCAAGCTTGAAATTTGAACAGAAAATCTTCGAAAGGCGAGCTTTGAAGCAGTGGAGTGAACTGTTATGTTAGAAATGCATTTCTGTCCATGAAATCCACTTTGGCCTCTCTCAAATTATTTGTCATGGGAGCTAAATTAATGCAACGGTAAAGCACTTCTTTTGTGAAAAGTCTTGGGTTCCCCTCTCAGTGGACTCATAAATTTGAGGTGATAGACAATAGACAATAGGTGCAGGAGTAGGCCATTTGGCCCTTCGAGCTAGCACCGCCATTCAATGTGATCATGGCTGATCATTCTCAATCAGTATCCCGTTCCTGCCTTCTCCCCATACCCCCTGACTCTGCTATCCTTAAGAGCTCTATCTAGCTCTCTCTTGAATGCATTCAGATAATTGGCCTCCACTGCCTTCTGAGGCAGAGAATTCCACACAGTTTACATGATCTAGATACGTTAAAGGCTATGGTGGCCATCTAACTCATATCTCTTAACGACACTAGTGAAGTGTTTACTCACTGAAGGCTCTTGCCATCTTCTCTGAACAATTCACTGGCTTAGTTCACAGGAGCAGAATTAGGCCATTCAGCCCATCAAATCTACTCTGCCATTCAATCATGGTTGATCCATCTTTCCTTCCTAACCCCACTCTCCTACCTTCTCCCCATAACCCCTGATACCCCTGAAGTTATGAACCTTTGGTTCAACCGGACAAATTGCCTAACTGAGTGAATCCCATTTGTTGTGTTCGGCCCATATCCCTCTAAATTATTCCTATCAATGTTCTTGTCCAAATGTCTTTTAAATTTCGTAGCTATTCTTGCCTACCTACCTGTACTGCTTCCTCTGGCAGCCAGTTCCAAATACACACTACTCCGCCATTCACTCATGGCTGATCTATCTCTCCCTCCTAACCCCATTCTCCTGCCATCTCCCCATAACCCCCGACACCCATGTGACAAAAGGCTGGAGTAACTCAGCAGGTCAGGCAGCATCTCTGGAGAAAAGGAATGGGTGACCTAGCTGGTCGAGACCCTTCTTCAGACCGAGAGTCGGGGAGAGAGAAAGAGTCGAGATACAGAAGGGTAAGGTGTGAACACGACAGATCAAAGCAGACGATGCTCAAGGAAATGTAGAATGTTTCATTGTTGGCTGAAGGGAAGGGGACAACAAGGCATTCAAACAGTAAAATTAATCAGGAGGACAGTGAAACTAGTTGCTGGCTTAATGTACTGGCTTAATGTACGCCTAACTAAAGCATAGACACACACTAATCAAAATGCTAAATTACAGGGTGTACCCCAATGGCATTCAAGGAAAAGGAAACCCAAACTATTCATTTTGAGGAGCTCTTTCATTTTGTTCAGCAGTATTGATGTGGTTCTGGCTGCAATTAGATCTGCAGAAGGTCAGTCCATAGAACTGAGACTCATTGTCTGAACCTAGCCTAATGAGAATATGTGAAGCTTTCATTAAGAGCCATCATCTTCCGACTGTAAATCTCCAGATCCATAAATCTCTAACTCTTCTCGTAAATTGATTAGTCATGGTCTAATCTAAATCCATTCAACAAAATCGGACAGAATTTGTGGACAAAACACCAGGTGTTGGAGGAACTCCACAGGCCAGGCAGCAGCTGTAGAGGGAATGGTCAGGTGACGTTTTGGGTTGGAACCATTCTTCAGACAAGGATCTTGGATGGTCCTGCCCCTGTCCCTGCCCTGATACTGATTCAGGATTTTAATTTAGGTTTTCCCAATCATTTCCTGAAGATTGGGAAGATTCAGGCACATGGAAGTGCAAGGATTAGAGGGATATGGATCATGTCCAGGCAGATGAGATCAGTTGAACTTGGCATCATATCCAGCACAGACATTGTGGGCTGAAGGGCCCGTTGCTGTGCTGTCATGTTCTATGTTCCTTTCAACTGTACTTGCCAACTACGTGACCACCAGAAAAACACAGTTGTGGACAACAAGTGGAACTCACTGGGAAGTGTGAACAGGCAAACTACCCCAAAGATACACAGCAAGAACCAAGCAGTGGTGTACTCTCCACCTTTGAGTCTTTGGTTTTCTTCATTGACCATGGAGTTAAAGCAAATTTTAAGAACTGCAGCTGGATTTAATTTTTTTTTTAAGCATATCAGAATTGATCTACAATATGCACCTCTCCAAGGCTCCATGGTTTATAAGGAGTGGGGTTGATGAGGTGCAGGTGAATTGGTCCAATAAACATTAATTGGAAAAGAAGATAGACACAAAAAGCTGGAGAAGGACCTCGACCCAAAACGTCACCCATTCCTTCTCTCCAGAGATGCTGCTTGACCCGCTGAGTTACTCCAGCTTTTTGTGTCTATCTTCGGTTGAAACCAGCATCTGCAGATCCTTCCTAACCAATTAATTGTACCCGGCTGTGGCTCATTTTCCCATGGCCTTGGTTTATGCCAGAGTGCCAATGTTTTCCAGCTGCCAGACTTAGTTTGTGGTGCTGCCTCTGGCCTGTCTATCGGGGAGGGGGGTCGGAGTGGCCCTGTGCAGGGACATGTCATCACAATGCTCTCTCTAAATGCCTGCACCTTGGGGAACTGTGCAATAGAGTCATGGAGCACGGAAACAGGCCCTTCAGCCCAACTTGCCCACGCTGACAAACATGCCCCATCTACACTAGTCCCACCTGCCTGCGTTTGGCCCATATCCCTCTAAACCTGTCCTATTCATGTACCTGTCCAAATATTTCTTAAACGTTGTGATATTCCCTGCCTCAACTACCTCCTAGGGCAGCTCGTTCCATACACCCACCACCCTTTGCATGAAAAGGGTACCCTTCAGGTTCATATTAAATCTTCTTCCCCCTCATTTTAAACTTAAAGTACTGCCAAATGCCCCGCCAGCATTGATTGCTGAAGTCATGTTAACCAAATATCAAACGTTCTCTGCCAAGACCGTTGAGCAATGCGTTGACTTCAGTAGCACTACAATGAACATGTTATAAGATGAGATAGTCTGAGACAAGGGTTCTGAGCGAGGCCGACCTGTGCAGGTACCTGTGTGAAATTTATCTTGAATTTACTGCGGCTGCACTTGTGAATAAGAACGGCCTTATGAAAGGTAATTTGTGAACGTACTGCTTATACAAGGAAATGTTGATAAGAGGGTGGTTTCCTGTGAAATCAGCGTGGGGAAGATGTTACGTGCCAGTAGTCAGATGTCTCTCTCCTATTACTATTCATTTCTCATCAGATGATATGATGCCGACATGATATGAACCTAACCTTGCTGGCTATTCAATGTTGAAGGAGAGGCAACAGTGGGGCAGTGGGTAGAGCTGCTGCCTAACAGTGCCAGAGACCCGGATTCGATCCTGACCTGGGGTGTTGTCTATACGGAGTATGTACGTTCTCTCTGTGACCTGCGTGGGTTTTCTCCGGGTGCTCCGGTTTCCTCCCATACTCCAAAGACGTGCACATTTGTAGATTAATTGGTTTCCATAAATTGTCGTTAGTGTGCAGAATAGAACTAGTGTACAGGTGATCGCTGATCAGCACGGACTCGGTGGGCTGAAGGGCCTGTTGTATTTCTAAACTAAGCAAAAACTAAACTGAACCTATCTATCAGTGTGGTGACTTGGTGCCCAGTGTGGGTCAGTTTACTTGAGGTTTGATTTGCAAAGAGTTGTGCATACCTTGCATACAACTGTAGGAAAAGTTTGCCTGGTTCTCTTTTAAGTGCTTTAAGTCAGCCATGATCACAATGAATGGCGGCGCTGGCTCAAAGGACCAAATGGCCTCCTCTTGCACCTATTTTCTATGTTTCTAAGTCTTGTTTTAAAAGCTTAAAAGAGACAAATTCTGGGTGTTGCAATGCTGTTGGTATAACCTGGCCCCGCTGGATGCTGGAGAAACCCTCTTTGCGTCTGAAGAAGGTTCCCAAGCCAAAACGTGGCCTGCCCATTCCCTCGCTAGATCCTGCCAGACCCGCTGAGTTCCTCCAGCACTTTGCGGTTTTGATGAGGAAACAATGCGAGGCTCACGTAAATCTTGCAACGAAAGATCCTAAAATGTACACGACTGATCATTGGAAGTAAACCTGCAGGTGAGGCAAGCACCTGGTACGTTGGCTTTCATTGCAAGAGGTTTTGTATTTACAGAAGCTATCGAACCCAGGTCTCTGGTGCTGTAAGGCAGCAACTCTACCGCTGTGCCACTGAGCTGCACTTCTTCTCTCGGGTCCTTTTCGGAAAGGCAGTGACTAGTGGGGTACCGCAAGGCTCAGTGCTGGGACCCCAGTTATTTACAGTGTATATTAATGATTTGGACGAGGGAATTGAATGTAACATCTCTAAGTTTGCGGATGACACGAAGCTGGGTGGCAGTGTTAGCTGCGAGGAGGATGCTAGGAGGCTGCAGAGTGACTTGGATAGATTAGGCGAGTGGGCAAATGCATGGCAGATGCAATATAATGTGGATAAATGTGAGGTTATCCACTTTGGCGGCAAGAACAGGAAAGCAGAGTATTACCTGAATGGTGACCGATTGGGAGAAGGGGAGATGCAACGTGACCTGGGTGTCATGGTGCACCAGTCATTGAAAGCAAGCATGCAGGTGCAGCAGGCAGTGAAGAAAGCGAATGGTATGTTGGCATTCATAGCAAGAGGATTTGAGTTTAGGAGCAGGGAGGTTCTGCTGCAGTTGTACAGGGCCTTGGTGAGACCGCACCTGGAGTATTGTGTGCAGTTTTGGTCTCCTAACCTGAGGAAAGACGTTCTTGTCTTAGAGGGAGTACAGAGAAGGTTCACCAGATTAATCCCTGGGATGGCGGGACTTGCATATGAGGAAAGACTGGATAGACTGGGCTTGTACTCGCTGGAATTTAGAAGACTGAGGGGGGATCTTATAGAAACATATAAAATTCTTAAGGGGTTGGAGAGGCTAGATGCGGGAAGATTGTTCCCGATGTCGGGGGAGTCCAGAACCAGGGGTCACAGCTTAAGGATAAGGGGGAAGTCTTTTAGGACCGAGATGAGAAAACATTTCTTCACACAGAGAGTGGTGAGTCTGTGGAATTCTCTGCCACAGAAGGTAGTTGAGGCCAGTTCATTGGCTATATTTAAGAGGGAGTTAGATGTGGCCCTTTTTGCTAAAGGGATCAGGGGGTATGGAGAGAAGGCAGGTACAGGCTACTGAGCTGGATGATCAGCCATGATCATATTGAATGGCGGTGCAGGCTCGAAGGGCCGAATGGCCTACTCCTGCACCTATTTTCTATGTTTCTATGTTTCCAACCCTTTGCCGCTACATCGACAAACATTTCTAGAATCAAAGGGAATCAAGGGATGAGTGGAGAGAGCAGGAAGTTCATGTTCAATTCTAGGAGCAGAATTAGGCCATTCGACACATCAAGTCTACGCCGCCATTCAATCATGGCTGATCTATCTTTCCCTCTCAACCCCATTCTCCTGCCTTCTCCCCATAACCCCTGACACCCGTACTAATCAAGAATCTATCTATCTCTGCGTTAAAAATATTCAATGACATGGCCCCCACCACCGTCTGTGGCAATGAATTCCACAGATTCACCACCCTCTGACTAAAGAAATTCCTCCTCAGCTTCCTAAAAGTTACTAATTTCTAGGAGCAGAATTAGGCCATTCGGCCTATCGAGTCTACTCCGCCATTCAATCGTGGCTGATCTACCTTTCCCTCTCAACCCCATTCTCCTGCCTTCTCCCCATAACTTGTGACACCCGTACCACACCCTCAACACCACTCCCTTGAGATATTAAGATAAAGGATCCTATGGGATCATCAGGCCTCCTCCTGACACTATCTTTGATGTTTCGGTGATGATAACTCTCCCAAATATTGCTTCATGTGTTTTGTTTTGTCATTTCTGGCACTGTACAGAATTTCTAGACAACCATATGTCAGAAATGTTCCTGCCTAATGACAAAGCTTACCTGAAACAGGAATGCTGGTATATATGTCAATATTAATTGGTGAATTATTTTTAGGTATTTTTTGTGCATCTCTTCAGCTGTTTGTGTCTGCTGAAGCAGTTCTGGGTGTAAAGCCAAAGGCTTTGTCTTGAATATCTGTTAAATATTTCTGGGCGTTTAAGCTTTTTTGGCATGTATTTCATAATCAAAAAAAATTATTAATCCAGGCTTGGTGGCAACAGTACTGCACTCTTATTATTCCAGTGGGAAGCTCATTCAAAACCCCCATACACAATATGGCATATCTATTTGTAGTCTTTTGATTCTGAATTAACAATTGACAGAAATTTCTATCACCAACAATACTGCTTTATACAGATCCCCTTTGACCCTTCCTATTCCTTTGATATCTCTCCTTGCAATTTCTTGTTATCTTGTGCAAAGACATTTGCCTATTTATATTCAGAAACCATTTTTTAAAAATTATTAGAACGAGGCTGGTTCTGATTACTGAATACAAAAATTCCCCGGTGTGATTTCATGGTGCAAAATAATTTAATGAATAATACTTTGCAATGATAACCTTTTTCAGATGGCATAGGAAATATGAGATTTTTTTTCTGCCTTGTTCTGTTTCTGCATCTCCTTTTGTGTCTTATCGGACAAATGATCACATTTAGTCTGTCTCTCTCCCTGTTTCCGTGTATCGTCTTGCGTATATAAATATCTCTGCTTCTTCACAATCTGTATCTCCTCTATCTCGCCCTTGCTGTCTCTGCTCAGTTGCAGACTGATCCTTACACACAGGCAGTGTTTATCATAAGAAAGAAAAACCGGGTCTGAATCTCATGCTGTCCGGATTGAATTTCCAAAGAAGTCTCATATTTCAGATGTGCCTTGATGACACTGGGAGTATTATGATGACAGTTGACAAGTTTACAAAACCGAGTACAACATTAAAAAATACTGAAGATAGATTAGAAAAGCTGGAGTAACCCAGCGGGTCAGACAGCATCTCTGGAGAGAAGGAATGGGTGAAGTTTCGAGTTGAGACCCTTCTTCAGACTGAGAGTCAGGGGAGAGGGAGTCTAGAGATATTGAAGGGTAAGGTGGGAAAACGACAGATCACAGCAGACAAAGATAAGGAAATGTAGAATGGATCATTGTTAGATGAGGGGTAGGTAACAACACGGCATACAATCAATAATATTTAATCAGGAAGACAGTGAGACTAGTTGGAAAGCTGGGATAGGGAGAGGGAAACCAAGGGTTACTTGAAGTTAGATAAATCAATATTCATACTGAAGATAGACACAAAATGCTGGAGAAACTCAGCGGGACAGGTAGCATCTCAAGATAGAGGGAACGGGCAACGTTTCGGGTCGAGACCCTTCTTCACACTCATACGTCTCATGTTCGTACCGCTGCGTTGTAAGCCGCAGTTCCTTCTTACACATTTTTTAAAAACCTGTCAAGTAGTATTTGTGAGGATTAAGGGTGGCACGGTGGCGCAGCGGTTGAGTTGCTGCCTTACATCGCCAGGACTTGGGTTCGATCCTGATTCCGGGTGCTTGTCTGTACGGAGTTTGTACGTTCTCCCTGTGGCCGCATGGGTTTTCTCTGGGTGCTCCAGTTTCCTCCCACATTCCAAAGACATGTTTGTACGTTAATTGGCTTCAGTAAAATTGTAAATTGTCCCTAGTGTGTAGGATAGTGCCAGTGTACGGGGTGATCGCTGGTCGGCACAGACTCGGTGGGCCGAAGGGCCTGTTTCCACGCTGCATCTCTAAAGTCTAAAGTGGGTCAAAAAAATTATTTGGTCTGTAATTCTATTCTGTCATCACGTTCAGTTTCAGTCGAAACTGGAATCCACTGCAACCTATTGCTAAGCTTAATGTTTAAATGACTCAAGTGTCGACTAAACTGAAACCCGTCTCTGAAAGAACTTTTTGTTTTGCTTCACTATTCAGAAGCATTTACTGGAAGTGTGTGTCTTAGTCTTTGTGCATTAATGTTTATTTCTTCCTTTACATATATGCAGATGGTTTTTGTCTACACTTGTGTCATAAGGTCATAAGTGATAGGAGCAGAATTAGGCCATTCGGCCCATCAAGTCTACGCCATTCAATCATGGCTGATCCGTCTCTCCCTCCTCTCCCCATGATACCCCTGAAGTCGCAGAGGCAGGTCCTTCGGCCCAACTCATCCATGTCGATCAAATTGCGTAACTGAGTGAATCCCATTTGCTTGTGTTAGGCCCATATCCCTCTGAATTATTCCTATCAATGTTCTTGTCCAAATGTCTTTTAAATTTCCTAGCTAATCTTGCCTAACTACCTCAACTACTTCCTCTGGCAGCTAGTCCCAAATACACACTACTCCCAGTGTGCAAAAGTTGCCACTCAGGGCCCTTTTAAGTCTTTCCCCTCTTACCTTAAACCTTTGCCCTCAAGTTTTAGATTCCCCAACCATGGGATAAAGATTGTAACCATTCGCCATATCTATGATTTTATACACTTCTATAAAGTCACCGTCAGCTTCCTATGCTCCAGGGTTAAAAGTCACAGTCTATCCATTCTCTCCTTCTAACTGACGATCTCCAGGCCTGGTAGCATCCACTGTGTGTAGGTGTGGGTGTGTGTAGGTGTGTGTGAGTGTAGGTGTAGGCGTGAGTGTAGGTGTGGGCGTGTGTGTAGGTGTGAGAGTGTGTAGGTGTAGGTGTGAGTGTAGGTGTAGGCATGTGTGTAGGTATAGATGTAGGTGTAGGCATGTGTGTAGGTGTGTGTGTAGGTGTGTGTGTAGGTGTAGGTGTGTGTGTAGGTGTGGGTGTGTGTGAGATGTAGGTGTGTGTGTAGGTGTGGGTGTGTGTAGGTGTGTGTGTGTAGGTGTGGGTGTGTGTGATTGGGTGTGTGTGTAGATGTGTGTGTGTATAGGGTGTATATAAGTATGTAGGGGTGTGTGTGTATAGGGTGTATATATGTATGTAAGGGTGTGTGTGTGTATATGGTGTATATATGTATGTAAGGGTGTGTGTGTATAGGGTGTATATATGTGTATAGGGGTGTGTGTGTGTATAGGATGTATATATGTGTGTAGGGGTGTGTGTGTGTATAGGGTGTATATATGTGTGTAGGGGGTGTGTGTGTGTATAGGGTGTATATATGTGTGTAGGGGTGTGTGTAAGGGTGTGTGTGTATATAGGGTGTATATATGTGTGTAGGGAGATGTGTGTGTGTGTGTAAGGGTGTGTGTATAGGGTGTATATATGTGTGTAAGGGTGTGTGTGTGTGTACATGTGGGCATCTCTTGTGTTGGAGTGCAGACATGTTTGTTTTTACCCATCTTTGCCTTGGTCTTGCCAGCTTCCAAGGTCAAAGAGACTTGCCAGCTTCCTAGATCAGTACTGGCGCATTAAGATCGTGTTGTCTAAGGAGTGGCCCCGTGACCAGCACTGCCTGAACCTGCTGGCAAATTTCCCAAATCCCATGTCCTCTCACAGAAGGTACTTTGGGATTGCAAGGGTGCCTCACACAAGAAGCATCCAGTGATGATTTGAGTTGGGATGTGATTTAGTCTGTGTCGTATTGATGCTGGGCTGCACAGCACTGTAAAACAAATCTCTGCACTTAGACACAAAATGCTGGAGTAACTCAGCGGGACAGGCAGCTTCTCTGGAGAAAAGGAATAGGCGATGTTTTGGGTCAAAACCCTTCATCAGACCCATAACGTCACCCATTCATTTCCTCCAGAGATGCTCCGCTGAGTTACTCCAGCATTTTGTGTCTATCTTTGGTGGGCTCGGTGGGCCGAAGGGCCTGTTTCCACAATCCCTGGGATGGCGGGACTATCATATGAGGAAAGACTGAACAGACTAGGCTTGTATTCACTGGAGTTTAGAAGGATGCGAGGGGATCTTATAGAGACATATAAAATTATAAAAGGACTGGACAAGCTAGATGCAGGAAAAATGTTCCCAATGTTGGGGGAGTCCAGAATTAGGGGAGACCATTTAAAACTGAGGTGAGAAGAACTTTTTCACCCAGAGAGTTATGAATTTGTGGAATTCTCTCCAAATCACTGGATGAATTTAAAAGAGAGTTAGATAGAGCTCTGGGGGTTAGTGGAATCAAGGGATCTGGGGAGAAGTTGGGCACAGGTTACTGTTTGTGGATGATCAGCCATGATCACAATGAATGGCGGTGCTGGCTCGAAGGGCTAAATGGCCTCCTCCTGCACCTATTTTCTATGTTTCTATGTAAACCAGCATCTGCAGTTCCTTCCGACACATATCTATGTACTTGTTAGATTCCACCCACAGTCCAACAGCTGCATGGTTGCATTTGCTGATAGTACTTCTTTTGCTAAATCTTTTAAAACTGAACTTAAATTCACATTTTGTACCGGCATTATATGAATTTGTATTCAGGGGCTTACCAGTTCTAGAATAGGACCACAGCAACTGGCCATGTCTAGATAATGTACTAGAGAATCATTTTTGTTGAGCTCTGGGTTTGTAGATGAAGATTTGCTTTCAGTACATTACTTCTTCCTTTCTGATCCAACACTGCAATTTGGCATCTTTCAGTTCCCTTTACATTTTTGATCCTCTATTGATGGTTCCTCATTTTCCGTCGGGGCTACTTTCTTTGCTACTTTCTATAATCACTTTAATTTAGTTTAGTTTAGTTTAATAATGCAATGTGGAACCAGTCCCTTTGGCTCGCCATGTCCGTGCCGACCAGCGATTACCCGCACACAATAGACAATAGACAATAGGTGCAGGAGGAGGCCATTCAGCCCTTCGAGCCAGCACCGCCATTCAATGCGATCATGGCTGATCACTCTCAATCAGTACCCCGTTCCTGCCTTCTCCCCATACCCCCTCACTCCGCTATCCTTAAGAGCTCTATCCAGCTCTCTCTTGAAAGCATCCAACGAACTGGCCTCCACTGCCTTCTGAGGCAGAGAATTCCACACCTTCACCACTCTCTGACTGAAAAAGTTCTTCCTCATCTCCGTTCTAAATGGCCTACCCCTTATTCTTAAAATGTGGCCCCTTTACAGAAAATTTACAGAAGCCAATTAACCTACAGTCCTGCACGTCTTTGGAATGTGGGAGGAAACCGGAGCACCCGGAGAAAACCCACGCAGGTCATGAGGAGAACGTACAAACTCCATACAGACAGCAACCATAGTCGGGATCAAACCCAGGTCTCTGGCGCTGTGAGGTAGCAACTCTACCGTAGTGCTACTGTGCGATATTTTGTTTTGTTCTCAGCTTGCCTTCTCTTACATCCAAGGTATTTTATTTCCATCACATTTTTTGTGTTGGTTGTGCCTGCTTTTAGGTATTTGGATTACAGTAGCGAACCTGGTAGAGCTGAGACCCAGGTTCAATCCCGACTACGAGTGCCGTCTGTATGCAATTTATGGGTTTGATGGGGGACCCACAAATCCTCCATTCTCTATGGGGGGTTCTCCAGTTTCCTCCCACAACCCAAAGACATTCTGCTGACTGGATTGCACGCAACAAAAGCTTCTCACTGTACCTTGGTGCATGTGACAATAAACTAAACTAACTAGGACATTGTAGGTCAATTGGCTTCTGTAAATCATCGCTAGTTTGTAGTGTGTAGGTGATCACTGGTCGGCACTGACTCGGTGGGCTGAAAGCCAGTTTCCACAATTTATCTCTAAACTAAATTGAACTAAACTTGCTTTTCCTCCTCTGTTATAATGACATTTCCTCCTTACTTTTGGTTATGACAAAAGTTTTCATTTTTAATAAGGTCTTTCACGAATTAAACTTTTGTTTTTTGCTCTTATCTGGCAGACCACAGTGGCCAAGAGATTTGATTGCATTTGCCGCATCTCAAATGAAATGCTGGAATAAAGCATGAAAGTAACTACTTCTGGGACATTTTACATCATGGGCAACGCAACTGGACACTTCCTGCTACAACTCATGCTTGGGCGATGGGCCTGATTTCCATGTCTGATGTTTATCATGTCACAGTTGTGTAAGACGTTGGTGAAACAATACAATAGAGTATTGTGTTCAGTTCTTGGCACCATGTTATAGGAAAGATGTTATCAAGCTGGAAAGGGTACAGAAAAGATTTATGAGGATGTTGCCAGGACCCGAGGGTCTGAGCTATAGGGAGAGGTTGAGCAGGCAGGGACTCTCTTCCTTGGAGCGCTGCAGGATGAGGGTTGATCTTATAGAGGTGTATAAAATCATGAGAGGAATAGATTGGGTAGATGCATGGAGTCTCTTGCCCAGAATAGGGGAATTGAGGACCGGAGGACATAGGTTTAAGGTGAAGGGGAAATTATTTAATCGGAATCTGAGAGGTAACCCACACAAAGGGTGGTGGGTGTATGGAACGAGCTGCCAGAGAAGGTAGTTAAGGCAGGCACTATCCCAACGTTTAAGACACAGATAGACAGGTACATAGACAGGGCAGGTTTGGAGGGATATGGGCCAAACTGGTGGGACTGGTGCACTATGGAATGTTGGCAGTTGTGGGCAAGTTGTGCTGAAGGGGCTGTTTCTGTGCTGTGTGACTCTGACTCTATGACAGTCAGAACCTTTTTTCCAGGATGGAAAAATCAAATATTAAAGGGCATAGTTTTAAGGTGAGAAGGGCAAAGTTTAAAGGAGATGTGAGGGGTGACTACACAGAGGGTGGTGGGTGCCTGGAACGCACTGTCAGGGGTGGTGGTTGAATCAGATATGGTAGCGGCATTCATGTGACTTTTAGATAGGCACTTGGATATGCAGGGAATGGAACGATATGTATTATGCGCAGGCAGATAAAAGACGGTCTTGGCTTCATGGTCGGCACAGGCATTGTGGGCAGAAGGGCCCGTTCTCGCACTGTTCTGTTCTATGGAGAAGCAGGAGAATGGGGTTGAGAGGGAAAGTTAGATCAGCCATGGTTGAATGGTAGAGTAGACTTGATGGGCGGAATGGCCTAATTCTGCTCCTCTGACATGTTGCATGTTCTGTGAAATCACTCTCCATTTAATACTCTTTGTGGGACGTTGACTGTGATCTTCAGCCATATTGTTCTGAGGAACAACCATCCTCCAGCCACCAATCTCCACTACTCACATCCTCTGACGATCCATGAGTCAAAGCCTTCTATTTCCCAATTGGCCTCTCCCCCAATCTCCGCCAGGTCCTGAACTCTCTCCCATCATCTCCCCAGCCTTAGTCCCCTGGTAGAACATAGAACAAGATCAAGATCTTGTTGCATTCCGTGATAACCATCTTTACAATCTGCGATACTGCCGACTTTGGTGTCATCTGCAAACTTACTAATCATGCCTTGTACATTCTTATCCAAATCGTTGATACAAATCAAAGAAACAGCTATGAGCACTGATCTTTGAGGCACACCACTAGCGACGGGCCTCCAATCCAAAAAACAACCTTCCATTATCACCCTTTGTTTCTTTCCATGAAACCAATTCTCTATTTAGTTGCTGGAATGACTCAGTGGGACAGGCAACATCTCTGGAGAGAAGGAATGGGTGACGTTTTGGGTAGAGACCCTTGTTCAGAATCTTCCCTTCAACGCCACCCATTCCTTCTCTCCAGAGATGCTGCCTGTCCCGCTGAGCTACTCCAGTATTTAGTGTTTACCTTCAGTTTAAACCAGCATCTGCAGTTCCTTCTTATTCTATCTAGTTTAGCTTAATTTAGATACAACGCGGAAATGTGCCCTTCTGCCCATCGAGTCCATGCTGACCAGAGATGCCCACACATTAACACTATCCTACACACACTGGAGACAATTTTACATTTACACCAAGCTAATTAACCCACAAACCTGCACGTCTTTGGAGTGTGTGAGGAAACCAAAGATCTCGGAGAAAACCCATGCAGGTCATGGGGAGAACGTACAAACTCCGTACAGACAGCACCCATAGTCAGGATCGAACCCTGGTCTCTGGCGCTGTGAGGCTGTAACTCTACTGCTGTGCCACCGTGCCGACCAGTCAGCTAGCTCTCCCTGGATGCCATGCGACCAAACCTTCCAGAGCAGCCTACCACTTATTTCACTAAAGCCAATTAGTTTGTTAATACCACACAACCGATTGTGTGCACTTGCTGTTCACAGCGTTACTCATACTGTACTCTGGAAACTACTTCATGAAACGTAAAGGGCTATGGGGTGCCCTCAAATCATCCACGACCCTTTTAAATGCAAGTCTGTCTTTCTCTATTTAAACAAAGCAGGCACGGAATATTGCCTGAAGAAAGGCACGCAGTGGAAACGATGTTGTGTGCTCTGTAACATTCACACAGTGGTGCATTTAATATTTTCAGCCTGTGGTTAGAAGAGATTGGTTGCTATAGCTACAAAGATAACAAAGATGGTATGTCTTTAGAAGAAAGAAAAATGAGTGAAGCTGTCAGCTCAAATGCAAATAATATAAAGAGAAGACACAAAATGCTGGAGTAACTCAACGGGTCAGGCAGCATCTCTGGAGAACATGGATAGGTGACGTTTCACAGAGTGCTGGAGTAACTCAGCAGGTCAGTCAGCATCGCTGGAGAAACGGAATAGGTGACGTTTCGGGTCAGGACCCTTATACAGACATGGAGAAGGGTTCTGACCTAAAATGTTGACATCCTTTTTCTCCAGAGATGCTGCCTAACCTACTGAGTTACTCCAGCATTTCGTGTCTATCTTCGGTGTAAACCAGCATCTGCAGTTCCTTCCTACCACAATATAAAGAGATGGTTGTTATAATTATGAATGAACACAGGAAACCGACACAGAAAGCATCACACATGGGAACAATGTGGTATTTCTCATAGGAGAAGTGTGGCTAATCTCCTTCCAGAGGGGATTGTGCAGGAATATAACTGGAAAACAAAGGTTTTGCTGAGTGGAGGTTGATGAGATTAGCAGTATCCTCCCCCTAACTCTAAAAGTCTGCCATCTGTCAAGCAGAAGTTATTACACATGACGGCTTATTGCTGGATTAAACATTGCACTATCTTGTTAAACAACTTACAGCCAATTGCAAAACATCATTGGATAAACAATCGTTCCATTACTAACTCAACGCTCAGTGTTTGATCGCTCTGGGCCTGTACTCGCTGGAGTTTAAAAACCTGAAGGGGAATCTTATTGAAACTTACTGAATAGTGAAAGGCCTGGATAGAGTGGATGTGGAGAGGATGTTTCCACTAGTGGGAATGTTTAAGACTAGAGGCCACAGCCTCAAAAAAAAAAAAGGAGGTTCCTTTAAAATGGAGATGGGGAGGAATTTCCTAAGACAGAGGGTGGTGAATCTGTGGAATTCATTGCCACAGATGGTGGAGGCCATGTCAATGGGTATTTTTAAAGCTGAGATTGATAGGTTTTGATCAGTACGGGTGTCAAAGGTTATGGGGAGAGGGCAAGATGAGAGAGAAAGATAGATTAACCATGAATGAATGACGTAAACTCGATGGGCTGAATGGCCTAATTCTGCTCCTACATTTTATGAACATGCTCTTAAAGCTAGGCATACTGGCATTCTGAAGAAGGGTCATGACCAGGAATATCACCCATGACTTCTCTCCAGAGATGCTGCCTGGCCCGTTGAGTTACTCCAGCTTTTTGTGTCTATCTTCAGATATTTCCCTTTCAGTTGTCTCCCCCTGCAGGCTCAAAGGATAAAGTCCCCACGTCCTCCTACAAGTGCAGTGAGTGAAGTCCTCAGTCCCTCACGTGTCTCCTCATTGTCTAACTGGGGTAAACTTTTCCAAGTTACATTGTCCGCAGAGTCCCTGACAGTTTATAGAGAACGTGTTTGCTTTGTGCTGTTACGAGCGGCCGAAGAAATGTGTAATTGAAACGCACAATGGTTTCATGTATCTGCAGCCCGACACACTAGTGACAACAATCCTTCACCCCAAGAAGAGATAAGGAGAGTCACGAAGAGAGACACGGCAAGGAAACAGGCCCTTTGGCCCATCAAATTTGGGTGGCACGGTGGCTCAGCGGTTGAGTTGTTGCCTTACAGCGCTTGCAGCACCGGAGACCCAGGTTCGATCCTGACTACGGGTGCTGTCTGTACGGAGTTTGTATGTTCTCCCCGTGACCTGCGTGGGTTTTCTCCGACATCTTCGGTTTACTCCCCCACTCCAAAGACGTGCAGGTATGTAGGTAAATTGGCTTGGTAAATGTAAAAATTGTCCCTAGTGTGTGTAGCATAGTGTTAATATGCAGGGATCGCTGGTCGATGCGGACCCGGTGGGACGAAGGGCCTGTTTCCGTGCTGTATCTCTGAAAGCGAAATCCAGGCCTACCATCCAGATTCCATTTACATGAATCATCACGGGTCCATCACGGGTACTAACCTCCCCACCATCGAAGGGATCTACATGCATCGCTGTCTCAAAAAGGCAGCTGGCATCATCAGAGACCGCGCCGACCATCAATCCCTATACACCAACACTATCCTACACACACTAGGGACAATTTACAATTTTACCAATCCAATTAGCCTACAAACCTCTTTGTCTTTGGAGTGTGGGAGGAAACCGGAGATCCCGGAGAAAACCCATGCAGGTCACGGGAAGAATGTACAAATTCCGTACAGGCAGCGCCCGTAGTCAGGATCGAACCCGGTCTCTGGCGCTGTGAGGCAGCAGCTCTACCCGCTGCGCCACCGTGCCACCCCGCACACTTTCCAGTTAGCGTACCCCCTGAGTGGGTATGGTGTAGAAAATGGCACAGGGTGAATCACTGAATAATTCACACTGAATGTATGGAAGGCATTTTGGTAGGCTGTGGATTTTAAGGAGTGCCAGGGAAAAATAAAAGAGGAATTGAAAGCAGTGGGTTTGGGAGGAGCACTGATGGTGCAGAGAGGGGGGAGGGGTGGGGGGAGGGGTGGTGCGGCAATTGTCAAAGGAACAAGGGAATTCATGATTGTAGTAAATCACAGAGCTATGGAGGAACAGGCTGCGATTTAACCACGAGAATAAGAATTTTAAACATGAAAATATTAAATCTACATAAAGCAGTCTAACTGTTCAGTCTGATGCACCAAGCGTATGATGTGAAGTTCTGGAGTGAAATCTGTATTTACTAATATTATGCTTTGTGCATCTAAATTATGGTGGGGAGCCTATCACATTTGACACCGTGCAGTGGTGTTGTCAAGGAAACGAGAACAAGATGTCGGGGACAATGTAGTTCATATAACTGGAACTTACTCTGCCGACATGGATTGAATGGGAAAATAAAACACCTCTCTCTTTACAAATATATATCATTTTTTTAAAAAAGATTAAAGATGCTTCAGGTTCACAGCCGGTCCTGGAGTCTGTGTGATGGAAACTATCATTAATTACCATGCTTCCTGGGTTTTCTTTGTTACAATATTTTTCTTAGTATTTGTAAAATATCAATGATTTTTACTGTTCACTCAGGTAAATGGAGCCAGTTTCAGTATCAGTAAAACGCAATAACATACTGCATAATAAAATGCCCTGGTTTAAGTTTAATATTTTTATAAAAGTAAACCACAGATAACCCTGCATTTGATGGGTGGGAAATGCTGCTAGTCCTGTTTGGATTTGCTGGCTTTCTCTTACACTAAACATTATTCACGTTATTCCCTTTATCATGTATCTGTACACTGTGGACGGCTCGATTGTGATCATGTCTAGTCTTTTCACGGACTGGTTAGCACGCAACAAAAGCTTTACACTGTATATGTGACAACATACTAAACTAAGCTAGGGCGGCATGGTAGCACAGCGGTAGAGTTGCTAACTCACAATGCCAGGGACCCGAATTCGATCCCGACTACGGGTGCCGTCTGTACGGAGTTTGCACGTTCTCTCCGTGACCGGCGTGGTTTTTTTCTGAGATCTTTGGTTTCCTCCCACACTCTAAAGACGTACAGGTTTGTAGGTTAATTGGCTTAGTATAAATGTTAAATTGTCCCTAATGCGTGTGGGTCAGTGTTAGTGTGCGGGGATCGCTGGTCGGTGCGGACTCAGGACGAAGGGCCTGTTTCCACGCTGTAACCTTAAACTAAACGAAAACTAAACTAATAGTGTAGGAAAGAACTGCAGATGCTGGTGTAAATCGAAGATAGACACAAATGCTGGAATATCTCAGTGGGACAGGCAGCATCTCTGGAGAGAAGGAATGGGTGATGTTTCGGGTCGAGACCCTTCTTCAGACTGATGTCAGTGGAGTGGGCGGTACAGAGATAAAATGTCATCTGGGTCAGTAAGACTAGGTCAGAGAACTGGGAAGGGGGAGGGGATGGTGAGAGAGGGAAAACAAGGGCTACTTGAAGTTAAAGAAGTCAATGTTCATACCGCTGGGGTTTAAGTTACCCAAGCAAAATATGAGGTGCTGTTCCTCCAAAGGTCAGTGTGGGAATAGGAGGGGGAGTTAAAGAGTTGGACTTTAGTTAAAACTAAACTAAATTAGTCCCGCATCTGACTCACTCACTCTTCTGAATACGAGTCGGTGTTCACAGTGTAAGTGAGGGTGTGGCCAGATTTGGTGTCTGGAACAACAGGGATTTGTGATGCAGTTAGGTTTGCGGCCAGAACCAGAGACAGGTGTGATTATATCTGTCCAGCTCTCTTTAAAGTCACTGAGATCACTGGACAATTATTATCCTGCTGTGTGAGAATGTCATTGTTGCGTTATGGGACATACTGCATGACCATAAAACATTCTTGAGTCTTGATTCTTGAAAATACAATGACATCGAAGTTTGTTGGAACTGTGATAGGAACTGAACCAAACCATCTTATCACTAACATAAGAAAATAACTGCAGATGCTGGTACAAATGGAAGGGATTTATTCACAAAATGCTGGAGTAACTCAGCAGGTCAGGCAGCATCTCAGGAGAGAAGGAATGGGTGACGTTTCTGGTCGAGACCCTTCTTCAGAGCGGTCCTGACCTCCCATCTACTTCATTGGATTATCTTTAATCAGACTTTACTGGAGTTCATCTTGCACAAAACATTATTCCCTTTGTCCTGTATCTGTACACTTGATGTAATCGTGTATAATCTTTCGGCGGACTAGGCAGCATGCAACAAAAAGTCTGCGGATATTTTTAAGGCAGAGACAGACAAATTCTTGATTAGGACGGGTGTCAAGGGTTATGGGGAGAAGGGAGGAAAATGGGATTAGGAGGCAGAGATCATCCATGTTTGAATGGTGGAGTAGACTAGATGGGCCGAATGGCCTAATTCTACTCCTATATCTTGTGAACTTGTGAAAAAATGTTTTATTGTACCTCAGTAAATGTGACAATAAACTACACTAAACTGAAACTTAAACATCTATTAATCCAGAAGATCTGCTGTCAAAGTTCTAAGGGTGTTGGACTATCAGACTTGTAGAGTACTTTATGTAATTAAATAAGAACTGCAGATGCTGGTTAATACTAAAAATGGACACAAAATGCTGGAGTATTTCAGTCATAGGGTCATAAGTGATAGGAGCAGAATTAGGCTAATAAGCATAATCCACTCCGCCATTCAATCATGGCTGATCTATCTCTCCCTCCTAACCCCATTCTCCTGCCTTCTCTCCATAACCCTTGACTCCCGTACTAATCAAGAATCTGTCAATCTTCACCTTAAAAATATCCATTGACTTGGCCTCCACAGCCTTCTGTGGCAATAAATTCCACAGACTCACCACATGTCTGAAGAAGGGTCCTGACCTGAAACGTCACCTATCCATGTTCTCCAGAGATGTTGCCTGACCCGCTGAGTTACTCCAGCACATTGTGTCCGTCTTTTGAAGGGTACTTTGTGGTGCTTACGAGTTCAACTAGATCCTGTCAAGCTGGCTGCAAGAACTCATCAGAACCACAGCTGTGAAAGCAGTCATCACTTAAATACTTCGATTATCCATCTGAACTATGTGTCACCCAAACCTTTCATTTCCTCATTTAAAATTGGAGAAGTTTAACTTATTCCTTGCAGATTATTTGGAAATAAAATAAGTCTTGATGTGTTCCTTGATTTCCATCTTTGAAGTGCTTTTCCGGCTTTCATGAATCTCACCTGCAAAAGTAGTTGGAGCAAAGGTGATACTGCTCCACCAGGCTTTATCCACAATTGTAAGATCCTGAGAGAATACTATCAGCAGCTTCTAGACTGTGTGCAAGAATCCCTTGGGTTCTGAACACATTAAAGAAGATGAGGGAAAGGGTAATGTTTATGAAAAGGACTGGAAATGTTGGATTGGAAACATGGGCAGGTGGGACTAGTGTAGATGGGGCATCTTGGTCAGCATAGGCAAATTGGGCCGAAGGGCCTGTTTTTGAGTGTTATGACTGTGACTCCATGACCCTAGAGCTGAATTCCAAAGATGAAGTGAGTGGACTGCCCTTGATTTTAAGTTTGTCTTTCACTAAGTGTGGCATCGACAAGCCCCAATAAACCAAAGTCAATGGTCAATGAGGAGAGCACGCCAATAGTTGCAGTGATACCACACACAAAGAGCTGAGATTGAATTCAATCACCTCAACCCCAGGACATCACTGGAGGAGATCTCAAGACAATGTCCTAGACCCAACCATGCAGCTGTACAGGGCCCTAGTGAGACCGCACCTGGAGTACTGTGTGCAGTTTTGGTCTCCAAATTTGAGGAAGGATATTCTTGCTATTGAGGGCGTGCAGCGTAGGTTTACTAGGTTAATTCCCGGAATGGCGGGACTGTCCTATGTTGAAAGACTGGAGCGACTAGGTTTGTATACACTGGAATTTAGAAGGATGAGAGGGGATCTTATCGAAACGTATAAGATTATTAAGGGGTTGGACAGGTTAGAGGCAGGAAACATGTTCCCAATGTTGGGGGAGTCCAGAACCAGGGGCCACAGTTTAAGAATAAGGGGTAGGCCATTTAAAACAGAGATGAGGAAAAACTTTTTTAGTCAGAGAGTTGTGAATCTGTGGAATTCTCTGCCTCAGAGGGCAGTGGAGGCCAATTCTCTGAATACATTCAAGAGAGAGCTAGATAGAGCTCTTAAGGATAGCGGACTCAGGGGGTATGGGGAGAAAGCAGGAACGGGGTACTGATTGAGAATGATCAGCCATGATCACATTGAATGGCGGTGCTGGCTCGAAGGGCCGAATGGCCTACTCCTGCACCTATTGTCTATTGTCTATCACTGCTTCATTAGTTTCAGTTTAGTTTATTGTCACGTGTTCGGAGGTACAGTGAAAAGCCTTCATTGCGAGCTATCCAGTCAGCGGAAAGAAAATCCGTGATTACTATCGAGCCATTTACAATGGACAGATACATGATAGGGAAATAACGTTTAGTGCAGGGTAAACCCAGCAAAATCCAATTAAGGGTAGTCCGAGGGTCACCAATGAGGTGGATAGTGGATCGGAGATGCTCTCTGGTTGCGGTAGGATAATTCAGTTGCCTTTCTTCTATCATAAGGTCAGAGAGAGGATATTGGCTGATGATTTTATAACATTCGGTTCTATTTCCTCCTACTCAGCAAATGAAGCAGCCCATCCCAGCATCACATAGAACATAGAACAGTGCAGCTCTGGAACAACAATGTTGGTGCCAAACATGATGCCTAGCTGAACTAATCTCATCTGCCTGTACATGATCCATATCTCTCTATTCCTTGCACTTCCATATGCCTATCTAAAAGCCTCTTGATCGGCACTATCGTATCTGCCTCCTCCACTACCCCTGGCAATGCGTTCCAGGCCCAAAATACTCCCATAAACTTGCCCCCCCAAGCCTTCATTAAACCTTCTCCATCTCACCTTATAGCTACGCCCTCTAGTGTTGAAAAATGTCCACCCTGAGAAAAAGGTTTTGATAAGTCTCCCCTTAATCTATGTCTCTCATAAGTATACCATGTAAATTCAGCATGTAGCAAGACCTGGACAACAGTTAGAGGTGGACTGAAATGTGTCAAATAATATTGGTGCCAGACAACATTCATCTCCAAGAAACCAGAGTCCAGCCATCTACACCTGACATCCAATGGAATGACCATCACTGAGAACTCCATCATCAATATCCTGGGGGATCACCAATGACCAGAAACACAACAGGCCTGGGCTATAAGGAGAGGTTGAACAGGCTAGGATTTTGTTCCTTGGAGAACAGGAGATTGAGGGGTAATATTTCAGAGGTGTATAACATCATGAGGGCATTTTATTTTCCTGTACGTCAGGTCTACTCCGCCATTCAATCATGGCTGATCTGTCATTCCCTCAAAACCCCATTCTCCTGCCTTCTCCCCATAACCCTTGACACCAGTACTAATCGAGATCTGTCAATCTCCACCTTAAAAATATTCATTAACTTGGCCTCTACAGCTGTCTGTGGTAATGAATCCCACAGATTTACCACCCTCTTACTAAAGAAATTCCTTCTCATTTTCCTATCTGTAGGTACATGCTTTTATTCTGAGGCTGTGGCCTCTGGTCCAAGACTCTCCCATTAGTGGAAACATCCTCTCCACATCCACTCTATCCAGGTCTTTCACTATTCGGTAAGTTTCAATGAGGTCCTTGTTCATCCCAATTGCATTGTGTAATTGTACAATTTCCTCAGCAATAGCCTATGTCTCAATATTTCTGAATATGGGCGGCATGGTGGCGCAGCGGTGAAGTTGCTCCTTGTAGCACCAGGGACCCGGGTTCAATCCTGACTTTGGGCGCTGTTTGTACGGAGTTTGTATGTTTTCTCTGTGACTGCATGGTTTTTCTGCAGGTGCTCCGGCTTCCTCCCACATCCCAAAGATTTGTAAGTTAATATGCCTCTATAAATTGTCCCCAGTATGTAGGACGGAACTTGTATACGGGTGATCACTGGTTGGCACGGACTCGGTGGACCGAAGGGCCTCTTTCCGCGCTGTATCTCTGAAACTCTGTATCTCTGTATCGGCAGCACGGTGGCGCAGCGGTAGAGTTGCTGCCTTACAGCGAATGCAGCGCCGGAGACTCAGGTTCGATCCTGACTACGGGCGCCGCCTGTACGGAGTTTGTACGTTCTCCCCGTGACCTGCGTGGGTTTTCTCCGAGATCTTCGGTTTCATCCCACACTCCAAAGACGTACAGGTATGTAGGTTGATTGACTGGGTAAATGTAAAAATTGTCCCTAGTGTGTGTAGGATTGTGTTAATGTGCGGGTCAAGACCTTTCCCCGAAACGTCACCCATTCCTTCTCTCCTGAGATGCTGCCGGACCTGCTGAGTTACTCCAGCATTTTGTGAATAAATACCTCCCATTCATAGTGTACTGATACATGTTAAAGGGAATAGCATTTAATGGAAGATAAAGTCCAGTAAAGTCCGATCAAAGATGGAATGAGTTGCCAGAGGAGGTATACGAGGCAAGGGCGATTACAACATTTAAGAAACAATTAAGAAACAATGAATGCAAGAATCGGACAGGTTGAGAGGGATGTGGGCCAAATGCAGGCAGGTGGGACTAGTGCAGATGGGTCACGTTGGTCAGTGTGGGCAAGTTGGGCCGAAGGGCCTATTTCCGTGCTGTATCATCATATCATATCATATCATATATATACAGCCGGAAACAGGCCTTTTCGGCCCACCAAGTCCGTATCACTCTAAGAAAATTTGAGGGTCTCCATGCTGTGACTTTCAATAAATTTTTTGAGGCAGAGATAGACAGGTTCTTGGTTAGTTTGGGTGTCAGGGGTTGAGAGAGAAAGGTATAGATCAGCCATGATTGAATGGCGGAGTGGACTTGATGGACCGAATGGCCTCATTCTGTTCGGATCACGTATGAATCGGTGAAAATAGCTGGCACTAATTTGACCAGGCAGATGGAGAAGGTATGACTAACTGTGGACGCTAAGGGGAGCTACAATGCTGTGGTTTATTGGGGAGGGAGGAGGAGGAGGAGGGTGGAGGGAGATGGTTTGGAACAGACTAGCTCTGGGGAGCTGCTGGCACTCGGTGAGTTATTGAGCCTCCGCTTACATTCTGTGTCTCGCCGCCTCACCTGACCTGCCTCGTCCCCAGAACCTGCGTTACTCCACCGGCTACTTTCCAAATGGGGGTCGGTGGTTTGTAGCCGACGTGGGGCGGTGCAGAGAGGCAAGAACTGGCCGCTGCTAACACACACAGAGAGAGAGAGACACAGAGAGGGGGCAGCGTCGCTTCTGCAAGATCCCAAAGGTATGCACATGGAAGATTGCAAACTTTGTTCTGCATTTAGACTCCTTGTTTTAATCTGCACAGATATTTCCAGGTGGAATTGTGGAGACGCACGCGAAGAAAAAATAATAATAATCTGGATTTAAATACATGTGTAGATATGTGAGTGGGTGAAAACAGGTTAGTGGATTGATACACGCCCCTGTTTCCTCGCTTGAGAAACAATCCTGGTTGGGTTTCATTGTACGGGCCACTTGCTCCTCATTGTTCTCAAACCGCGCTCCCCCAGTTGCAAATTGGACATTTTTGTTGTTGTGGGATGGGACAATTACTGGGGGTCAAGGGAGCCACAGAGATGTGTGTCGACAAGGTTTTGACTTGGGTGCAGACAGGAATGGGTGAAATGTTGCTTGGGTTTTCACCATGGCTCTGTCGGAGACCGACCCCACATCTTGTCCTCGCTGGAACAGACGCAGTCTAAAGCATGGCACAATGAAATCACGTTCATTATTCAGGTCGAGCATCGAAGAGTAATGTGCTGGGTCTGTTCATTCATCTCCTCCCCCCACTTTAGCTGCTTTTCCTGAAAATGACGGCTGGATTGTTTTATTTTGTCTTTCGTGGTGAAAGTCTGTGTGCCACTGGTTTATTTGTCGTGGGGGTAAACCCTCTTGTAGTCTCAGTGAATAGCACTTTCCCCACCACAACCCAATGAGAAGATTTGGTCACAAAGTGGGGGAATAGCTCAGGGTTACAACCCAGGCAGCATCTCTGGAGAAAAGGGGATAGGTGACATAATACTGGAGTAAATCAGAAATCTGAAGAAGGGTCTTGACCCAAAATGTCACCTACCCATGTTCGCCAGATATGCTGCCTGACCCTCTGAGATACTCAAGCACTTTGTGTCCTTTTGTGTATTAACCAGCATCTGCAGTTTATTCTTTCTAAAGAGTTGGTCCCTGACCCAGAGATGTTGAGCACAAGATCGAGGCAGCTGGAGTTGTTTAGTTTAGTATATTCTCAGGTGTTCTGAGGTACAGTGAAAAGCTTTTTGTTGCATGCTGTCCAGTCAGCGGATAGACAATACAGAATTACAATCGAGCCGTCCACAGTGTACAGATACAGGATGGAGGGAATAACGTTTAGGGTAAGATAAAGGCCGATTAAAGATAGTCCAAGGGTCTCCAATGAGGTAGATGATAGCTTAGGATTGCTCTCCAGTTGTTTATAGGGTGTGTAGGAAGGGGAAAAGGAACGGGTGATGTTTCAGGCCGAGACCTTTCTTTCAGACGGAGTCGGGGAGAGGAAAACTAAAGATATGGTGCCGGTTCAGTTGCCTGATTACAGCTGGGAAGAAACTGAAGGTGTGTGTTTTCACACTTCTGTACCTCTTGCCTGATGGGAGAGGGGAGAAGAGGGTGACCGGGGTGAGACTGGTCGTGAGTCTGGTGGTGGTATTGACTGGTAAAGGGAGGCTGTTGCTGTACACGAGGGGTCATGGGGCTGGTGGGGCAGGAGCCATGGGTTCTGATCCATATACATCATCAAACATCCAAAATAGGTTAGCAGATGCTGTGCAGATAGGTTGTTGCATCTACCACAGTGCACGATACTTCTGAAGTGCTTATAGAGTCATAGAGTGACACAGCGTGGAAACGGGCCCTTCGGCCCAACTTGCCCACACCAGCCAACGTGTCCCAGCTACACTAGTCCCACCTGCCTGCGTTTGGTCCATATCCCTCCAAACCTTGGATGGCATGGGTTTGATCCTGACTATGGGTGCTTGTCTGTCCAGAGTTTGTACGTTCTCCCCATGACCTGCGTGGGTTTTCTCCGAGATCTTCAGTTTCCTCCCACACTCCAAAGCCGTACGGGTTTGTAAGTTAATTGGCTTGGTTTTAATGTTAAAAAATTGTCCCTAGTCTGTAGGGTGGTGTTAGTGTGCGAGGATCACTGGTCAGTGCGGACTCAGTGGGCCGAAGGGCCTGTTTCCACGCTGTATCTCTAAAGTAAACTAAACACTATTAATGCTACGTGGAAACATTTTGCTTCCACTGTATTGTGAGCAGTTGAGAACTAATGTGCAATTGTACAAGTTGTTGGTGAGACCATACTTTTTTTTTTACAACATCCTATAATCCATCAAGGATTTGCATTCTGGCCTTCCATCACAGTGAGGAGGTGGCTGGAGGAGACTCACTGTGATGGATGTTTCTTTTTTTTGTTTTGTGTTGGTTTGTGGTTGTGTGAGTAATTGCTTATTTTATTGCTCTTATTGTTGGACTGTGGGTACGAAATCTCGTCCAAAAGACTTGGTTTTTTTTGGATGACAATAAAGGTAATTGTGATTCTGATTTTGCCATTGCTGGTTACTATGTATAGTTTTTTTTCCTATTCCATAAGTATATAAGGATATCCAAAAACTGATCCTGAAATTATTCCACAGGAAAGAGCGTTTGAACACTTAATCCCCCATATCCTGTCAGTGGTGATAACTGTTTCAATTCATGGATTAAAAGTTCTGCTGAAATTGCTGCACATTTGTGTTAAGGATCAGAATTGAGAATCTCTGCATTTTAAAGTTACTGCATTTTAAAGAACAAAACAAATATGATAAAGGGGAGGACATATGATTTAAAAATATATACATTGCTGGAGTAACTCAGTGGGTCTTAGTTTTAGAGATACTGCATGAAAACAGGCCCTTCAGCCCACCGAGTCTATGCCGACCAGTGATCCCTGTACACTAACACTATCCTACACACCCTAAGGACAATTTACAATTTTTACCGAAGCCAAATTAACCCACAAACCTGTACATCTTTGCAGTGTAGAAGGAAAATGGAGAAAACCCAGAGGGAGAAGGTACAAACTGTACAGACAGCACCCGTAGTCAGAATCAGACCCAGGTCTCTGGCGTTGTAAGACAGCAACTCTACCGCTGGCCACCCTGCCTCCCCTTTCAGGCTGCCTGACCTGCTGTTACTCCAGTACTTTGTCTTATTTTTGTAATCCCAGCAGCTGTAGTTTTAGTTTAAGAGTTACAGCACAAAAGCAGGCCCTTTAGTCCACCCGAGTCCATGCTGACCACCACTAGTTGATAAGTGGACATACGAAGAGAGGAGGAGAACTTCTTCAAAGTGGACATAAGTCTGAAGAAGGGTCTCGACCCGAAACGTCACCCATTCCTTCTCTCCTGAGATGTCGCCTGACCTGCTGAGTTACTCCAGCATTTTGTGAATAAATACCACTAGTTGATGGTCCATTCACAATAGTTCTATGTTGTCCCACTTTTTCACCCACTCCCTGCACACAAGGATTGGCATGTAGTTCACTTCAAGGTCACATCTTGTTGAGTCTCATTGTCTGTTACTCATTTTCACAGCTAACAATTGCCTGTTTCCTTTATCATTGTTACATTTTTGCATTTTTTCCATTCATTTGTTCTGTATCTCCCTATATACCACCCTGGTTTTTACCCAGAGAGTGTTGAATCTGTGGAATTCTCTGCCACTGAAAGCAGTGGAGGCCAATTCACTGGATGTTTACAAGAGAGAGTTAGATTTAGCTCTTTGGGCTAAGGGAATCGAGGGATATGGGGGGAAAAAGCTGGAATGCGATACTGATTTTGGATGATCTGCCATGATCATATTGAATGGTGGTGCTGACTCGAAGGGCCGAATGGCCTACTCATGCACCTATTTTCTATGATTCTATGACTCAAAACGTCACCTAGTCCATTACTCCAGAGATGCTGTTTGACCCGCTGAGTTGCTCCAGATTTTTGTGTCTATCTTTGGCATGTAGTTAGTTATACAGACAATGTTCCAATTAATGTCTTACTGTAAGAAAATACCCAGCACGTTTATCAGTGCAATAAGACTGTGAAGCTTGTGAGAATCTCCACTGATCAACCAGATAGATGTTACCTGTTGCTGCAGTGCAGACCTGCTTCAGGTTGGTTCCATGGTTGAGTCTCTCAAACAAAAGAAGTGATCACTTCAGTCAAGTTTTGATTTTAACAGGATAGGAGTGATGCACTAGAACAGAAAGGGGAGGGTGGAATGAATGGTGGGCACGGTGGCGCAGCGGTAGAGTTGCTGCCTTACAGCGCTTGCAGCGGCGGGGACACGAGTTCGATCCTGACTACGGGCGCTGTCTGTACGGAGTTTGTACGTTCACCCCGTGACCTGTGTGGGTTATCGCCGAGATCTTCGGTTTTCTCCCACACTCCAAAAACGTGCAGGTATGTAGGTAAATTGGCTTGGTATAAATATAAATTGTCCCTAGTGTGTTTAGGATAGTGTTAATGTGTGAGGATTGCTACTCGGTGGCCGAAGGGCCTGTTTCCATGCTGTATCTAAAATAAACTAATCTACACATAATACCTGTCGTCAGCACCTTACCCTTAGAGTATGAGGTTTGAGGCAGAAATTAGCTCTTGGCTTCAATTTTGCATGCACCATTATATTGCACCTGGTGTATGTGCCCAGGATCAGTTTATATTCCAGCACTCCCAAGCCTAAATAAAGGCCATTTCCTTGCAGAGTGCATTAAAAAATTTAATGAAGTTTAAATTAAAACTGACTGCAGCGTGTTCCAAAAAGATAGTTTAATTTTTGTTGTAATGTTTTGTTCCATTTGCTGCAAAATTGCTCTGATCCAGTGAATGTAGCAATCCATGCCAACTTGGTCGTGGTTCAGAGAACAATGAAAATGGCTGACATCTTTCCAAGGCCACATTTGTTCGATTGAGTTCTTAAGTCACAGGAGCAGAAGTAGGCCATTTGGACCATCAAGTCTACGCTGCCACTCAATCAAACGGGTGTCAGGGATTACGGGGAGAAGGCAGGAGAATGGGGTTGAGAGGGAAAAATAGATCAGCCATGATTAAATGGCGGAATAGACTTGGTGGGCCAAATGACCTCATTCTGCTCCTATAACTTATGAACGGCTGATGTATCTTTCTCTCCCAACCCTTTCTCTCCTAACCCTTGACACCTGTAATAATCAAACATCTGTCAATCTCCTCCTTAAAAATGCCCAATGACGGTGCCCACAGCCGTCTGTGGCAATGAATTCCACAGATTCACCACCCTCTGACTAATGAAATTTGCCCCCATCTCCTTTCTAAAGGTACATCATTTTATTCTGAGGCTGTGCCCTCTGGTCCTAGTCTCTCCCACTAGTGGAAACATCCTCTCCACATCCACTCTGTCCAGGCCGCTCACTATTCGGTAAGTTTCAATGAAGTCCCCCTTTGAGTTAGAAAGTCCCAGGTTCAGGGTCCATTCCAGAACCTTGAGACAGCATGAACACACAGCTTTTCGCGATAGCTTGGTACAGGTGATCAGTCTGAATTAGGGTCTCGACCCGAAACGTCACCCATTCCTTCCCTCCTGAGATGCTGCCTGACCTACTGAGTTACTCCAGCATTTTGTGCATAAATACCTTTGATTTGTACCAGCATCTGCAGTTATTTCCTTACACTCTTGGTACAGGTGATGATCATAATAAGCTTAAACCACAGCAAGCAGTCCAGGCTGAAGCTACAGAGTAGCATGCAGGGAGAGCTGTACTATTGGAGGAGCGGTCCTTGCATGCACGGGTTAACTGAGGTTCAATATCTCCTCGCGGGGAGATGTAGCAAATCTCATGGCAAGTCAAGCAAGTGAATTCTCTCTGGTTATTTTTATCACCGTTTGCTTTGTCACTTTCTCCGAGCTAACAATGATCTATGTAGGAAGGAACTGCAGATGCTGGTTTCAGCTGAAGATAGACACAAAAAGCTGGAGTAACTCAGCGAGACAGGCAGCATCTCTGGATAGAAGGAATAGGTGACGTTTCGGGTCAAGACCTTTCTTCAGACTGAGCGTTTTGGGTCGAGATGTAGTCTGAAGAAGGGTCTCGACCCATTCCTTCTCTCCAGAGATGCTGCCTGACCCGCTGAGTTACTCCAGCTTTTTGTGTCTAACCATGATATATTCTACATTTTCCTTGACCTGCATCTCTTTTGATGTCTTGTTTTCACACCTTACACGTCCTTATCTTGTGTCTCCCTTTCCCCTGACTTTCAGTCTGAAGAAGGGTCTCGATCCGAAACGTCACCCATTCCTTCTCTCCAGAGATGCTGCCTGTCCTGCTGAGTTACTCCAGCATTTTTGTCTATGTAAACCAGCATCTGCAGTTCCTTCCTACACAAAGTCTTGATCAATGTAGGGTGGCTGTGGGATGATGCCGTTAACAACTTTGCCCCTGTGCTTCTATCATTGGAACACCTCCTACATTGCACAAAATTCCTTCTTGTAGATATCCTGGAGTCCACGTTATATAGATGTGCAGGGTTTTATTTTTGCAGAAATCTGATGTTTACAGCATAGTTAGATGTGAATTAATATAGTCAAGGAGCTGTCAAAATATTGAGAATTTTTCGTGTTTGCATTTCAAATCATCTCAAATGAGCAGTTTTTATAAAAAGGCCTGAATAATTGAAGAAGATTAATGGCATATTAAAACTTAAATATAAAATATATAGAAGTATCATATTTGAACCTACGACTGAAAGTCCTTTGTAATAATTATTATCCTTTCATAACATGAGAGAGGTGAGAAATGTATTAAACAGGGAAATGTCCTGTCAATCACTGAGACCCAGGGGAATTGAAGACCAGATGATTGTCTGCCAAGTGCCGGTTTAACCAAGGGCTTTGGGGAGGAATTTCCAATTCTGAGCTGGAATTCTCTGGCCGTCACTCAATCAGAAAGAAATTATGGAACGAAATGGGACTTCAGACCCATACTGAAGATAGCCACACAGTGCTGGAGTAACTCAACGGGACAGGCAGCATCTCTGGAGAGAAGGAATGGGTGACCGTTCGGGGGGGGGGGTCGAGATCCTTGGTCTGAAGTAGGGTCTCGACCCCAAAAAAGTCACCTATTCCTTCTCTCTGGAGACGCTGCCTGACCCGCTGAGTTACTCCAGCATTTTGTGTCTATCTTCGGTGTAAACTAGCATCTGCAGTTCCTTCTTACACAAGGTAATTTATAATTTTGATTTAATCAAATCTGTTTTAATATATTAATTATTTAGTAGTCTCTAAATGCTTTTTTAAAAAAAGATCTCACCTTTTTAAATCAGTTTTAAATGTTTATTAAATTTTTATTAGTTCTTGAATGATTCTGAATGTCGCAATTGATTAAAAGATACAGCTTGGAAACGTGTGATCCAGCCCACCGAGCCCACGCCCGCCATCGATCACCCCTCCACGCTAGTTCCATGTTGTCTTACGTTTCCATCCACTTCCGACACACAAGGGGCAATTCAGAGAGACCAATTAACCTGTGTCTTTGGGCTGTGGGATGAGACTGGAGCAGCTGGAGCAGTGTACACTCCGCATAGACAGCGTCAGGATCGGACCACTCTGGCACTGTGAGGCAGCTGTGTGACACTGTGCTGCCCCTGGTTAGAAACATTGAGAATTCTCGACAGCTTTGACAGCTGACAAAGCTGATGGTGCGTTCAGTTGAGAGATGCAGGGCGGAGACGGGACGTATGTCCCACCGAGACTGCGCCCACGTATGGCCCACCGAGTCTGTGCCGCCCACCGATCCCCGTACACCCACCATTATCCTACACACCAGGGACAATTTCCTTTTTTTTTTTTTACTGAAGCCAATTAACTTACAAACCTGCACGTCTTTGGAGGGTGGGAGGAAACCAGAGCACCTGGGGAAAACCCACGCGGTCACAGGGAGAACGTACAAACTCCGTACAGACAGAACCCGTAGTCAGGATCGAACCCGGGTCTCTGGCGCTGTGAGGCAGCAACTCTACCGCTGTGCCACCGTGCTGCCCTACCTGGTGGAGCCAGATTTATTTCCTCTGTTTTCAGATGTCTAAATGGCCAGACTGCTTTGTCCACATGATGATCTTGCCACATGTGATGTCCTGGTAACATGAAGGGTTCTGGCACTCAGGGTTGTTAACTTTGGCAACAAATCAACAACAGGGCATCTACTTGGCTGTGGGTGCCTGTGCTTGATGGGTCAGTGATGCGTGTAACTGACTTAAGGCTGGTGGCAACCTCCTCCACAATGGTAGTTTTCACATCATCTTCATTAGCGAAAGTAGCGTATGACGTGATCTAAGCAGAGAAGGCCAGCTGACAATCTAATGGCATGAACAATGAATTCTCCCATTTTAGGCAACTTTGTGGGGAGAAGGCAGGAAATGGGATTAGGAGGCTGAGATCAGCCAGAATTGAATGGCAGAGTGGACGTGATGGGCCAAATGGTCTAATTCTACTCTTATAACTTGCGTACCTGTGAACTAACTTACAATCCCCGCCCCCCCCACCCTTTCCCAGTGCCCAACCTGTTCTGGCACCCATTTCTCTCCCGCCCCCCCCCCCCCTCCTCCTACCTCTATTCCTACCTCTAGCTTCACCAGTCACCTCTTGTATCCTTTATCTCAGCCTTTTTTGTCTTTTCACCTTTGGCGTTTGCCCAACCATCTGGCTCTCAATAACGCCCTTCACCTTCACCTTCACCTGTATCCACCTATCACTCGCCAGGCTTTGTTATGCCCCCAATAGACACAAAGTGCTGGAGTAACTCAGTGGGTTAGGCAGATCTCTGGAGAAACGGAACAGGTGATGTTTTGGGTCAGAACTCTTCTTCAGACTCTACCCCTCCTCTCTTCCAGTTCCAGTCCCCCCCCCCCCCCCCACCACCACAATTCATCTGAGGAAGAGTCACGACCTAACCATATTCTCCAGCAACACTGTCTGACCCACTGACTCCAGCACTTTGTCTTTTGTTTTTTAAATGGCATCTGCAGTTCCTCGTATCATAGAAACATAGAAAATAGGTGCAGGAGTAGGCCATTCGGCCCTTCAAGCCTGCACCGCCATTCAATATGATCATGGCTGATCATCCAGCTCAGTAACCTGTACCTGCCTTCTCTCCATACCCCCTGATCCCTTTAGCCACAAGGGCCACATCTAACTCCCTCTTAAATATAGCCAATGAACTGGCCTCAACTACCTTCTGTGGCAGAGAATTCCACAGACTCACCACTCTCTGTGTGAAGAAATGTTTTCTCATCTCGTTCCTAAAAGACTTCCCCCGTATCCTTAAGCTGTGACCCCTTGTCCTGGACTTCCCCAACATCGGGAACAATCTTCCCGCATCTAGCCTCTCCAACCCCTTAAGAATTTTATATGTTTCTATAAGATCCCCCCTCAGTCTTCTAAATTCCAGCGAGTACAAGCCTAGTCTATCCAGTCTTTCTTCATATGAAAGTCCCGCCATCCCAGGGATCAATCTGGTGAACCTTCTCTGTACTCCCTCTAAGGCAAGAACATTTTTCCTCAGATTAGGAGACCAAAACTGCACACAATACTCCAGGTGCGGTCTCACCAATGCCCTGTACAACTGCAGTAGAACCTCCCTGCTCCTAAACTCAAATCCTCTTGCTATGAATGCCAACATACCATTCATCAGTCATGATAGGCTACTTGGCTGACATCTGGTATTTGAAACCTATAACTAATTGTTAAAAAGAGAAAAGATAATGTCTTTGCTCTCTAACACATCCTCTGTTCGCATCTATTGTATCACATCTTTCCGATAATGTGGTTCCCAAAACTGCATGCACACAGATTTATAAAAGTAGTGGTCCATGTGCTGACTTGTGTGAAAAAAATTATTCCTTAATGCAAAAAAAAAACCTAATTTACCACAACCTATTGTTTTCTTTCACTTGGCCAATTTTCTATCCATGCTGCTGCTGCTGATATTTCCATGGATTCTATGGTCTTCCATCTTGATGACAAGCTTATTGCTCGGTCTAACACATTTAGATTTCTTTGCTGTTCCTTTTTATCCTTCTGTTCTCCTTTCCTCTGTATGTGTTTTTGACCAGAAGCATTAATGCCAGTGAAATATTCCTACTTGTATTGGGCGTTGAAATCTAACACTGCGGGTCAGGCAGCATCTCTGGAGAAGGGCAGCACGGAGGCTCAGCGGTAGAGTTGCTGAAGGCAGGAGAATGGGGTTAGGAGGGATAGATAGATCAGCCATGATTGAATGGCGCAGTAGATTTGATGGGCCGAATGGCCTAATTCTACTCTTATCACTGTGAGGTTATCCACTTTGGTGCCAAGAACAGGAAAGCAGACTATTATCTGAATGGTGGCCGATTAGGAGAAGGGGAGATGCAACGAGACCTGGGTGTCGTGGTACACCAGTCATTGAAAGTAGGCGTTCAGCTGCAGCAGGCAGTGAAGAAAGCGAATGGTATGTTGGCATTCATAGCGAGGAGATTTGAGTATAGGAGCAGGGAGGTTCTGCTGCAGTTGTACAGGGCATTAGTGAGACCACATCTGGAGTATTGCGTACAGTTTTGGTCTCCTAATCTGAGGAAAGACATTCTTGCCATAGAGGGAGTACAGAGAAGGTTCACCAGATTGATTCCTGGGATGGCAGGACTTTCATATGAAGAAAGACTGGATAGACTCGGCTTGTACTCACTGGAATTTAGAAGATTGAGGGGGGATCTTATAGAAACTTACAAAATTCTTAAGGGGTTGGACAGGCTAGATGCAGGAAGATTGTTCCCAATGTTGGGGAAGTCCAGAACAAGGGGTCACAGATTAAGGATAAAGTGGGAAGTCTTTTAGGACCGAGATGAGAAAGTTTTTTTTCACACAGAGAGTGGTGAATCTGTGGAATTCTCTGCCACAGAAGGTAGTTGAGGCCAGTTCATTGGCTATATTTAAGAGGGAGTTAGATGTGCTAACGAGATCAGGGGGTATGGAGAGAAGGCAGGTACAGGATACTGAGTTGGATGATCAGCCATGATCATATTGAATGGCGGTGCAGGCTCGAAGGGCCGAATGGCCTACTCCTGCACCTATTTTCTATGTTTCTATGTTTCTACGACCTTATGACCGTACAGCGCCAGAGACCTATGTTCAATCCTGACTACGGATGCTGCCTGCATGTAGTTTGTACATTCTCCACGTGTCCTGTGTGGGTTTCTCTGGGAGACTCTGGTTTCCTTACACACTCCAAAGGTTTGTGGGTTAATTGGCTTCGGTAAAATTGTAAATTGCCCCTAGTGTGTGTAGAATAGTGCTAGTGTACGGAGATCACTGGTTGGCACGGTCTTGGTGGGCCGAAGGGCCAGTTTCCGCGCTGAATCTCTAAACTAACCTAAACTAAACACAGTATGTGACGTTTTGGGTTGGGGCCTTACTTCAACTTATTGTGAGGTGGGTGTTGGGGGGGTGGGGGGGTGGAGAAATGAGTTTGAGTTTGAGTGACCCCAGGGTATCATGCAAGAGCAGCGATCTTCACAAAGCGAGTTTATTTAATAAGTACAAGTAAGATATCACATCAGAGCAGAAACATTTTCTGTACTAGAACTGTGGAAATAGATTTACATTTAAATTAGACTTTCAGGTTTTGTCCCAGTTATGTAAATTGCACTGATCTGAATCGATGATAAGTAATTTTCTGCATCATTCTTATATTTTATGCTGTATTCTATTTTATTTCAGTTACGTTGCAGCTGTCTTTCAGAATCTCTTCCTTTGATGGTTGAGTTTGAATGTGAATGTGAGTGCCAGTGTGTAATAGCTGAACCAGAACCCACTATAATGTAGCAGTGGAAATGTGCATTAGAGTGCAGTGTATAACTGCTGTTCCCAATAGACAATAGGTGCAGGAGGAGGCCATTTGGCCCTTCGAGACAGCACCGCCATTCAATGTGATCATGGATGATCATTCTCAATCAGTACCTCGTTCCTGCCTTCTCCCCATACCCCCTGACTCCGCTATCCTTAAGAGCTCTATCTAGCTCTCTCTTGAATGCATTCAGAGAATTGGCCTCCACTGCCTTCTGAGGCAGAGAATTCCACAGATTCACAATTCTCTGACTGAAAAAGTTTTTCCTCATCTCCGTTCTAAATGGCCTAACCCTTATTCTTAAACTGTGGCCCCTTGTTCTGGACTCCCCCAACATTGGGAACATGTTTCCAGCCTCTAACGTGTCCAACCCCTTAATAATCTTATACGTTTCGATAAGATCCCCTCTCATCCTTCTAAATTCCAGTGTATACAAGCCTAGGCGCTCCAGTCTTTCAACATATGACAGTCCCGCTATTCCGGGAATTAATCTAGTAAACCCACGCTGCACTCCCTCAATAGCAAGAATATCCTTCCTCTAATTTGGAGACCAAAACTGCACATAATACTCCAGGTGCGGTCTCACTAGGGCCTTGTACAACTGCAGAAGGACCTCTTTGCTCCTATACTCAACTCCTCTTGTTATGAAGGCCAACATTCCATTGGCTTTCTTCACTGCTTGCTGTACTTGCATGCTTCCTTTCAGTGACTGATGCACTAGGACACCCTGATCTCGTTGTACGTCCACTTTTCCTAACTTGACACCATTCAGATAATACTCTGCCTTCCTATTCTTAGCACCAAAGTGGATAACCTCACACTTATCCACATTAAACTGCATCTGCCATGCATCCGCCCACTCACACAACCTGTCCAAGTCACCCTGCAACCTCATAGCATCTTCCTCACAGTTCACAGTACCACCCAGCTTTGTATCATCTGCAAATTTGCTAATGGTACTTTTAATCCCTTCATCCAAGTCATTAATGTATCCCACATTATTACACACCGATAGCCTGCTATCAAAGTATTCGGAAACCTGACAGCAGGACTAGAAATGGGCATGGAAGTGATTCCTATATTAAATTAACGAAGACAGACATAAAAAGCTGGAGCAACTCAGCGGGTCAGGCAGCATCTCTGGAGAGAAGGAATGGGTGACGTTTTGGGTCGAGACACTTCTTCAGACTCTGGTTTCGGGTCGAGACCCTTCTTTAGATGACGAAGGGTCTCGACCCGAAACGTCACCCATTCCTTCTCTCCAGAGATGCTGCCTGTCCCGCTGAGTTACTCCACTTTTTGTATCTATACTACGTTAAATTAGTCAGATTGTGTCAATCCAGGGGATTTCACCCTGTAGCCCCGATGTGCATTAGAGCACAGTGTGTAGTTGCTGTTCCCATATTATTACACACCGATAACTTGCTATCAAAGTATTCAGAAACCTGACAGTAGGTCTTTGTTCTCTCGGCGGCCTCCCCATGCTGTGCCTGTAAGGACCAGTCTCAATTAGCTTCCCAGATCTAGAATAAATCCAGAGTCAATTCTGCCCGGCTGCCCTTGAAGTAGAAGTGGACCTTGTATCGAGAATTAGAGATATGTTGCAGCTCGGGATCTGTAGGTTTACGAAGCAGGCACAGTTTACAGGTTTACAGTTTATTGTTAGGTGGACCGAGGTGCAGTGAAAAGCTTTTGTTGCCCGCTAACCGGTCAGTGGAAAGGCAATGCATGATTGCAATCGGGCCGTCCACAGTGTATAGATACATGATGAGGGAATAATGATTAGTGCAAGGTAAAGCCAGCAAAGTGCGATCAAGGATAGTCCGAGGGTCACCAAAGAAGTAGATAGTAGTTCAGCTCTGCTCTCTGGTTGTGGTTGGATGGTTCAGTTGTCTGAAAACAGCTGGGAAAGAAACTGTCCCTGAATCTGGAGGTGTGCGTTTTCACATTTCTATTCCTTTTACCCGATGGGAGAGGGGAGAAGAGAGAGTGGCCGGGGTGCGACTGGTCCTTGATTATGCTGCTGGCCTTGCCGAGGCAGCGTGAGGTGTAAATGGAGTCAGTGGAAGGGAGGTTGGTTTGTGTGATGGTCTGGGCTGTGTCCACAATTCACTGCAATTTCTTGCGGTCTTGGATGGAGTTGTTCCCAAACCAAGCTGTGGTTCATGGTCATAGAAACATAGAAAATAGGTGCAGGAGGAGGCCATTCGGCCCTTCGAGCCAGCACCGCCAGTCATCTGTAGAACTTTGCCGTGAATCCTGATTGAACTGATATTTTATGAAAGATTACTTGATAGTTTTCCTCTTAATGTAATTTTAATATGCCTCAAACTTTTAATGGATTTTCCCCAATCTGCATTTATCTAGTGGTTTATTTGTGAATCAACCTATAAATTGGTATGACCTTTCCATGATCCCACGCAATGCAAGATCATCAATATCATGCTGTATGCTGTTTAAATGCCACATCGCTTATGGCTATGCATAACTATTTCATTAGCTAATGCGCGGCATGTGAAATTCCTAATTGGAAGACTGACACTAGGCGTTGCTGAGGGACATTTTTAGTAAAAGTCAATTATGTCACGTGGCTATTGCTTGCAAAGTTAGCGTTTATTTCCCATCCCAAGGTGCCCCTGAGAAGTGATGGAGGGTCTCTCTCCTCTGTGATCTACACTCCCACAACGCTGTCTTTTGGTATGGTGCGGTGTGCCAACAGTTCTACGGCAGACAAGAAGACTCTACAGAGAGTCATCGACACAGCCCAGAAGATCACCAACACGTGTCTATCTGCCTGCCCTGGAGGATATCTTTAGCTCCTGTTTGCCTGCGGAAGGCATCCTGTATCCTAAAGGACCCCGCCCATCCCTTGTTTGCCCTTCCGTTCTCAGGAGAGCGCTACAGGTCCATTAAGCGCACACCACAAGACCAACAAACAGCTTCTACCCTAAGGCCATCACCAGACTGAACTCTGCACTGAAAGCAAACAATATTTATACTGTACAATACCTACCTACTGTGCAATACTGATATATTCATTTATAATATTTATTTTATAATACTATTCTGTGCAATATCTTATATTCTGCCAGGGGGGTATACTCTCCCACTGGTTTGTAGGTTAATTGGCTTGGTATAAATGTAAAATTATCCCTTGTGTGTGTAGGATAGTGTTAGTGTGCGAGGATCGTTGGTCAGCACGGGCTCGGTGGGCCGATGGGGCTGTTTCCGCGCTGTATCTCTGAACTAAACTAAACTTGTTGGCTAATGAAGTCTCCGCAGAGCAACAATAGTGACATTTATAAAGTAACTTGTTGATTATGAAGTGCTACAGACTTGCTGAATAAATGTAAATATATTCTTGCATAGCATTAGCCAGCCTAAAGAATGTTCTGGATTCAATAGTGTATATAATCTGCACTTTCTGATAGGATCATATTACGGTTGTACAAGTGTTTTTTTAATTGTACTTTCCAAAGGCCATTAAAGCTCTTGTTCTGTTTCTGAATAAAAATTAAATAAAAATAAACAACTTTCCATTAAGATGAATTTGCATTTCAGTTCAACAGAGTTTAAGAGCTCCCACCAAGTTCAGCTGCTGCCAAGTTATTCTTTTGATGAGAAAATGTGAGATTGTGAATTAGAAGAAAATTGGAAAACGGACTTCCCAAAAATGAATACTACTGATTCCTTGAACAATCTTGAATGTTGTGTGTCCTAATTTATTAGCAGAGTGTCGGAGCAAACATTGCAACATGACTTTTCATGTCTGACAGCAGCTTCTCTGTCACCCAGAGAGTTGTGAATCTGTGAAATTCTCTGCCACAGAAGGAGGTGGAGGCCAATTCACTGGAGGTATTCAAGAGAGAGTTAGATATAACTCTTGGGGCTAACGGATTCAAGGGATATGGGGAGAAAGCAGGAACGGGGTACTGGTTTTGGATGATCAGCCATGATCATATTGAATGGCGATGCTGGCTCGAAGGGCCTGTACCTATTACTCCTGTACCTATTTTCTGTTTTTCTTCTCTTTAGAGTTAACCTCAGCCCTTTGCAAGGAAGTAATGTTGTGGTGTTTGACCTTGCGTAAAGCATGGAGAGGGGAGGAAGGGGGCAGTCCCACCAACGTTCTCACTCTTAGTTCAACCTTGATGTTGGCACAAAGCGTTACCCCATCCCTACTTGTCCCATCAGCTCTGAACATGTCTATTTAAGGAGGACCTTGGAAAAGTTGCTGGACAGAGTGCTGTAAATAGGTCCATGTAACCACTTCATTTGCTGATGTCATTAGTGCCATCAAAGCCAAAAGATAGACACAGAGAGCTGGAGTAACTCAGCGGGTCAGAGAGCATCTCTGGGGATAAGGGATAGGTGACCCTTCTGAAGAAGGGTCTCGACCCGAAACATTACCTATTCTTTTTCTCCAGAGATGCTGCCTGACCTGCTGAGTTACTTCAGCTTTTTGTGTCTAACTTTGGTATAAACCAGCATCTACAGTTCCTTCCCACACATAACCAAAAGATGGTTGTGGCCAACTATCAAAGACTAGAGGGCATAACCTCAAGGTGAGAGTGGCAAAGTGTAAAGGAGATGTGTGGGGCAGGTTTTTATTTACAGGGGATAGTGAGCCTGCTGAGTCGATCCAACATGTTCTGCTTTTATTTCAAGCCGGTGAACTTTTAAAAACGTACAGAATTGATGGGCTAAATGAACTCCCTGTGTGATAAGTGTTCTCTGATTCAATGGTATTAAATTCTTTAAATGGACCAAGGAAATTGTATATATATTACGAGTAAATATTATGATTAGAGTTTGGCATTGAGCTGACCCAGAGAGATGGGTGGAGTTTCACTCGTGTATTTTTATGATTTAACATGACCCTTTGACGTAAATCAGATTGCAGTTGTTCCCGTCAGCCTGAATTCCGTATCGAGGGGGAATGGGATAAATACATGAGAGAGAGAAGGCAAAAGAATGTTACATCTCTAACAACGGAGAATAAACATTGGCACGGAACAGTTCACAAGTTCTAGGAGTTGAATTAGGCCATTCGGCCCATCGAGTCTACTCCGCCATTCAATCATGGCTGATTTCTGCTTCTTAATCCCATTTTCCTGCCTTCTCCCCATAACCCTTGACACCCATTGGACCCGAAAGCAAAATACCGTGGATGCTGGAAATCTGAAATAGAAATAGAAAATAGTCACACGGCACAGAAGGGAGTCCTATTCACCAGTGTTTGGCCCATATCCCTCTAAACCTTATCCTATTCTTGCACCTGTCCAAGTGTCTTTTAATGACGTTATTAGTATCTGTCTCAACTACTTCCTCTGGCAGCTCCTTCCGTAAACCCACTGCCATCTGAGTGAAAAGGTCCCCTCAGATTCCTATAACATCTTGACACCTCACCTTAAACCCATGTTCTCTAGTTCCTAATTCCTCTACTCTGGGTAAAATACTGTGCGTTGACACTACCTATTCACCTTATTTTATACACCTTTACAAGATCACCCCTCATCCTCCTGAACTTCAGGGAATAAAGTTCTAACCTGCCCAGCCTCTCCCTAAGCGCAAGCCCTCGAATCCAGGAAATATCCCAGTAAATCTTCTCTGCGCTCTTTTCCAGTCTAATGACATCATTTGTGCAGTAGAATGACCAAAACTGAACAAAATAGTCCAAATGCAGCTTCCATAACATCTTGCACACCTGTAACATAACGCCCTGACCTGTACTCAACACCCTGACTGATGATGACCAATGTACCAAAAGCCTCCTTGACCATGGTATCTACCTGTGACCCAACTTTTACGGTACGATATTCCTAGGGTTGCCAACTTCCTCACTCCCAAATACAGGACAAGGTGACGTCACCGCCCCGCGCCCCACGTGACCTCACCCAGCCGGTGGCCACGTGCTCCCGCTCCACCAATGGCGGCCGCCTTGGCGGGGTGAGGTCATGTGGGGCGCGGGGCGGTGACGTCTCCCTTATTTGGGAGTGAGGAAGTTGGGAGTCCTACTAATACGGGACAAGGGCGGTCTCGTACGGGACGAACCAATTTAGCCCAAAATACGGGATGTCCTGTCTAATATGGGACAGTTGGCAACCCTAGATGGACCTGTTCTCTTCGATCCCTCTGTTGTACAACACACCCCAGGGCCCTACATTCACTGTGAACGTCCTACCCTGGTTTGACTTCCAAAAATGCAACACCTCGCACTTATCTGCTTCATTACACTTCATTAACCTTAATCAGCCGAGCTGATTAAGATCCTGCAGCGATTTTTGATAACCCTCTTCACTATCTACGATACTACCTAGTTGATACAGGAAATGCATCAGAAAGTCTGAAGAAAGGTCTTGACCTGACACGTCGGCATTCCTTCCACCCAGAGATGCTGCCTGTCCCGCTGAGTTACTCCAGCGGTTTGTTTGTGTCTATCTTCTACATAATAGGGAAGGCACTATCTGTGGAGGGAGGGAGGGAGGGAACAGTCACATTCCAGATCTGGTGTTTCTTCTGTGACATTCCATTAAACTTTCACTCTACTCTTTCCAAGGTCTTTGTCCTTACCAGAATGGACTATAAAACCTCTAATTGTTTTACGGTTTAACCTTGCTGTTTAATTCCCTGAAGATAGACACATAATGCTGGAGTAACTTGGCTGGACAGGCAGCATCTCTGGAGAGGAGGAATGGGTGACGTTTCTTCAGTCTGAAGAAGGGTCTCGACCCGAAACGTCTCCCATTCCTTCTCTCCAGAGATGCTGCCTGTCCCGCTGATTTGCTCCAGCCTTTTGTGTCTATCTGGTTTAAACCAGCATCTGCAGTTCCTTCCTACACGTGTTTAATTCCCTGCCTCTGTTAATAAATCCCGGATCCCGTGTGCTTATTAATTTGCCAGCCATCCTGTATGTCGATGGGCTTGCTGCAAGTACTTAATAATTGATGTGTTGTGCAACTGGGATCAGAAATGGTTGCAACCCCTGAAGATGCCTTTGGAGGTTAGATCTCCCAGGTTGTGGTAACCCTCTGAGCTGAATAATTGACCATTCATCCATAGTACCGGGTAGTGCTTGGTACCTGCCTTGCAAATGAACATCACACGGGCAGTCAAAATCTGGTAGACACAAAATGCTGGAGTAACTCAGCAGGTCAGGCAGCATCTCAGGAGAGAAGGAATGGGTGACGTTTCGGGTCGAGACCCTTCTTCAGCCTGATGTCAGGGGGGGCGGGACAAAGTAAGGATATAGGTGGAGACAGGAAGACAGTGGGAGATCTGGGAAGGGGGAGGGGAAGAGAGGGACAGAGGAACTATCTAAAGTTGGAGAAGTCGATGTTCATACCGCTGGGCTGCAAACTGCCCAGGCGAAATATGAGGTGCTGTTCCTCCAATTTCCGGTGGGCCTCACTATGGCACTGGAGGAGGCCCATGACAGAAAGGTCAGACTGGAAGTGGGAGGGGGAGTTGAAGTGCTCGGCCACCGGGAGACCAGTTTGGCCAACGCGGACCGAGCGCAGGTGTTGAGCGAAGCGATCGCCGAGCCTGCGTTTGGTTTCGCCGATGTAAATAAGTTGACATTTGGAGCAGCGGATGCAATAGATGAGGTTGGAGGAGGTGCGGGTGAACCTCTGTCTCACCTAGAAAGACTGTTTGGGTCCTTGGATGGAGTTGAGGGGGGAGGTAAAGGGACAGGTGTTGCATCTCGTGCGGTTGCAGGGGAAAGTGCCCAGGGTTGGGGTGGTTTGGGTAGGAAGGGACGAGTGGACCAGGGAGTTACGGAGGGAACGGTCTCTGCGGAACGCAGTGAGGGGAGGGGATGGGAAGATATGGCCAGTGGTGGGGTCCCGGTATCTTTGATCAGACTTTACTAGCTTTACCTTGCGCTAAAAGTTACTCCTTTATCACGTGTCTGCACACTAACTGGCTGGATTGTAATCGTGTATTGTCTTTCCGCTGGCTGGTTAGCACACAACAAAAGCTTTTCGCTGTACCTCCTCGGTACACGTGACAATCAACTAAACTGAGGCAGAAAGCATTGCCCCTGCAGCTGGAACCATCAACTGAGGGTCAGCGTGCCGCGCGCGGGAAGTGCCGCTGGAGGTTTGCATGAGTTTATTAATGCCAGCTTGGTGCCGATTTGCTGCTTTGCTCGGATGTAATCTGAGGTCGGGCCGTTCGACTCCGTTTTTGAGCCAAGCTGCAGAAACTCATTGGCTCGGTCCGTCACGTATAAGATTATTAAGGGGTTGGACACGTTAGAGACAGGAAACATGTTGGGGGAGTCCAGAACCAGGGGCCACAGTTTAAGAATAAGGGGTAGACCATTTAGAACTGAGATGAGGAAAAACTTTTTCAGTCAGAGAGTTGTGAATCTGTGGAATTCTCTGCCTCAGAAGGCAGTGGAGGCCAATTCTCTGAATGCATTCAAGAGAGAGCTAGATATAGCTCTTAAAGATAGCGGAGTCAGGGGGGATGGGGAGAAGGCAGGAACGGGGTACTGATTGAGAATGATCAGCCATGATCACATTGAATGGCGGTGCTGGCTCGAAGGGCCGAATGGCCTCCTCCTGCACCTATTGTCTATTGTCACTGAGCCTGAGCATGTCTATGAGTCGGTTTCCAAAGCACGTGTAGAATGGAACAACTGCAGGTTACTGATGTGGAACCTTTACATGGGTTGCTATATTATGTTATACCAGTTACCACAGTTCAGAAACACTTCCTAATAAGTAGGGTTGATAAAGCTGTGTAAAAATAGTAGTTTTCCTCCCCTATGTGATAAGCGAATAACGTTTAGTGCACTTTGGAGCCAGTAAAGTCCGATCAAAGGCAGTCCGATGAGGTGGATAGTAGATCTGGACTGCTCTCTGTTTGTTGTAGGATGGTTCAGTTATCTGATAACAGCTGGGAAGAAACAATTCCCTGAATCTGGGATTTCATTGTACATTCCTCGTGTGATCCTGGACTGTGCCAGCCATCCACCGGAGTTATAGAGCTGGACCCATCCAAGTGACTCTCCCTCCCCAGTCCCCGTCTTTTCAAGGTTTTCAAAGTAAACGTCAGTGGTATGATGGACTACTCTACAGACCATGGGTTTGGACAAAGCTCACCTGGCCCACAATTGGCAAGAACAAAGCCTCCTACCTGACGGGCAGCTAAACCGGTTTCTAGTTCCACTCCACCCTGTGCTGGCACAGGAGGCAGCTGTGTGCATTATCTCCAGTTGCTGTGTGAGGCGATCTGCCAGGCCCAAGTCCCATGAACACGGCTGGTGGAGAGGCCACAGCCCCCTAGTTCCTCTCCAAACCACACACCAGCAGGACTTGGAAATGTGTTGCATGTCTCAATTATCATCCTTAATAGTGTTCTGTAGGTGGCAACATCAGTGAAAAAGATCAAGGGAGAAAAATAAATAGTATTTCAGGATGCAAGATGTAATAAGAATCTTTGGTTCATTTCATATCATTTATCATTTATATACAGCCGGAAACAGGCCTTTTCGGCCCTCCAAGTCCGTGCCGCCCAGCGATCCCCGTACATTAACACTATCCTACATCCACTAGGGACAATTTTTTACATTTTACCCAGCCAATTAACCTACATACCTGTACGTCTTTGCGGCGTGCTTGAGCACGAATGTGCGTCTGTGTGTGCGAGTCTGTGTGTGTGTGTGTGTGTGTGTGTGTGTGTGTGTGCGTGCGTGTGTGTGTGTCTGTGTGTGAGTCTGTGTGTGTGTGTGTGAGTCTGTGTGTGTGTGTGCGAGTCTGTGTGTGTGTGTGTGTGTGTGTGTGTGTGTGTGTGCGTGCGTGTCTGTGTGTGTGTGTGCGAGTCTGTGTGTGTGTGTGCGTGTGTGTGCGAGTCTGTGTGTGTGTGTGTGCGAGTGTGTGTGTGTGCGAGTGTGTGTGTCTGTGTGTGAGTCTGTGTGTGTGTGTGCGAGTCTGTGTGTGTGTGTGTGTGTGCGAGTCTGTGTGTGTGAGTCTGTGTGTGTGTGTGTGTGCGAGTCTGTGTGTGTGTGTGAGTCTGAGTCTGTGTGTGTGTCTGTCTGTGTGTGTGTGTGTCTGTGTGCGTGTGTGTGTGAGTCTGTGTGTGTGTGTGTGTGAGTCTGTGTGCGAGTCTGTGTGTGTGTGTGTGTGAGCCTGTGTGTGTGTGTGTGTGTGCGCGCGAGTGTGTGTGCGTCAGTGTGAGCCTGTGTGTGCATGCATGTGTAGCTCCGGAGAAAAAGGATGGCTGATGTTTTGGGTCAGGGCCCTACTTCAGACTGGAAGTAGAGGTGGTGGTGGAGGGAACTGGAGGTAAGAAAAGGACTGAACAAAGCGGGGCCAGCAACAGATGACCAAGGAAGGGTGGAGCCCACAATGGTCCATTGTTGGCTGGGGACGAGGTGATAATGAGTGGGATACAGGGATGTGAAAAGAAACTGGTAGGAAGACCATAGTGGGGGAGGGATCTGAGAGTGCTGACAAAGGTTCTGGGGGAACATCGGAATAATGTTTAGGAAGGAATTGCAGATGCAAAGTGCTGGAGTAACTCAGCGGGTCAGGCAGCATCTCTGGAGAACATGGATAGGTGACGTTTCACAGAGTGCTGGAATAACTCAGTGGGTCAGGCAGCATCACTAGAGAAAAGGAATAGGTGACATTTTGGGTCGAGACCCTTCTAGGGTCTTCAGACTTTCAAAGGAATGTTGTCTGAGGAAGGGTTCCGACCTGAAACGTCACCCATCCTTTTTCTCCAGCGATGCTGCCTGATCTGCTGAGTTACTCCAGCATTTTGTGTCTGTCTTCAGAGGAATAAGTGATAGGAGCAGCAGAATTAGGCCATTCGGCCCATCAAGTCTTCCCCGCCATTCAATCATGGCTGATCTATCTGGCCCTCTTCACCCCGTTCTCCTGCTTTCTCCTGTAACCCCTGACACCCGTACTAATCAAGAATCTATCTATCTGTGCCTTAAAAAATATCCATTGACTTGGCCTTCTTTGCCAATGAATTCCACGGATTCACCACTGATGTTGAATGTTGCTTCTGGCTGTGAAGTACCTGACCTGATGCCCTTTGTTGCCTGAAGAGGTATTCAGACACTTCAGTGACGAGTAAATAAATCACTAGTGACTTAAAACTGAGGCCTCATTGTTCCTCATTAATTCCTCCTTTTTCCAACTGATGATCGCACACACAGGGGGGGTTACTTGATCTGGTCTCTCATTAAGCTTCCTCTGCCACAGGCCCCCTTCCAACAGCAGCCGTGTGCTGTTTGTGCTGAAGAAAAGTCTTTGTTTCAAGTTTCTCTGCTTCCCAGAATATCGAGAGCTGGACAAAACGTGCAGTACTTGAGAGTAACGAGTCTAACGCGGAGGAGGGGTTGCCACTTACATTCAGCTCTGCTCGACCTCATTTTGTTCTTAAGCTTGATCGCATCTTGACCAACACAGAAGCCTTAGCCGAGAGGCGCCTAGAGTCGGAGGAGATTTTAAATAACTCGCACTAAACCTTGCTTTAATTGAGGGTGGCTCAGCGGTAGAGTTGCTGCCTCACAGCGCCAGAGACCCGGGTTCCATCCTGACAAGGGACGCCGTCTGTGCAGAGTTTGTACGTTCTCCCCGTGACCGCGTGGTAACCGACCCGACTCACTGTAAGTACTTTCCCCTCCCCCTCTCCCAGCCCCCCCATTCCTCACCACCCACCTCAAAAGTGAGCATGTTACCCGATTGTGACATGCATAGATTTCGAGCAATTTTAAGTAAACTTACTTTAAATCTCGCGTTAAATGAGGGTGGCGCAGCGGTAGAGTTGCTGCCTCACCGCGCCAGAGACCCGGGTTTGATCCTGACTATGGGTGCTGTCTGTGCAGAGTTTATGCCTTCTCCCTGTGACTGTGTGGGTTTTCTCCGGGTGCTCTGGTTTCCTCCCACATCCCAAAGACGTGCAGGTTTGTAGGTTAATTGGCTTCTGTTAATTATCCCGAGTGTGTCGGGTGGACTAGTGTACAAGTGGCCATTGGTCAGTGCGGGCTCGATGGGCTGAAGGGCCTGTTTCCAGGGCTGTGTCTCTAAACTAGACTAAACTAAAATTGGAAATGATCAACTTCAGGTTACTTGCATTAGTTTGCTATGTACACGGTTTACTTTCCTTCATTACATTGAAAGTGATAAGTTTTACATTAATACCAATATTGAGGAAGAGTAATGTCAACATCATTGAGTCTTGCACAAACAGAGTTCAAAATTGGCAAAGGTCACTGTAAATAGTGTCTAATTTACTGCAAACATCAGCTCGCTGATATTAAACACTAATGTGAGTTCCATCCTGAGTCGAACATGGCAATGTGTAGTGAGGAAATGCAGATGAAAGTGCTTTTTTAAACCGAAGATGGACACAAAGTGCTGGAGGACTGAGACGAGGAAAAACGTTTTCACCCAGAGAGTTGTGAATCTGTGGAATTCTCTGCCACAGAAGGCAGTGGAGACCAATTCACTGGATGTTTTCAAGAGAGAGTTAGATATAGCTCTCAGGGCTAACGGAATCAAGGGATATGGGGAGAAAGCAGGAATGGGGGTCTGTGGTGAGGTAGATAGTAGGTGGGTTTTCTCTGAGATCTTCGGTTTCCTTCCACATCCCAAAGACGTACAGGTTTGTAGGTTAATTGGCTTGGATTTAATGTAAATTGTCCCAAGTATATGTAGGATAGTGTTAGTGTACGGCAAATCACTGGTCGGTGGGCAGAAGGGTCTTGACCTGAAATGTCACCCATTCCTTCTCTCCAGCGATGCTGCCTGTCCCGCTGAGTTACTCCAGTGTTTTGCGTCTATCTTGGGTAGATAGCAGCAGGGGATCGCTCTCTGGTGAGGATGGTTCAGTTGCCTGACAACAGCCGGGAAGAAGCTGTCCCTGAATCTGGAGGTGTGCGTTTTCACACTTCTGTACCTCTTGCCCGATGGGAGAGGGGAGAAGAGGGAGTGGCCGGGGTGAGACTGGTCCTTGATGATGCTGCTGGCCTTGCCGAGGCAGCGTGAGGTGTGGATGGAGTTGATGGAAGGGAGGTTGGTTTGTGCGATGGTCTGGGCGTGTGGCTTTTTCTTTACGTGGGGAAATGGAAAGCAGGTTCCACTGCAAGGCATGCAGACTTCTCCATCGGTCTGAAGAAGGGTCTCGACTCGAAACGGCACCCATTCCCTCTCTCCAGAGATGCTGCCTGACCCGCTGAGTTACTCCAGCTTTTTTGTGTCTCCCCACTTGAAGGCAACATTGTCACATGGACGGGAGAGGTGCACTGAGCCGGCTCACCAGTTAATAAATGTCAAGCCTGCCCACATCCCGTGAATAAATAAAGAATTGGCAAAGTCGGGACAGATTGTAATCGTGGTGTGTGCTGCCGCCTGGATGTAAACAGTGTGGACATGGTGCAGATGTGACTGGGCAAATGCTTGAATCTTTGGGATGAGGAATGTGCCTCATTAATTCAGGCGTTGTACTCGCTGGTTTAACAGAAGAACATATTCCTCAAGGCTACTTTGAAGCGGCACGGTGGCGCAGAGGTAGAGTTGCTACCTCACAGCGCCAGACACCCGGGTTCCATCCTGACTACAGTTGTGTATCTGCACGGAGTTTGTACGTTCTCCCCGTGACCTGCGGGGTTCTTCACTGAGATCTTCGGTTTCCTCCCACGCTCCAAAGGCACGCAGGTTCGTAGGGTAATTCCCTTCTGTAAATCGCCCCTCGTGTGTCGCATAGAACCAGTGTACGGGGTCACCAGCTGTAAGGATCACGGCACCGAACACTTCAGAAAGTGAGGACCAGATCTGAGCACCGACTCTGCGAGAGGTTATGGAGAAGGCAGCGGAGATATCATCGTCTTTGGACGTGGGAACTGTGCCAGGGAAATAAACATTATATCGCGCGGCTCCGTTCCGGAAAAGGAGGGGGAAGGGGAGGAAAGGAACAGCAAGTCTTGTGTCAACAGCAAGAGAGTTACCGACGGTGGCACTTAGACCTCAAATAAATGCTGGAAAGGCACCGATGATTGGTCCTTTGTGAGCCGTGTTTGACTAACCTGAAGGAATTTCTTGAACAAATAATATTAAACATTGACAAAGTTTGAATCGCAGCCCAGTACAGATTACAATTGTCAGCTATCCGACAATTCACAAACCCAGTGTTGGAAGGAACTGCAGATGCTGGTTTAAATCGAAGATAGACTTCTCTAACTTCAAGTAACCCTTGTTTTCCATCCCCTCCCCCTCCCCCTTCCCAGTTCTCCGACCAGTCTCACTGTCTCCGACTGCATTTTATCTCAGTTTGCTTTGTTGTTACCTGCTCCCAACTAAATGATCTATTCCACATTTTCCTTGATCTCCATTGCCTTTGTCCTGTTTTCACGCCTTACACTTCCTTATCTATGTACCGCCCACTCCCCTGACATCAGTCTGAAGAAGGGTCTCGACTCCAAACTTCACCCATTCCTTCTCTCCAGAGATGCTGCCTGACCTGCTGAGTTACTCCAGCATTGTGTGTCTGTCTTCAATGCAGAAACTCTGATAGTTCAGCATCTGAGACCCTGGGTTGTGAATACCGTGTTCTCTCGTGTGCTGGGCCCCAGTTACCATCCACTTCATTCATCGCGGCCCCAGTTTTAGTATTTAGAGACGTAACATGGGGAACAGGCTCTTCGATCCACACAGACAATTGGATCACCCATTCACACTAGTTCAATGTTATCCCACTTTCCCATGCACTCCCTGCACACTAGGATAATTTACAGAGGACAATTAACCTACAAATCTTTGGGATGTGAGAGTAGACCAGAGCACCCGGAGAAAACCCACGTGGTCATAGGGAGAAGGTGCAAATTCCAATTACATTCGGACAACACCCGAGGTCGGGATCGAACCAGGGTCTCTGGCGCTCCGTCTTAAACTTTGTGGTCTTGCTTCCATGTTTCCAATTAACTTACTGTGGCCTTTGTTCCACACTTGCTTTGAGCTCGGTTCCAAAGGTTTCCACAACCTTTAAAACGGTGCCCTCCCCTTTAAAATGGTGCCCTCCCCTTTAAAACGGTGCCCTCCCCTTTAAAACGGTGCCCTCCCCTTTAAAACGGTGCCCTCCCCTTTAAAACGGTGCAACCCCCTTTAAAACAGTGCCCTCCTCTTTAAAACAGTGCCCTCTTTAAAACAATGCCCTCCCCTTTAAAACGGTGCCCTCCCCTTTAAAATGGTGCCATCCCCTTTAAAACGGTGCACTCCCCTTTAAAACGGTGCCCTCCCCTTTAAAACGGTGCCCTCCCCTTTAAAACGGTGTCTTCCCCTTTAAAACGGTGCCCTCCCCTTTAGAACGGTGCCCTCCCCTTTAGAACGGTGCCCTCCCCTTTTTAAATGGTGCCCTCCCCTTTAAAACGGTGCCCTCCCCTTTAGAACGGTGCCCTCCCCTTTAAAACGGTGCTTCCCCCCAAAGCGAGAGTCCCCCCTTTAGTCCACACTTCCCCCTCTCCCCTCTGCCCCACTCAAGACAGCCCCCCCTTTTTAAACAGTGCCCCCCTTTTTAAACGGTGCCCTCCCCTTTAAAATGGTGCCCTCCCCCCAAAGGGAGAGTCGCCCCTTAGTCCGCACTTCCCCCCCCCCTCTTCCCCACTCGAGGCAGCCCCCCCCACCTCCCCTTTGGAAGTGCTCTATACAACGGATCATCTATTATTCTAATCTGCAATGTCTAAAAGTGGTTGAAAAGTATTTTTGAGTGTCCAGAAGTTGAAACGTGGCATTGCCAGATTCTGGAGTGTGGAATGACCGGTTGTTACTCTATCATAGGTAGACCAGTGGCTGATGGGACGGGGGACAGTCCTCACTCACCATTGGCCACGCGCTCATTGATTTCAGTGAAAGAAGTTGGCAGAAGAACCGTTTGTGTGCTCCAATCTGGAGAGTTCCCACTGTGACCGAGAGAAGCTGCTAGATTTGGGGTCAGTGGTGTGCAATGAAGCACAAAGCCATTTCTGTGAACAAAGTTGCTCAGTGACTTGGTGAAAGCACAGAACTGCAGATGCTGGTTAAGACACAAAAGCATACTGGAGCTGGGTCAGGCAGCATCTCTGGAGAACATGGATAGGTGACATTTCACACAGTGCTGGAGTAACTCAGTGGGTCAGGCAGCATCTGAGGAGAACATGGATAGGTGACGTTTCACAGAGCGCTGGAGTAACTCAGCGGGTCAGGCAGCATCTCTGGAGAACTTGGATAGGTGACGTTTCACAGAGTGCTAGAATAACTCAGCGGGTCAGGCAGCATCTCTGGAGAACATGGATAGGTGACGTTTCACAGAGTGCTGGAGTAACTCAGCGGGTCAGGCAGCATCTCTGGAGAACATGGATGGGTGACATTTCAGGACAGGATCCTTCTTCAGAAACAAGAAGACAGGGTCTTTGAGATGATTGCAGATTGGCAAATACAGATTACCTGATCTTTAGAAACACAACGAACTGCAGATGGTGCAATCTTGTGTAGATCACAATGTGCTAGAATAATACCTCTTTCCCCCTCCCCCCACCCCCCCCCCCCCTTCAGCCCACCGAGTCCGCCCCGACCCCAGCGATCGCCCCGTACACTAGCACTATCCGACACACTAAGGACAAGTTACAACTTTACCGAAGCCAATCAACCTACGAACCTACATGAGCGTGGGAGGAAACGGGAGCACCCGGAGAAAACCCACGCAGGTCACGGGGAGAACGTACAAACTCCGTATAGACAGCACCCGTAGTCAGGATCGAACCCAGGTCTCTGGCGCCGTGAGGCAGCAACTCTACCGCTGTGCCACCGTGCCGCCCTATTACTCCAGGCACTTTGTGCTTTTTGTTTGTAAACCAGCATCTGCAGTTCCTTGTGTCCCGACCATCAGGTACTGACTTTAATTAGGAGCAGAAATCTTTTGTTTATTTTTTCTTAGTAAGTACAGTAGCTGCCACGCTCTGTTAAACAAGTCCCAGGTGTTGTGGGAAGATGTCCCGTCTGTGCTCATAACGCATTACCTGTGCACCAACCGTTCTGTTCTTTATGTAAATGCTAACACATGTGTGCAAGTATTTAAGCTGTCAGATGCAGTTACGCGACAGCAATCTCAGCTGGGGTCTCAGCCTGCGGCTTTGAGTTCTGGAGCCAGTGTCTGTAGCCCGGAGTCCTGGTCTCCCAGTTGCCAAACACTTTCACTCCCCTTCCCATTCCCACACTGACCTTTCTGTCCTGGGCCTCCCCCATTGTCAGTGCGAGGCCAAACGCAGATTGGAGTAACAGCACCTCATATTTCGCTTGGGCGGCTTACACCCCAGCGGTACGAATCTTGATTTCTCTAACTTTAAGTAACCCTTGCACCCCCTCTCTCTCTGTCCCTCTCCCACCCTCGTCATCGTACCGGGTTCACAATCATCTTGTTGAATCTCATTGTCCGTCACCTGATCCACAGCTAACACTGGGCTGTTTCCTTTATCATCGTTACTTTTTTGCACATCTTTCATTCATTTGTTCTATATATCTCTACATCACCGTCTATATCTCTCGTTTCCCTCTCCCCTGATTCTCAGTCTGAAGAAGGGTCTCGACCCACTCTCCAGAGATGCTGCCTGTCCCGCTGAGTTTTTTGTGTCTATCTTTATGTATCCTGGACTGTCGCTTCAGTGCGGTGAGGCTGGGGAAGGGGCCCAGGTTTGAACATGGCATTAAGCTCGGCCTTTTCCTAAGGGCGGCACGATAGCGCAGCGGTAGAGTTGCTGCTTTACAGCGAATGTACAGCGCCAGAGACTCAGGTTCGATCCTGACTACGGGTGCTGCACTGTAAGGAGTTTGTACGTTCTCCCCGTGACCTGCGTGGGTTTTCTCCGAGATCTTCGGTTTCCTCCCACACTTCAAAGACGTACAGGTATGTAGGTTAATTGGCTGGGCAAATGTAAAAATTGTCCCTAGTGGGTGTAGGATAGTGTTAATGTACGGGGATCTCTGGGCGGCACGGACTTGGTGGGCCGAAAAGGCCTGTTTCCGGCTGTATATATATGATATGATGATGATATGATAAGCGCGGATGAAGTAGCAGTAACTTGGCGCTATTTATTCCCCAACTAATGTTGGTAAATACAGACTACCAGATCTTTGGAAACGTAGATGCTGGATTATTGTGTAGAACGCATAATGCCCTCCCCCTTTCTCACCACCCCCCTCTCTCTTGGACCCCACCTGGACTCACAATTATTTCTTGTCTCCCCCCTCCCCCATCTCCACCTACATTCCATCCTCTAGCTTCACAATTCCCAACTCTTCAATCCTTTCGTCTCACACCTTCGGTCTTTGCATCTCTGGCCTTTATCCACCATTTGTCTTTCAAGCCCTATCCCCTCCCCCCCCCCCCCCCCCCTCACAATCTCACCTGTATCAGCCTCTACCTGTCAGACTCTGTCCTACCTCTGAGATGGACGCATTGCTGGAGTAACTCAGTGGGTCATGCAGCACCTCAGAAGGACAGAGTCATAGTGTGGAATAGTCGTAGTCATTGGAATAGTCATCCATCGTGGAAACAGGCCCTTCGGCCCAACACCCACACAGACGAACCTGCCCCATCTACACTAGTCCCACTTGTACCTGTTCAAATGTTTCCTAAACGTTGTGATAAACCCTACCTCAGCTACGTCCTGTGGCAGCTTGTTCCATCCACTGCCACCCTTTGCGTGAAAGTTACCCCTCAGGTTCCTATGAAATCTCTCTTCCCCCCCCCCCTCCCCTCACCTTAAACCTACGTCCTCTGGTTTTCAATTTCCCCACTCTGGGCAAGAGGCTCTGTCCGTCTACCCGATCTATTCCTCTCATGGTTTTGCAGACATGACCTTTCGTTAGACTGTTAGACCATTTTTTGATGCAGGTTCTAATGAGAGGGGAGGGGGGGGGGGCTGGGGGAGATACCTTGGAGGGAGTCTGGGGTCTCGGGGGGGGGGGGGGGGGTTGGAGAAGTGTCATGGTTAGCAGAGAGGGGCGTACTGTAGGTCTTTGTTCTTTGTGTGATCTTGCTCTGTCGGAACAGGCTGCCGTATCCCCACCTTCACCACACTTCAGAAAATGTATTTCCAGCCATTAATCACCAGGAATGTGCTGAGCATGTTTTGTGTTTGTGTTCGTGCTGTACTGAATTTAATTTAACAACTGATCCATACAACGGCTGCAACAGGAATGGATTAAATTAGTTCCTGGGTTGTATTTGAACCCTGCAGTAAATGTATTCCTGATTCTTGTCTGCAGAAATCTCTGAGGCAGCCTGCAAATATGGCAGGTTAATGGAAATTTCATTCCTCCCTAAACCAAACAATAGCACATAAAATATCACGGGCTGGTCGGTCAATGAACATGGTGCCACATTGAACTATTCCCCTCTGCCCGCACGCGATCCATATCCCCCATTGGCAATCTGTAAAATTAGCCCTTCGTGTGCAGGGAGTGGATGGGACAACGTGGAACTAGTGTGAACGAGTGATCGGAGGTCGGTGTGGACTCAGTGGGCCGAACGGCCTGTTTCCATGCTGAACTCGGTCTCGACCCGAAACGTCACCCATCTCCTGAGATGATGCCTGACCTGCTGAGTTATTCCAGCATCTTGTAAATAAATACCTTCGATTTGTACCGGCATCTGCAGTTATTTTCTTAAACTAAACAAAATATCGTCCCGTTGGTCTTGTCACCTGACTTGCCAGTTTTGGGTGGGGAACTGAAACAAGCCCCTGGATTTAAACGGGATGGGGGTGGGGGGGTTGGCTCATCATAATCGTTCCATACCCTGCGTATCCATGTGCCTTATCTACAAGCCTCTTAAACACCACTATTGTGTCTGCCTCTACCACCACCAATGTATTCCAGGCACGGTTCCGTATTTACAAACCAAATTTGCCGTGGGGGGTCGTGGCATCCCCCTTACCCACTGCCCAATCATAGTTTATTTTAGTTTATGGTCACGTGTATCGAGGTACAGTGACAAGCTTTTGTTGCGTGCTAGCCAGTCATCGGAAAGACAGCACATGATTACAATCGAGCCGTCCACAGTGTACTGATATATAAGAAGATAACTGCAGATGCTGGTACAAATCGAAGGTATTTATTCACATATTTACCACAGCCCAGTGGTATGAACATCGACTTCTCCAACTTTAGATAAATCCTCTGTCCCTCCCGTCCCCTCCTCCTTCCCAGATCTCCCTCTATCTTCCTGTCTCCATCTATATCCTTCCTTTGTCCCGCCCCCCTGACATCAGTCTGAAGAAGGGTCTCGACCCGAAACGTCACCCATTCCTTCTCTCCCGAGATGCTGCCTGACCTGCTGAGTTACTCCAGCATTTTGTGAATAAATACCTTCACAGTGTATTGATACCAGATAAAGGGAATAGCATGTAGTGCAAGATAAAGTTTGATTAAAAATAGTCCGAGGGTCTCCAATGAAGTGGATGGGAGGTCAGTTAGTGAGAGGAGGGTTCAGTTGCCTGATAAATAGCCGGGAATCGGAATAACCTGATGTCACTCCTGGGTAAAGTGAATGGTGGAGACTTGTCAATGTGCCGTCGTGTGATGGTAGTGTTGCCCTGCTCCTCGCAGAACAAAATTCCTCATGGGAGCATCGGGAAAGTCAAGTGCCTTTCACTGGAGAATCCCAGTGTTTTGCTGGCTGGCAGCTGGCTGAGGAGTGGAACGAGATTGCCTGGGCCCGGTTCCTCACCACGCTACCCTCATGGGGAGGTCAAATGCCGTGAGAATGATATTCTTAGCAAACAGAACGTTCTAAAAAATGCCCTCCCAAGACTTGGATGAATGATACGCATCCCCCTTAATTCATGCACCAGAACACTTCACTTTCTAATGCAAGTATAAGAAAATAACTGCAGATGCTGGAACAAATCGAACGTATTTATTCACAAAATGCTGGAGTAACTCAGCAGGTCAGGCAGCATCTCAGGAGAGGAGGTCCGAGGAGGTGACCACCGGCACCCCAAAGCGAGCAATCCAGTTCACGGCCAACGCACGAGCGCATGTGGCTGTAGATGTATTGGCCAGTGGTATGGCCTCCGGCCACCGCGTGAAGCGGTCCACCACCGTGAGGAGGTAGGTGATGCCCCGGGATGGCGGGAGCGGGCCCACAATGTCCACGTGCAGGTGGTCGAAACGTCGGCAGGGTAGACCGATCTCGGAGTGGCGCCCGGACGTGGCGTCACTCCAGAGGCCGTATGAGGGCCCGTATCGGGTGCTGGAGCACGGACAGACAACTTTTATTCTTGGACATGGGGGGCCGGCCGGAGGCCGTGTCAATTGACCGCCTGAAGCCGGCCCACTTAGACATTGACCAACCGGTGCGGGTTGCCCAGCCTCGGCCACGAGGTCGCCCACCCTTCCGGGACCCACCACCTGTCCCTCCAACTGTGCCTCCGCCGGCCCCTCTGTCGATCGATTACCGTACACGGTCCGGTCGGGTTGTGCGACCACCAGTGCGTTTCGTGCCTCCGGTTCTGGGGGGGGGGGGGTCCTGTGGCGGCTCCCAAGGGTCGGGCCATGCCACTGCCGACCCCTCGGCACGGGAATGGACCAGTCCAGGGGGGCGGTCCGGTACTACAGATATAAGGACGAGGTTTTGGGCGCAAAGCCATTCCGGCAGACTCGACCCGTCTGATAACCATGTATTAAACCAAAACGCCCCCAAAATACCTGGCTCCTTGCCTTTATTTCGGGCCTCTACCGATGCGCCACACTTGTACATTTTCATACCTCAAGTTTCCCTCTCCCCTGAGTCTCAGTCAGAAGAAGGGTCTTGACCCGAAACGTCACCCATTCCATCTCTCCAGAGATGCTGCCTGTCCCGCTGAGTTACTCCAGCATTTTGTGTCTATCTTCAGTGTAAACCAGCATCTGCAGTTCCTTCCTCTACAAATTAGATTAATAGGTAGGTAGCAAAACTGCACAGCTCTTCAGCAAGTTGGTGCCTCAGACTGTATCAATCACGAAGGAATGTTTATGCAAAGTACCTATAGCAACAGATGCGATAAAGCTGTGTTGAGTTGGTCGTTATTATCACAGACACTGAGCCAAACAGTAAACCAAGAATGATAACTAGTTACAGTTATTCCCCACAGTTATAGAGAGAAACTGGCCCTTCGGCCCACTGAGTCCATGCAAACCATCAACCACCTATTGTGTTAATGCCACAAATATCTGATGGATAAACAGAGTGCTGGAGGAACTCGACAGATGGGACAGCATGTGCAGAAGGATAATGGACAGACCATATTTCCGGTTTGGGCGGCACGGTGGCGCAGCGGTAGTGCTGCTGCCCTACAGTGTTTACAGCGCCAGAGACCCGGGTTCGATCCCAACTGCGGGTGCTGTCTGTACAGAGTTTGTACGCTCTCCCTGTGATCTGTGTGTGTTTACTCAGAGATCTTCGGTTTCCTCTCACACACCAAAGACGTACAGGTTTGTAGGTTAATTGGCTTGGTAGAAATCTAAATGATCCCCAGTGTGTGTAGGATAGTGTTAGTGTGCGGGGATCGCTGGGCGGCGCGGACTCGGTGGGCCGAAGGGCCTGTTTCCGTGCTGTATCACTAAACTACACTAGTGATGCATTCCAGTATTTCACGTTAATTTTTAAATTCTATTGTAATTTCCCCAGTTTTAGTGCAGTCAATCGTTTCTTCTTTCAGTTATTTGTTGAATTTTTCTAACTCCTTTGTCTCTTTGAAAGATTCCCCTCCCAGCCTCTCAACACATTCCATTATTGATTTTCCTTGATAACCTTTCCTTTCTTCCATTTCGTATTTTTTCACAATCCATTTTACTTTACCTCCAAGTCCTTTCATCTCTCCCCTTGATACATCTTGCAGTCCTTCCTATTTTATTGCCTTCCATCTCCCTGCCTTTAATCATTCCCCCTCACTGCCTTTCAATATTTATTCATATCATGCTGGCTGTTCCTCTATCACCGTGCCCGATTCAATCTGTAGTATATTATATCAGGCAACTGAATCATCCGACCACAACCAGAGAGCAGTTATAGCTGAACTACTAGATAGACACAAGGTGCTGGGGTAACTCAGCAGGACAGGCAGCATCTCTGGAGAGAAGGAATGGGTGACGTTTTCGGTCGAGACCCTTCTTCAGACTAGTTATGAAGACGGGTCTCGACCAGAAATGTCGACTAGTCTGAAGAAGGGTCTCGACCCTAAACGTCACCCATTCCTTCTCTCCAGAGATGCTGCCTGTCCCGCTGAGTTACTCCAGCATTTTGTGTCTGCCTTAGAGTTGAGAGAGACACGGGCCAAACGCAGGCAGGTGGGGCCAGTGTAGATGGGGCATGTTGGGCCGAAGAGCCTGTTTCCACACTGTATGACTGTTGTCCTAAGTAGCCAGCATAGTGTTCATGTCTCAACTAATAGGAATTAAACGAAGCTTCTGATCATGGGGTGGGATATTTCTGTGTAATTATTGGTCACTGCCAATCATTGGTAACCAATTGGTAATCATTGGCCACACAGTCAAGTCAAGTTTATTTGTCACATACACATACACGATGTGCAGTGAAATGAAAGTGGCAATGCCTGCGGATTGTGCAACAAAAAAAAAGAATTACAGTTACAGCATATAAATCAAAGTTAATACAGAGCCTGTATCATCAACTGGTTATAAGGAGCTTTAATAGTTGCAAAGTCTTTTGGAGTTGTGAAAGGCAGGAAATTAAAGCCTTTCTTTATAAATCAAAGTCACGTTGCTATGGATAGCAACGAGCGCGACCATTATTGTCCTTAGTTTGTGAAGCTCGCTCCATGGTGTGAAGATAAAGTGATTAAGAATGGATTAACACAGCAATTATCTAAGAGTGCTGGACTGACTGACCACCTGTGTGTTCAGCACCTTTTTAATATTCCTGTTGGGTGTGAAGGTCTGTGAAGTTATTTTGCTCTCCATCACACTGAGAGGTAATTTGATTCTGCTTTATTTGTGCCACAGTTCATTAACAAAGCAGATGGGAAAGTGTCCATTCCCCAGCTGGGAGTTTGGAGTCGGTCAGCTCCATCAAATGCACAGAGTCTCCTGCCCAGAGTAGGGGAATGGAACAAGCTGCCAGAGGAGGTAGTTGAGGCTGGGACTATCCCAACATTTAAGAAACTGAATTAATGAATAAGTTTATTGGCCAAGTATATGCATATACAAGGAATTTGCCTTGGTGCTCCGCTCACAAATGACAACACAAACATACAGTTGACATACCGTTAGACCGGTATAGGGATAGGACAGGTTTGGAGGGATATGGACCAAGCGCAGGCAGGTGGGACGAGTGTAGCTGGGTCATGTTGGCCGCTGTGGGCAAGTTGGGCCGAAGGGCCTGTTTCCACACTGTATCATTCTATGACTCTAGGAAAATAACTGCAGACGCTGGTTCAAATCGAAGGTAGACACAAAATGCTGGAGTAACTCAACGGGTCAGGCAGCATCTCAGGAGAGAAGGAATGGGTGACGTTTCTTCAGACTGAGGACGTTTCGGGTCGAGGCCCTTCTTCAGACTGAGACAATGACTCTAAATGGACATGCATGTCCCCATGTGTACAGGAATAAAAACCCGATGAGTCTGATCCAAAGAGATTTAAAATAGCAGGGATTAGATTCAAATTGGGCATAATTATGTCCATCTCAACTCTTCAGCAGCTGGATTGTATTAGCAAAGCCGCATAAAAACCATAGGGAGAAAAGCTTGCATTCCAGTTTAGTTTTAGAGATACAGCGCGGAAACAGGCCCTTCGGCCCACCGCGTCTGCACCGACCAGCGATTCCTACACACTAACACTATCCTACACACACTGGGGACAATCATAACAAACCAATTAACCTACAAACCTGTACGTCTTTGGAGTGTGGGAGGAAACCGGAGATCGCTGCCTTGCAGCGCCAGAGACCCGGGTTCGATCCTAACCACGGGTCCTGTCTGTACGGAGTTTGTACGTTTTCCATTCGACCGCGTGGGTTTTCTCCGGTTTCCTCCCACATCCCAAAGACATACAGGTTTGTAGGTTAATTGGCTTGGTAAATGTAAAAATTGTCCTTAGTGTGTGTAGGATAGTGTTAATGTGCGGGGATCGCTGGTCGGCGCGGACCCGGTGGGCCGAAGGGCCTGTTTCCATGCTGTATCTTTAAACTAAACTAAACCAGAGGACATAGGTTTAATGTGAGAGGGGAATTACTTCATAGGAACCTGAGAAACAACATTTTCACACAAAGGGAGGTGGCAGAGCAGCCGGAGGAGGTAGTTGAGGCAGGCACGATCACTACATTTAAAATGTTTGGAAAGGTACATGGATGGGAAAGTTTTTAGAGGGATCTGGGCCAAATGCATACAGGTTCAGGGCGGCACGGTGGCGCAGCGGTAGAGTTGCTGCCTTATAGCGAATGCAGCGCCGGAGACTCAGGTTCGATCCTGACTACGGGCGCCGTCAGTACGGAGTTTGTACGTTCTCCCCGTGACCTGCGTGGGTTTTCTCCGAAATCTTCGGTTTCCTCCCAAACTCCAAAGACGTACAGGTATGTAGGTTAATTGACTGGGTAAATGTAAAAATTGTCCCTAGTGTGTGTAGGATAGTGTTAGTGTGCGGGGATCGCTGGGAGGCGCGTGCTGTATATCATTGAAAGATCAAATTCACTCCGTATTAATATGATTTATATTTAGGTAAGAAAGAACTGCAGATGCTGGTTTAAATCGAAAGTAGACACAAAATGCTGGAGTAACTCAGCGAGTCAGGCAGCATCTCGGGAGAAAGGAATGGATGACGTCTCGACCCAAAACGCCACCCATTCCTTCTCTCCCGAGATGTTGCCTGGCCCGCTGTGTTACTCCAGCATTTTGTGTTTGCGTACGATTTATATTTAATTCCTTCTGCCACACTAATGGAATGTATCACAAAATGCCGGAGTAACTCAGCAGGTCAGGCAGCATCTAGGGGAGAGGGAATGGGTGACGTTTCGGGTCAAGACCCTTCTTCAGACTGAAGGGTCTCGACCCGAAACGTCACCCATTCCCTCTCTCCTAGATGCTGCCTGACCTGCTGAGTTACTCCAGCATTTTGTGATACCTTCGATTTGTACCAGCATCTGCAGTTATTCTCCTACACTAATGGAATGCATCGCTCCCAAAGAAAAGTCCCTGAGAATCGTGGAAAGGTTTTGCAGGGGAATTGTGAAGGGATTAGATTATTTGTAGCTTCTTGCAGGTAAATAACGATTGGATATCGGGCAGTTAGTGTCTCGTCTGTACGGAGCACCGATCAGCCTGTGTGCGTCACTCTCTTACAGAGAGAGCGCGTAGAGCACCAATCCTAATTTGAGCAATCGTTAACCAAACCGCCTTCTCGTTCTCTCTGCTCTGCTGATGTGACAAGATTCAGGAGTGGCGTCGTTGAGTAACACTGAGGAGGATGCTTTGATGTAGAGCAGATTGGTAGTGATGCAGGTATTTATTCACAAGATGCTGGAGTAACTCAGCAGGTCAGGCAGCATCTCGGGAGAGAAGGAATGGGCGACGTTTCGGGTCGAGACCCTTCTTCAGACTGATGTCAGGGGGGCTTATCCAAGAAAGCAGATGTGGCTGTGGTCGCGAGTCTGGGTCAAAATGTGGTCGTAGAGCAGGAGAAATCACAGAGGGGGGCAGCGAGAGCATGTTGCTAAACTCTCGTCGAAGAGAGGAGGAGAACTCCTTCAAAGTGGACATACCTTGAGGAGAAATCACAGTGGAGCAACAGGTAGTGTAGGAAAATAACTGCAGATGCTGGTACAAATCGGTATTTATTCACAAAATGCTGGAGTAACTCAGCAGGTCAGGCAGCCTGGTACTGATGCTCAGAGCTGAAGAGTTACTGAGCTTGAGCTGTGCGTTGTCTCAGTGTTGCATGATCGCGATTAGTTACTCACGTTGACAGCAGGAGATAAAGTCTTTGGCATGGCAAGCTAATCCCTGGAACAGAGCCTGTTAACTGTGAAATGTGAACCTGCAAAGCTGATTCGCACGAGCGAGAAGGATGAAAGTGTAGATCCAAGGCAGCCTTCATTCAAGGCCTCTTGTTCACCATGTTTTTATCCATTATGTACATGCTCAGGATATTTCTATCAGAAGGACATTATGGTAGAGGTTTGAGCTACAGATTTATCCATTGCCCCTTATCGATATAACCTTTAACTCAGTAAATACTTAAAAAAAAATTAAATCTGCATAAGATGGAAGTCTTTAAAGCAGAAAAAAAGCGCACAGAATGAGCTGTACTTGTGTAAAGAGAAATAGCATTATTTATTTTCAGACTGGACTGATGAAGGGTCTCAATCAGGATTGTCACCCATTCCTTCTCTCCAGAGATGCTGCCTGTCCCGCTGAGTTACTCCAGCTTTTTGTTGTCCTATCACTGGAGAACATGATAGATGACGTTTCGGGTCGGGGCCCTTCTTCGGACTGATTGCAAGCTGGAAGACCTGCATGTGTTGTGTGTTACTGACCATGGGCTGAACGGGATAGACAAAGAAAGGTGTAGCAGATCAAAGATCACAAAGTGCCGGAGTAACTCAGCGGGTCAGGCAGCATCCTTGGAGAAATGGACAGGTGACGTTTTTGCCATAGGGATGCTGTGCATTCTGACCCACTGAGTTACTCCAGCACAGTGGCTCTATCTTTGGTATAAAACAGCATCTGCAGTTCCTTGTGTTTACTAGTACTACCCTTATCATTTAAGAAGGGTTTCGACCTGAAACGTCACCCATTCCATTCTCTCCAGAGATGCTGCCTGTCCTGTTGAGTTACTCCAGCATTTTGTGTCCATCTTAATAGACAATAGGTACAGGAGGAGGCCATTCGGCCCTTCGAGCCAGCACCGCCATTCAATGTGATCATGGCTGATCATTCTCAATCAGCACCCCGTTCCTGCCTTCTCCCCATACCCCCTGACTCCGCTATCCTTAAGAGCTCTATCTAGCTCACTCTTGAATGCATTCAGAGAATTGGCCTCCACTGCCTTCTGAGGCAGAGAATTCCACACATTCACAACTCTCTGACTGAAAAAGGGTTTTCTCATCTCAGTTCTAAATGGCCTACCCCTTATTCTTAAACTGCAGCCCCTGGTTCTGGACTCCCCCAACATTGGGAACATGTTTCCTGCCTCTAACGTGTCCAACCCCTTAATAATCTTATACGTTTCGATAAGATCTCCTCTCATCCTTCTAAATTCCAGTGTATACAAGCCTAGTCGCTCCAGTCTTTCAACATATGACATCTTCCCTTATCATTGTTTATTTGTTTTTGGGGACAATTTGTCACCATTTTAAAGTTCATAGTTATGCATTTATTATGTGTGTGTGTGTATATATTTAAAACATAAATCTTTCAGGCTGCAGTTATTATTTCCACCAGTGGAGGTGCCATCGCGCCTTATTTTTGCATCAGTTGCCTAAAATCAACAATAGAGACACAAGCAACTAAAGAGGGTGCAAGCTTGTGTGGAACAGTGTTGGAGTAACTCACTCCCACACAGACCACTCTGTCCTGTGCACACAAGGAACTACAGTTACAGTCAGTCATACATTGTGGAAGCAGACCCTTCGGTCCAACTTGCCCACGCCAACCAACATGCCCCATCTACCTGCGTTTGGCCCATACCCTTCCAAACCTGTCCTATCCATGTACCTGGATAAATGTCTAAGTGTTTCCTAAACGTTGCGATAGTACCTCTACCTCCTCCGGCAGCTCGTTCCACATCCCCACCACCCTTTGTCTGGAAAAGGTTCCCTCTTGTATTAAATCTTTCCCCTCTCAGCTTAAACCTATATCCTCTGGCTCTTAATTTCCCCCTACTTTGGGCAAGAGTACTCTTGGGTGTCAGGGGTTTATGGGGTTGAAGGCAGGAGAATGGGGTTAGGAGATGAGATAGATCAGCCATGATTGAATGGCAGATTAGACTTGATGGGCCGAATGGCCTAATTCTGCTCCTATCATTTATGAACTTCTGAAGAGACTGTGCATTTGAGGGAAAGAACACAGACGGCTCCTGAGATCATAAGGAATAGGAGTAGAATTGGGCCATTCGGCCCATCAAGTCTACTCCGCCATTCAACCATGGCTGATCTATCTCTCCCTCCTAACCCCATTCTCCTGCCTTCTCCCCATAACCTCTGACACCCGTACTAATCAAGAATCTGTCTATCTCTGCCTAAAAAATATCCACTGATGGCCTCAGCAGCCTTCTGTGGCAAATAATTCCACAGATTCACCACCCTCAGACGAAATAAATTTCTCCTCATCTCCTTCCTAAAAGAGCATCCTTTAATTCTGAGGCTGTGACCTCTAGTCCTAGACTCTCCCACTAGTGGAAACATCCTCTCCGCATCCACTCTATCCAAGCCTTTCACTATTTTGGATCAAACCTGGGTCTCTGGCGCTGAGGCAACATCTCTACTGCTGTGCCACAATGAGACAGCACGCAGTTTACCCAGGTCACATTAAAGACTGAAAAGCACAAGTGACTCCAAGAGTTGGAGCTACCATTGCTCATCTCTCTGATAAGGCATTATTGACATTCCAATATTTTTGTCTCGTGGACAATTAATTCTCCATCTATTCTGTTGCAATGAAAGAATTTCCCCTTGCAACCACAATAATTGTACGGCACTTTATTAAATGTCAAAATGACAGTTTGATGTTGCTTTTTCTTTCCACAGCCACGCAGATTTATTTAGATTTATTCATTACACATTCTTGGAGCTTGAAAGTGTTATAACTGATACACTACCAAGCAATCGTTCAACAGATGACTCTGTAAAAATGAGAACCTCCAAGTGTAATCCCTCAGCAGCCTTACGATGCAGAGAGCCATCTACCCGGTCTATTCCTCTCATGATTTTATCCACCTCTATAAGATCACCTTTCATCCTCCTGTGCTCCATGGAATAGAGTCCCAGCCTACTCAACCTCTCCCTGCAGCTCACACCCTCTAGTCCTGGCAACATCATCGTAGATCTTCTCTGTACCCTTTCCAGTTTGACAACCTCATTCCTATAACACGGCGCCCAGAACTGAACACAATACTCTAAATGCGGCCTCACCAACGTCTTATACAACTGCAACATGACCTCCCAACTTCTCTACTCAATTCTTTGGCTGATGAAGGCCAACGTGCCAAAAGCCTTTTTGACCACCTTCTCTACCTGTGACTCCACCTTCAAGGATGTAAGAAGCATGGTTTCAGTGTGTTTCTGATGTAACTGGGTGCTTGGGGACTAATACGTTGTAGAAAAGGCCACTTCACTTGATTGTAATCATATATAGTCTTTTCGCTGACTGAATCGTTTGTGCCTCGATACACTTGCGAATAATAAACTGAACTAATCTGTAGATGAAAATGACATAATAGAGGACGTAGGTAATTTAGTTTAGAGATAAAGCTTTGAGACAGGCCATTCGGCCAACCGAATCCGTGCTGACAAGCAAACGTCCGTACACTAGTTCTATCCTAAACCTCGTACAATTTACAGACGCCAATTACTGTACACATCTTTTTAGTTTAGTTCAGAGATACAGCATGGAAACAGGCCCTTCGGCCCACCGGGTCCACGCCGACCAGCGATTCCTGCACATTAACACTATCCTACACACACTAGGGACAATTTTTACATTTACCAAAGACAATTAACCTACAGACCCGCACATCTTTGGAGTGTGGGAGGAAACCGAAGATCTCGGAGAAAACGCACGCAGGTCACTGGGAGAACGTACAAACTCCGTACAGACAGCGCCCGTAGTCGGGATCGAACCCGGGTCTCTGGCGCTGTGAGGTAGCGACCCTAATCCTGTGCCACCATGCAGGAGTTCCATTTCAACACAGGCAGTAACCCATTTGATTTGAAAATATTTGTGGATTGTATTTAATTTGAGGAGAAGGGACAGAACGAAGTATTAGGATCACTGTCACTCACACGGCTGTACATTACTGTTGGTGGTTATCACGTTTATGATGCGTTGGTGAGTTCTATGTTTGTTTCCACCTGAATGATTTTCCATCAACTTATGCTGGTGGTGACCTTCGACCAAGCACGCCCCCTGCTTCTCTGACCAACTTCGAAGTTTGTTAACCTGTCACACACAATAGAAGAAGGATATTTCACCAGCATTAATACACCGTAGCAAAAGGAAACCAAGCTGCATTCTGAGAACAATGGACAAAGGTAGTTGTATTAATCCAAAATATCCAAATTAATCCAAATTGCAAGCTGATGATTTAAAGTATTGTAATTTGGTTTCAGGAAGTGTACATTCAGCAGTCAGCATTGCCGCTCAGTTTGAAGGTGCTCTCTAGGTTTCTGTTTGGGCCAGGAATTTTGTTTATACATCTGAGTGTTCACCTGTTAAAGGAGAGAAACAGGTTCACCTGTTAAAGGAGAGAAACTATAGCAATTATGTGACTAGACGGCAAATGTATTGTAATAAAAAGGAACTGCAGGTGCTGGCTTACACCAAAGCTAGACTCAAAGTGCTAAAGTAAAAATGTCGCCTGATCTGGACACAAAAAGCTGGAGAAACTCAGCGGGACAGGCAGCATCTCTGGAGAGAAGGAATGGGTGACGTTTCGAGTCGAGGCCCTACTTCTGACTTGAGTCTGAAGAAAGGTCTCGACCCGAAACGTCACCCATTCCTTTTCTCCAGAGATGCCTCCTGTTACTCCAGCTTTTTGTGTCTATCTTTGGTTTAAACCAGCATCTGCAGTTCCTTCCTACACAAGTTGCCTGATCTGCAGTTACTCCAGCATTTTGTATCTACCTATGGAAAATTTAGTTTTCTGGATTATTAGTCCAAGGCAATGAAGTTTATTCATTTGAGAATTTGAGTTCAGTGTTTCTAAATTTAATTTGTATGTAAAAGATCCCATGGGATTATGTCAAGAGTTGAGGTGATGATTGATTCCCTGGTATCGGGATCAGATGACATCAATAAGACAGATTATTTGGTCATTTATTAAATTAATATTTACGGGGCGTTGTTGCAGACAAACTTAGAGCCGCAATCCCTCCATAACAGCAGTGAGCACATTCTCACACCCAGCACTTTAATTTGCACTTCCAATATGCATTGGGAAGACAAGTGGATAATTAGCCCGCTAATTGCCAGCCTATTTACATGAATCTGACAAATGATGACGATCACATTTGTTTTCAAATTAGGTTCATTTTTGCAGAGACATCACAAAGGCAATTGTTCACGTGATCTGTGCTTGTTCTGCTTTGGAGAGACTGAGGACATTGCTTCAACTGTGTAGGAAGGAACTGCAGATGCTGGTAGACACAAAGTGCTGGAGTAACTCAGGGGGCCAGGCAGCATCTCAGGAGAGAAGGAATGGGTGACGTTACGGGGTGCGACCCTTCTTCAGACTGTAACTGTAGTTGGTTACAGTGACAGTGAAAGTCTTGCTTTCTTGCTGCCTGACCTGCTGAGTTACTCCAGCATTTTGTGAATAAATAATTGCTTTAACAGTGGTGGGTGTGGTTTGTTCCTGCTGCTTTAAGGCCTTTCAATGTGTCCTGTCTTTGTGGGGAGCTGTGTATTAACAGAGCGACAGTCAGGCTTATCCCAGCCACTCCTTGCACCTCCATTGTGTTTTTTATTGAATTCTAAAGGCTTAATATAGTGTTGATGGACACCTCAATTGCCTTGCATTGACTGACGGATAAATCCCTTCCCCCCCCCCCCCCACTCGTTACCACCCCTTACTGATTACAGAAGCAATTTGTGTTACACACACACACACACACACACACACACACACACACACACACACACACACACACACACACACACACACACACACACACACACACACACACACACACACATACACTCTCATACACACATACACACACACATGCACTCTCATACACACACACACACACACACACACAAACACACACATACAGTCATACACTCACACACACACACAGCTCTGCAGCAATGTATGTACTTTACACAAATGCACACACATATTCATGCATATCACGTTCTCCCCAGGACCTGCATAGGTTTTCTCAGAGATCTTCGGTTTTCTCCCACACTCCAAAGACGTACAGGTTTGTAGGTTAATTGGCTTAGTATAAATGTAAATTGTCGTGGTGCTCTGTTCTCTATGAGGGGCTTTCCAGCACGGCGACCTGGAATCAGACGTAGGAAGGAACTGCAGATGCTGGTTTAAACTGAAGATGGACACAAAATGCTGGAGTAACTCAGCGGGTCAGGCAGCATCTAAGGAGAGAAGGAACGGGTGACGTTTCGGGTCGAGACCCTATCTTCAGGGGAGAGGGAGGTACAAGGAAAAGGAAACGTAAGGTGTGAAAACGAGACAAAGGGGATGGAGATATCAAGGAAAATGTATGTTAGCTAGGAGAAGGAAGGTAACAACAAAGCAAATAGAGATAAAATGTCTGGTAGCGAGTCTGGGTTAGAACGTGGTGGTGGAGCCGGGGAGCAGGGAGGGAGGTTCAATGCAAAACCCTTGTCACCCGCCCCTCAGCCAATAATCAACCACTCTGTACACACTCACGCACACACTCACGCACACACTCATGCACACACTCTCACACACTCTCGCGCACACTCACGCACACACTCACGCACACACTCTCACACACTCTCGCACAGACTCACGCACACACTCACGCACGCACACACTCACACACACAATCACGCACACACTCTCGCACACACTCACACTCAAGCACACACTCACACACACACTCACGCACACACTCATGCACACACTCGCGCACACACGCACACACTCACGCACACACTCTCACACACTCGCACACACTCACGCACGCTCACACTCACGCACACACTCACGCACACACTCACGCACACACTCTCGCACACACTCACACTCAAGCACACACACACACACTCACGCACACTCTCACACACTCACGCACACACTCTCGCACACACTCCCGCACACACTCACGCACACACTCACGCACACACTCACGCACACACTCTCGCACACACTCACACTCAAGCACACACTCACGCACACACTCACGCTCACACTCTCGCACACACTCACACACACACTCTCGCACACACTCACACTCAAGCACACACTCACGCACACACTCACGCACACACACACACACTCTCGCACACACTCACGCACACACTCTCGCACACTCTCACACACTCACGCACACACTCACGCACACACTCACGCACACACTCTCGCACACACTCACACTCACCACCAATAGCATTTTAAGCTGGAAGTATTTCTTTATCAGACAAAGCCACCATTAAGCACAATGACATGTATACGATGGCAGGTGAAAGATGGCACCATGGGTTTCAGCTGATTGATGTATTTACTTTGCGACTGTAAAATATTTAATACTTTGAAAGGATGCACCTTTGCTCATTATGCTACTGACAGGATACTTTATTATCTCTGTGCTTCCAGCATTTGTTATATTCATTACTGATAGTGCAAAGTGCGATGTGATTATATCAGGTGTTGGGCATTGTAAAGCAGCAACTTCCCATCTCCATGAATTATCTGAACAAAGTAGATTTTTCCAGGCGGGTTACGGCCACACTTAGATACGTAAATGAGATTACAGGGAATTGATTGAAATAATCTTCCTTGATTTGAATGTAGTTTAGTTGTCACATTATTACGCAGTAAAGAATATTGATTGTATAAGAAAATAACTGCAGATGCTGGTACAAATTGAAGGTATTTATTCACAAAATGCTGGAGTAACTCAGCAGGTCAGGCAGCATCTCAGGAGAGAAGGAATGGGTGACGTTTGAATGGGTCTCGACCCGAAACGTCACCCATTCCTTCTCTCCTGAGATGCTGCCTGACCTGCTGAGTTACTCCAGTATTTTGTGAAAGAATATTGATCGGTGGAATTGCTGTAAGTAGGGGTTGCCAACTATCTCACTCCCAAATACGGGACAAGGTGACGTCACTGCCCCACGTGACCTCGCCCAGCCAGCGGCCACGTGCTCCCGCTCCACCGGGAGGTGGGTTGCTACGCAACCTTCGTTAGGCGAACACACTCCGTTAGCCTACACTGTCCCGGCCGTCAGCAGCCCGCCATTGGTTGAGTGGGAGCACGTGGCCGTTGGCTGGGTGAGGTCACGTGGGGCGCGGGTCACCCTTTGTCCCGTATTTGGGAGTGAGGAAGTTGGTAACCCTACTAGCCAACAATTGGCCTATCGGGGAACCTCTGTTGACAACCCTAATTTGTCCTGTCCTTTAGCTTCTAGTTCCTTCCCTCCCCCTCCCCCCCCCCCCCCCCCCCCCCGCCCCACAATCAATCTGAAGAAGGGTCCTGACCTGAATCATCATCTACCTATTTCCTACAGAGATGCTGCAAGACCTGCTAAGTTACTCCAGCATGTTGTGTCTATCTTTGGTATAAACCAGCATCTGCAGTTGCTTTTCATTGCATTTTATTATTATATTAATTATATTCATGTTAGTTTTTTTCTTTGACTGGATAGCAACCAAAAGCTGTTCACTGTAGGTAAGTACACGTGTCGATTCTACACTAAACTACAATCAGGAAACAATTTGCCTTTAAGTGGTACTTTAGTTGGCCTCACTGGAAGATCGATGGTCATTCCACATCAATATTGATTTATTTAACTTCAAGTAACCCTTGCATTTCCTCTCTCTCTGTCCCTCCCCCACCCTAGCCCTCGCACTAATTTCAACACTTGTATTCCTTCGTTATCACCTCGTCCCCAGCCAACAATGGACCATTGTGGGCTCCACCATTCCCGAGTCATTGATGCAGGCTATGCTTTGTTCTGTACCTTCCCATATCTCTAGTTTCCCTCTCCCTGAATCTCAGTCTCAAAGGGCCGAATGGCCTCCTCCTGCATCTATTGTCTATTGTCTAGAACTATTCCCCCTGTGTCAACAATGTGTTGGCTCCATCTGTTGTTTGCCTCTTGGTGTTGAATGGAATGAGAATCATTGGTGGTAAAATCCATCCTAATCAATGACTGTAAAATTAAACTTGACCAGGCAGTACCAAACGCTTAGATTCTCTACAGTAAATGCAAGATGACACTTTGGCAGTGATATTGGGAAAATATAAGATTTTGTGGGTCTATTTGTTGAATAATTCGATGGATTATTCCTTCAGAAAAGTGAAACCGTAATCAATTGCAAAACGTTCAATAATTCTTTGAATAAATAGCAGCAGGCCAGAAATGGTTTTAGATGTTGTTAGTCGTCAAATGCTTCATGCATTGGTACGGAGCCTGTGTGTAGCGTTAGATGGGCTACGTGATACATGAGACTAATCTCCTTTTGTCGCATTGGTTGAGTTAATCACCTCCAACTACTTCCTTCCCTTGTAGTGTGCTTGAGTTTTTGTTTTGAGATACAGCATGGAAACAGGCCCTTCGGCCCACCAAGTCCACGCCGACCAGCATTCCCCATACATTAACACTATCCTACACACACTAGGGACAATTTTTTACATCTGCACCAAGCCGATTAACCTACAAACCTGTATGTTTTGGGAGTGTGGGAGGAAACCAAAGATCTCGGAGAAAGGTCACGCGGAGAACGTACAAACTCTGTTTGAGTATAATAATAATAATGCATTACATTTATATAGCGCTTTTCAAACACTCAAAGACGCTTTACAGGGATTTAAAGAACATAGGGAAGTGAATAAATAGAAAAAAAGTAAACGAACAGAGAAAGGAGACAGAAGGTGAGGTGACCTTCAGTGGTTGAAGGCAGTACTGAACAGGTGAGACTTCAGTGATGTTTTGAATGTGGTGAGTGAGGAGGAGTCTCTAACGGTTTGGGGTAGTGAGTTCCATAGGGTGGGAGCAGCGATGGAGAAAGCCCTGTCCCCCCAGGATCTGAGTTTGGTCCGGATGGGGGGGGGGGATAGGAGATTGGCAGCAGCAGAGCGGAGGGTGTAGGTGGGAGTGTGCCTGTGGAGGAGGTCAGTCAGGTAGGATGGGGCCAGGTTATGGAGGGCTTTGTAGGTCATGAGGAGGATTTTGTACTGGATTCTCTGGGGGATGGGGAGCCAGTGGAGTTTGTAAAGTACGGGGGTGATATGGTCACGGATCGGGGTGTGGGTGAGTAGACGGGTGAGTATAGGAGCAAGGAGGTCCTACTGCAGTTGTGCAGGGCCCTGGTGAGACCACACCTGGAGTATTGTGTGAAATTTTGGTCTCCTAATTTGAGGAAGGACATTCTTGCTATTGAGGGAGTGCAGCGTAGGTTCACCAGGTTAATTCCCGGGATGGTGGGACTGACATATGATGAAAGAATGGATTGACTGGGCTTATATTCACTGGAATTTGGAAGAATGAGAGGTGATCTTATAGAAACATGTAAAAATTCTTAAGGGATTGGACAGGCTAGATGCAGGGAAAATGTTCCCAATGTCAAGAGACAATAGGTGCAGGAATAGCCCATTCGGCCCTTCGAGCCAGCACCACCATTCAATGTGATCATGGCTGATCATTCTCAATCAGTACCCCGTTCCTGCCTTCTCCCCATACCCCCTGACTCCGCTATCCTTAAGAGCTCTATCTAGCTCTCTCTTGAATGTCGGGCGAGTCCGAAGAGTTAGATCTAGCTCTTAGGGCTAATGGAATCAAGGGGTATGGGGAGAAAGCAGGAACGGGGTACTGATTTTGGATGATCAGCCATGATCATATTGAATGACGGTGCTAGCTCGAAGGGCTGAATGGCCTACTCCTGCACCTATTCTGTATGTTTACAGACAAGCGCCCGTGGTCAGGATCGAACCCGTGTCTATGAGGCAGCAACTCTACCGCTGCTCCACCGTGCCGTGCGTGTAACCTAAGTCGGTAACGAAGGGCTACTGCGCGCACGTGAATTGGTTTTTGATTCCCCTACTCTGGGTAAGAGACTCTGCATTTACCCAATCTATTCCTCTCATGATCTTATACAGCTCTAAGACCACCCCACATTCTCCCTGTCCCAGGGGTATAAGGACAGCGCACGAGAATCAAGCTGAGGTAGAAATTCAGCCATGATCATGATAGGGGCGGCACGGTGGCGCAGCGGTAGAGTTGCTGCCTTACAGCGAATGCAGCGCCGGAGACTCAGGTTCGATCCTGACTACGGGCGCCGTCTGTACGGAGTTTGTACGTTCTTCCCGTGACCTGCGTGGGTTTTCTCCGAGATCTTCGGCTTCCTCCCACACTCCAAAGACGTACAGGTATGTAGGTTAATTGACTGGGTACATGTAAAAAGTGTCCCTAGTGTGTGTAGGATAGTGTTAGTGTGCGGGGATCGCTGGGCGGCGCGGACTCGGTGGGCCGAAGGGCCTGTTTCCGCGCTGTATCTCTAAATCTAAATTTAAAAATCCTCTCGAAGGGCTCCTGCTCCATTTCCCAATGCTCTATATTTATTTAGCATCAGTGTAATGCTATCCAAGCCTCAGAAGGTATTTACTTCAGATAAAAAAATCTCGAGGTGTGGAATGAATGACGCTCATGTCAATTCTCTGTAACAGTGTTATCTTTAGAACATTGTGAATTATATGTTGAAGAAAGGAAGGAATATGTGTATTAAGTCCTGTCAGAGTATCACTTTTCTCTCAAAGCAGAACCAAGGAAAACAAGAGAGAGAATATTGAATGATCCGTATAAGATGTTAGTTTCCCGAATAGAGACTGGACTGGTAAAGTCATTTAGCTTTCCATCCTGAGCTTAGTTTAGAAATACGGTGTGGAAACAGGCCCTTCGGCCCACCGAGTCTGTGCCGACCATTGTCCTATACACCAGGGGCAATTTACTTAAAACCTGCACGTCTTTGAAATGTTGGAAGAAACCGAAGAACCCGGAGAAAACCCATGTGGTCACGGGGAGCACGTACAAATGTTGGGGGACTTCAGAACCAGGGGTCACACAGTTTAAGAATAAGGGGTAGGCCATTTAGGACTGAGATGAGGAAAAAACTTTTTCACCCAGAGAGTTGTGAATCTGTGGAATTCTCTGCCGCAAAAGGCAGTGGAGGCCAATTCACGGGATGTTTTCAAGAGAGAGTTAGATATAGCTCTTAGGGCTAATGGAATCAAGGGATATGGGGAGAAAGCAGGAACGGGGTACTGATTTTGGACGATCAGCCACGATCAGATCGAATGACGGTGCTGGCTGGAAGGGCCGAATGGCCTACTCCTGCACCTACATTCTATGTTTCTATGAAACCGGAGATCCTGGAGAAAACCCTTGCAGGTCACGGGGAGAACGTACAAACTCCGTACAGGCAGCGCCCGTAGTCAAGAATCAAACCCGGGTCTCTGGCGCTGTAAGGCAGCAACTCTGTCACTGTGCTACTGTGCTGTCCTCAATTTCCATGGAAGCCAGCCTATTCCCCGGGCAATGTGTTGCAGCTAATGAAGCCCAATGGTTGGGTGGTAGAGCTGGGAGAACAGACAGCTTTCTGACTGCGAGATAATTGCGTTTTAGCTTCACATCAGGAAGGGGTATTGGGCGGGTAATTAAAGTATCTGATTGTGTGTTAGTCTAATCCACCCACGGTGCCTTTGTTGAGCGGTACAATTAGTCAGGTCTCCACATGTAAAGGGTTGGTGCAGATGCAATGTGGCTGCCTCCCTCCAACAAGCTGCATGACAAACCACTTGGAACAAAAGATGATGAAAGAACATTGATGAGTCATCAACTTAATGGGCAAGATGTTTTCAAAGAAGCGATGAAGTCAATTAAACAAAAAACCTGTCCGCTGTGGGAAGTGGGAGTAATTCGGAACACTCGGGCAACACTCAAAGGGCCGAATGGCCTACTCTTGCACCTATTTTCTATGTTTCTATGTTTCTAAAACCTACGCAGTCACAGGGAGAACGTGCAAACTCCACACAGACAGCTCCGGCAGTGAGGAACTAACCCAGATCTTTTTTTAAAAGATTTTTTTGGGAGATACAGGCCCTGTAGCTTCAAGTCCGCACGGACCAGCGATCCCCGCACATTAACACTATCCTGCACACACTAGGCACAATTTACAATTACGCCAAGCCAATTAACCTGCAAACCTGTACGTCTTTGGAGTGTGGGAGGAAGCCAAAGCACCTGGAGAAAACCCACGCAGCTCACGGGGAGAACGTACAAACTCCATACGGACTGCACCCGTAGTCAGGATGGAACCCTGGTCTCCGGCGCTGTGAGGCAGCAACTCTACCGCTACGCCACCGCGCCACACATTTCTGCTTTTCAGAGCGTGATCTCAGGCACAGTAGCACAGTTGGGGTTGCCTCTCAGGTTCCTATTAAATCTTTCCCCAGTGTTGCTGAAGTAACTGTTCAATGAGTAGACAAACAGAAGTTTAATAAGAAGGAAGTATAGATGCAGGTTTATGCCCAAAATTGACTGAAGTCTGAAGAAAGGTCCTGACTCAAAACGTCACCTATCCATGTTCTCCAGAGATGCTGCCTGACCCGCTGAGTTACTCCAGCATTTTGTATCTATCTTTGAGACATAGAAGTTTCCTTTATTACTTCAAATTGCTCATTATTATATTTCACTTGAATCAACATTCAAGAAAATTAGATTACGTTGCCACTCGTTCTGTGTGACACACTCAAAGTTGTGGTAACCAGGCATTTTAAACATTTGAAACCGTGCTAAGTCGGTCCAGATAACATCAACAGAAGTACTCGTGTTTGCTCTTTGGCCTCCAGCAGATGGATAACATCTTGTGCGCTTCTGGTGTGGGTTGTTTGGAGGTTGTTTGCAGATGCTGAATGTGTAGGAAGGAACTGCAGGTGCTGGTTTAAACTGAAGATAGACACAAAAAGCTGGAGTAACTCAACGGGACAGGCAGCATCTCTGGAGAGAAGGAATGGGCGATGTTTCGGGACGAGACCCTACTTCAGACTGCTTTCTTCAGACTTCAGACTAGTCTGAAGAAGGGTCTTGACCCGAAACGTCACCCATTCCTTCTCTCCAGAGATGCTGCCTGTCCCGCTGCGTTACTCCAGCATTTTGTGTCTAAGCTGGAGTAACTGTCTGAAGAAGGGTCTCGACCCGAAACGTCACCCATTCCTTTTCTCCTGAGATGTTGTCTGACCCTCTGAGTTACTCCAGCATTTAGTGTCTGTCTTCAGTTTAAACCAGCATCTGCAGTTCCTTCCTACACATTTTGCTTACAGATGCTGACTGCTGCAGTGGGCGACCACTTACCCATATCACAGAGAAGCATTAAATGGAAGCATTGTTCTCCAACGCTGGGCTCCTTGCGTTTGAAGTCAGGGCTGTTGATTACTTGGATGACTTGCAGACTCACTGATGCCTGACGGGAACTGATGATCTGATGTCCCTGGTATAGGGGTGAACTCTACGCCTGCAATCAGGGTGGAAGGACAGAGATTTCTAAGCCAGCACACAACTAAAGACTTGGATTTAAGAGAGAGAAAGATTAGCATCTGTTTTAAAAAAAAGTTTGTAATGGACACTGAGAATAAATCTTCATTGTGCAAGAAGGAACTGCAGATGCTGGTTTACACCGAAGATAGACACAAGATGCTGGAGTAACTCAGCGGGACAGGCAGCGTCTCTGGAGTAAAGAAACAGGTAATGTTTCGGGTCGAGACCCTTCTTCAGACTCTGAAGAAGGTTCTCGACCTGAAAGTCACCCATTCCTTCTCTCCAAAGATACTGCCTGTCCCGATAAATCTTCAGTTATAGAGTCATACAGTGTGGAAACAGGCCTCTCAGTCCAACTTGGCCACACCGACCAACATGTCCCATCTACACTAGTCCCACCTGCCTGCTTTTGGCCCATATCCCTCTAAACCTGTCCTGTCATGTACCTGTCTAATTGGTTCTTAAATGTTGCGATGGTCCCTGCCTCAACTACCAGCTCATTCCATACACCCACTTTTGCAAGAAAAAGTTACTCCTCAGATTCCTATAAAATGTTTCCCCCTTCACCTTAAACCAATGACCTATATTAATGTCCTATATTAATATTAAAATTATTGCAAAAGAACACCTCCAAAACCAGACAGGAGAAACTCAGTCATGAGCATAAAGATGGGCGATCAACAGCAATAAACACACAGATTCTAAAAGTCCAATTCAGATGGTATGCAAAAGTTGGGAGATCATGTGACAGTTGTTTAAGACAATGGTGAGGCTGCATTTAGAGTATTACTAGACAAAGCACGGTAGCGCAGCGGTAGAGTTGCTGCTTTACAGCGAATGCAGCGCCGGAGACTCAGATTCGATCCTGACTACGGGTGCTGCACTGTAAGGAGTTTGTACGTTCTCCCCGTGACCTGCGTGGGTTTTCTCCGAGATCTTCGGTTTCCTCCCACACTCCAAAGACGTACAGGTATGTAGGTTAATTGGCTGGGTAAATGTAAAAATTGTCCCTAGTGGGTGTAGGATAGTGTTAATGTACGGGGATCGCTGGGCGGCACGGACTTGGTGGGCCGAAAAGGCCTGTTTCCGGCTGTATATATATGATGATATGATGATGATGAAAGTGGACCCGTTGGGCCCAAACCTCTCCTGCATTAGTGCAGCACCCTGTCCTCCCTTCTCTCCTCAACCCCCCCCTCCCCTCTCCCTTCTCCCTCACTCCCCCCTTCCCTCCTCCCTCCTCCCCTCCCCCTCCCCTCCTTTTAAACTTTGAAATGTGAATAACTTTAAAAATATAACACCGATTTCAATAAAACTACTTGCATTATCACTAAAGTGACAATGGTGAGTAAGGTGGGCCTAAAATTGCCGCGCTATCGTGTACCATTTTGGCCGAAGTTCAGTCACAAACAAGATAACAAACGAGAGTTTTAGTATATAGACTAGACCGAGTGGGCCCGTTGGGCCCGTCCTCGTAGGGTTTCCATTGTAACCGGGAGGGGAGGAAAGGGGGAGGGTTGGGGGAGGGAAGGGGGAGGGAGGAGGGGAGGGAGGGGGGGAGGGGAGGGGGGGAGGGAGAGGGGAGGGAGGGGGGTAGGGGGGGAGGGAGGGGGGAGAGGGGGGGATGGGAGGGGGGAGGGGAGGGGGGAAGGGAGGAGGGAAGGGGGGGAGGGAGAGGGGAGGGAGGTGGGTAGGGGGGAGGGAGGGGGACCTCCCCTTTTCCCAGTACCCCTCTTTCCCCGTTGGGCCCGTCCTCGTAGGGTTTCCATTGTAACCGGGAGGAGGGGAGGGCGGGAAGGGGGAGGGAGGGAGGAGGGAGGTGTGGAGGGAGGAGGGGAGGGGAGGGAGGGGGGAGGGGAGGGAGGGGGGTAGGGGGGAGGGGGAGGGAGGGGGAGGGAGAGGGGATGGGGGAGGGGAGGGGGAAGGGGGGAGGGAGGGGGACCTCCCCTTTTCCCAGTACTCCTCTTTCCCCGTTGGGCCCGTCCTCGTAGGGTTTCCATTGTAACCGGGAGGGGGGGAGGGAGGGAGGAGGGAGGTGTGGAGGGAGGTGTGGAGGGAGGAGGGGAGGGGGAGGGAGGGGGGGAGGGGAGGGGGAGGGGGGAAGAGGGGTAGGGGGGAGGGGAGGGAGGAGGGGAGGGAGGGGAACTCCCCTTTTCCCAGTACCCCTCTTTCCCCGTTGGGCCCGTCCCCGTAGGGTTTCCATTGTAACCGGGAGAGGGGGAGAGGGGTGGAAGGGTGGAGGGAGGGGGGGAGGGAGTGGGGGAGGGTCGGATGGAGGGAAGGAGGGAGGGGTGAGTTAGGGGCTGAGTGGTGATGGAGGTTGGGATTGAGGGGGGAGAGAGTGGGGATGGAGGTGGGAAGGAGGGGGAAGGAAGAGGTTGAGGGGGAAGTGGGACCTCCCCTTTTCCCAGTACCCCTCTTTCTCCCACCACCAAGCCCCCACCGCAACGACCCCTGTTGTCCCCCTCCCCAGTCCCCATTCTCAGACACCCCCATCTCTTGGAATAAAAAAAAATACTTTTAAAAAAAAAGTGCTTTTTAATTGCTTGTTTTGAAACATTCGCGGTTAAGTGCTTTTTTAAAAAACATTCGCGGTTAAGTGCTGGTTTTGAAACATTCGCGGCTACTTAGTGCTTCTGTCAGTTGCTTTTCGAGGGAGGGAGTAGGGAGGTGTGGAGGGGGGAGGGGAGGGGGAGGGAGGGGGGAGGGGAGGGGGGAAGGGGGGGAGGGAGAGGGGAGGGAAGGGGGTAGGGGGGAGGGGGAGGGAGGGGGGAGGGGGGAAGGGGAGGGAGGGGGGAAGGGGAGGGGGAGGGAGGGGGGGAGGGAGAAGGGAGGGAGGGGGGAGTGAGGGGGGAGGGAGGGGAACCTCCCATTTTCCCAGTACCCCTCTTTCCCCATTGGGCCCGTCCTCGTAGGGTTTCCATTGTAACCGGGAGGAGGGGAGGGAGGGTGGAAGGAGGGGGGAGGGGGAGAGGGATGGAATGGTGGAGGGAGGGGGAGGGAGTGGGGGAGGGTGGGATGGAGGGAAGGAGGGAGGGGGGGAGTTAGGGGCTGAGTGGTGAAGGAGGTTGGGATTGAGGGGGGAGGGAGGGGGGAGGGAGTGGGGATGGAGGTGGGAAGGAGGGGGGAGGAAGGGGTTGAGGGGGGAAGTGGGACCTCCCCTTTTCCCAGTACCCCTCTTTCCCCCACCACCAAGCCCCCTCCGCAATGACCCCTGTTGTCCCCCTCCCCAGTCCCCATTCTCAGACCCCCCCCCCATTCTCTCTCTCCCCCAGACACACTCTCAGTGCTTTTTTCGAAACACTTGCCCCGGTGGCCCACGAGCATAGGGGCCCAATGCTGATCTGTGTATGTTAAGTGACTTGCAATTAAAAAAAATACTTTAAAAAAAGATAAGTGCTTTTTAAGTGCTTGTTTTGAAACATTCACGGTCACATAGTGCTTCTCACTGCGATCTGTTAGTGGTGCTTTTCGAAACAATGTAGCACCCATCTCAAACAAGCATTGGGAGGATGGGAGGGAGGGAAGGGGAGGGAGGGAGGAGAGAGGTGTGGAGGGAGGGGGGAAGGGAAGGGGGAACGGGGGGGAGGGAGAGGGGAGGGAGGGGGGATGGGATGGGGGAAGGGGGGAGGGAGGGGGACCTCCCCTTTTCCCAGTACCCCTCTTTCCCCGTTGGGCCCGTCCTCGTAGGGTTTCCATTGTAACCGGGAGGAGGGGAGGGAGGGAGGAGGAGGTGTGGAGGGAGGAGGGGAGGGAGGGAGGAGGAGGTGTGGAGGGAGGAGGGGAGGGGGGGAGGGGAGGGGGAGGGAGAGGGTTAGGGGGGAGGGGGAGGGGGGAGGGGGGAGGGGAGGGGAGGGAGGGGGACCTCCCCTTTTCCCAGTACCCCTCTTTCCCCGTTGGGCCCGTCCCCGTAGGGTTTCCTTTGTAACCAGAAGGGGGGGAGGGAGGGTGGAAGGAGGGGGGAGGGGGAGAGGGATGGAAGGGTGGAGGGAGGGGGGGAGGATGGAGGGAAGGAGGGAGGGGGGGGAGTTAGGGGAGGAGGGGTGAGGGAGGTGGGGAGGGAGTTGGGGAGGAGGGGGGGAGGGAGTGGGGATGGAGGTGGGAAGGAGTGGGGAGGAAGGGGTTGAGGGGGGAAGGGGGGGGAGGGAGGGAATAGGGGCCCCATGCTGATCTGTGTATGTTAAGTGACTTGCACAACTTTAAAAAACTGGCAGTTGCTTTTCGCAACAATGTTGCAACAATCTCACACAAGCATTGTGACGTCACAAGCTGAAGATGTAAATTTAAAACCGAGCTGATCTCTCATTGGTGCACGGGTGCCATTGTGACATCACGCACTGAAGCCCCTTCAAGAAAAGGGTTAGAAATGAAAATTTATACTTTAATATCTCTCTAGCTTTAAAAAGGTAGCTTCAATTTGAACGAAAGTACTTACAATAGTTGCCCATGTTAATGGTGAATACGGCGGTACAAAAATCGTAGCGCTTTGGTGTACCGTCTGGGAGGAGTAGGGTTTGGACCCTTCAAGAAAAGTGTTAGAAATGAAAATTTAAACTTTAATATCTCTCTAGCTTTAAAAAGGTAGCTTCAATTTGAACGAAAGTACTTACAACAGTTGCCCATGTCAATGGTGAATACGGCGGTACAAAAATCGTAGCGCTTTGGTGTACCGTCTGGGAGGAGCAGGGTTTGTAAGTTATGGACAGAAATCTTCGGAATCTTCCGTATATACATACGGAATCTTCCGTATATACATACGGAATGTTGGACCGCAGAGTTTTAGTATTATATAGATATAGATGTTCAGTTCTGATCACCATGTTGTAGGAAGGATGTTGCCAAACTGGAAAGGGTGCGGAGAAGATTTAAAAGGATGTTGCCAGGACTCGAGGGCCTGAGCTATAAGCAGAGGTTGGCAGTCAGCATGGATTTGGTTGGCCACAGGACCTGCTTCTGTGTTGCATTCCTATTCGACTTCCATGTTGCAAGGAAAATAGCAGTGGATTGTTAATTGAGGTGACATTTTATAAACAATACACCAAGAGCTGGAGTAACTCAGCGGATCAGGCAGCATCTGTGGAGGGAATGGATTGGTGACCTCTCGGGTTGGGAGCTGACAGGCTGAATAATTAATAATTTGTCCTATCCATTCCCACCACAGATGCTGCCTGATCCACTGAGTTACTCCAGCATTTTGTGTTGAGCTCTAGATTCCAGCATCTGCAGTTCCTTGTGCCTCCTGTCTGCCATTTTCTAAAGACAATAGACAATAGGTGCAGGAGGAGGCCATTCGGCCCTTCGAGCCAGCACCACCATTCAATGTGATCATGGCTGATCATTCTCAATCAGTACCCCGTTCCTGCCTTCTCCCCATATCCCCTGACTCCGCTATCCTTAAGAGCTCTATCCAGCTCTTAATTAAAGAATTAGAAAGTATTAAAGTATTAAAGAATACTAAATTGCTCTGGATGATGTGGGTGGTGCAGTGGTAGAGTTGCTGCCTCACAGTGCCAGAGACCCGGGTTGGATCCCGACTGCAAGTGCTGTCCGTACAGAGTCTGTACGTTCTCCCCGTGACCTGTGTGGGTTTTCTCCAGGTGTCCCGGTTTCTTCCAAGTCGTACAGGGTTTGTAGGTTAATTGGCTTCGGTTAAATTGTCTCCAGTGTGTGACAATAGACAATAGGTGCTGGAGGAGGCCATTCGGCCCTTTGAGCCAGCACCGCCATTCAATGTGATCATGGCTGATCATTCTCAATCAGTACCCCGTTCCTGCCTTCTCCCCATATCTCCTGACTCCTCTATCCTTAAGAGCTCTATCTAGGATAGTGCAGTTGCACAGGGCGATCACTGATCGGCTCGGACTCAAAGGACCTGTTTCCGCACTGTATCTCTAAACTAAACCAAAATTAATAAGTGAGTTTGCAGAGTTACGTACATGGGATGCACCAGGGCTGGTTTCATCAGGGGTAATGGCCACACAACGGACCAGCCAGAAATGATTACTTTTTCAGCAATTCCACTGTGGAACATATTTTTATAATTAATTTCTGGCAGCCAGATTTCCATGTAGTATTTTGGCAATCTTCAGAGGAAAGGTTGTGTTAATGAGAAATGAAGTTCATAGAGATTTTGAAAAGCAAGTCTTGTAAAGCATATGGATGACTGATGTACTCGATCACATCATAGTTAGCGGGAGGATGTTAAGGATAGTTTAGTTTAGAGATACAGTGTAGGAAGGAAATGCAGGAAATGCAAGGGTTACTTGTGTCTACCAAGGAACTGCAGGTGCTGGTTTACACCGAAGATAGACACAAAATGCTGGAGTAACTCAGCGGGACGGGCAGCATCTTTGGAGATGTTGAAAGACTGGAGCGACTAGGCTTGTATACAATGGAATTTAGAAGGATGAAGGGGATGAAGGGGATCTTATCGAAACGTATAAGATTATTAAGGGGTTGGACACGTTAGAGGCAGGAAACATGTTCCCAATGTTGGGAGAGTCCAGAACAAGGGGCCATAGTTTAAGAATAAGGGGTAGGCCATTTAGAACAGAGATGAGGAAAAACTTTTTCAGTCAGAGAGTTGTGAATCTGTGGAATTCTCTGCCTCAGAGAGCAGTGGAGGCCAATTCTCTGAATACATTCAAGAGAGAGCTAGATAGAGCTTTTAAGGATAGCGGAGTCAGAGGGTATGGGGAGAAAGCAGGAACGGGGTACTGATTGAGAATGATCAGCCATGATCACATTGAATGGCGGTGCTGGCTCGAAGGGCCGAATGACCTACTCCTGCACCTATTGTCTATTGTCTATTGAGAGAAGTAATGGGGGATGTTTCGAGTTGAGACACTTTAGACTGAGTCAGGGGAAAGGGAAACAAGAGATATGGAAGGGTAAGGTGTGAAAAAGAGAGATCAAAGGGGATAATGGTCAACAAAAATTTAGAACAGATTATTGCTGGCTTGGGGAAGGTGGCAACGAGGCTTATAATGTAAAATTTAATTAGGAGGACGGTCAGACTGGTCGGAGAACTGGGAAGAGGAGGGATGGAGAAAGAGGGAAAGCAAGGGTTACATGGAGTTGGAGAAGTCAATATTCATACCGCTGGGTTATAAGCTGCCCAAGTGAAATATGAGGCACCGTTCCTCCAGTTCAAGGCCCTTCGGCCCACTGAGTCCATTCTTACCATCGATCACCCGTTCACACTAGTTCTATGTTATCCCACTTTGGAATAATGTGGAACTCGTGCGAAGGGGTGATCGCTGGTCGGCACGGACTCAGTGGGCCGAAGGGCCTGTTTCCGTGCTGTATCTCTAAGCTCTGACTGTCCTGGTGGACCAGGCTTCCTGATGAAGGTTAGGAGACGGGATTTGCGTATTTGGCTGCTGGGAGCGGTTAGTGATGTTGGCAGCCGACCAACTATCCACTGCTTAGATCCCTGCTCTGTGCCCAGAGAGTTCTGACTGAGTTTCAGTGTGTGGAGATACAGCGTGGAAACAGGCTCTTTGGCCTACTTGATCCATGCTATTCGTCGATCACCCGTATACTAGTTCTTCCCTACACCCTTGGAGCAATTTACAGAAGCCAATTAACCTGCTAACCCACACGTTTAGTTTAGCTTAGAGATACAGCATGGAAACAGGCCCTTCTGCCCCCCGAGTCTGTGCCGACCAGCGACCCCCTCACACTAACACTGTACTACACACACCAGGGACAATTTACAATTTTACCAAAGTCAATTAACCAACAAACCTGTACGTCTTTGGAATGTGGGAGGAAACCGGAGCACCCGGAGAAAACCCACGCAGGTCACGGGGAGAAGGTACAATCTCTGTACAGACAGCGCCCGTAGTCAGGATTGAACCCGGGTCTCTGGCGCTGTGAGTCAGCAACTCTACCGCTGCGTCGCCATGTTGCCCAGGGTTTTAGTGTTGGAGATTTGAGCTCCATCTCGGTGCAAGTTTATGACCTTTAACTGTTGGGAGTGTCTCAGTGACTGGCAGCTGGCCAAAGCCCAAGGTTTGTTCGCAAGGACACAAGGAAGCCTGGTGCCTTGGGTAATCGTGGTATTTGCTGAACTATTCTCCCAACCTCGTCTGACTGATATCGACCACAGTTATTTGGCATGTCCTAGTCAGTCGAGGTGAAGCAGCGGTCCAGGCACACATGTGGTCCTCATTGGGGAAGTACGTGACCCTGAACTAGTTGGTTTAGACAATAATTCTGTCATATTGATCACCACTCCTGATTCTCGCTTTGTAGATGGCGGCACGGTGGTGCAGCGGTAGAGTTGCTGCCTCACAGTGCCAGGGACCCGGGTTCCATCCTGACTACGGGTGCTGTCTGTACGGAGTTTATACGTTTTCCCCGTGACTGCTTGGGTTTTGCTCTGGTTACCTCCCATATTCCAAAGACGCACAGGTTTGCAGGTTAATTGACTACAATAAAATATTGTAAATTGTCCCTAGTGCGTGTAGAATAGTGTTAGTGTGTGGGCATCACTGGTCACCGCAGACTCGGAGTGCCGAAGGGACTGTTTCAGAGTGTATCTCTAAACTAAACTAAACTACCACTATCCTGCACACAAGTGACAATTTATATTTTTGTTATCGAAGAGGCGTAGAAGTGTGAAAACGCACACCTCTGAATCAGGGACAGTTTCTTTTCCGCTGTTATCGGGCAACTGAATCGTCCTCTCACCAGCTAGAATGCAGTCTTAGACAATAGACAATAGGTGCAGGAGGAGGCCATTCGGCCCTTCGAGCCAGCACCGCCATTCAATGTGATCATGGCTGATCATTCTCAATCAGTACCCCGTTCCTGCCTTCTCCCCATACCCCCTGACTCCGCTATCCTTAAGAGCTCTATCCAGCTCTCTCTTGAATGCATTCAGAGAATTGGCCTCCACTGCCTTCTGAGGCAGAGAATTCCGCAGATTCACAACTCTCTGACTGAAAAAGTTTTTCCTCATCTCAGTTCTAAATGGCCTACCCCTTACTCTTAAGCTGTGGCCCCTTGTTCTGGACTCCCCCAACATTGGGAACATGTTTCCTGCCTCTAACGTGTCCAACCCCTTAATAATCTTATACGTTTCGATAAGATCCCCTCTCATCCTAAATTCCAGTGTATACAAGCCTAGTCGCTCCAGTCTTTCAACATATGACAGTCCCACCATTCCGGGAATTAACCTAGTAAACCTACGCTGCACGCCCTCAATAGCAATCTTGTCCTCCCATTTACCTCATAAAGACCTCTGAACCTTCTTGAAATAGACTTTATCGGACTCTACCCTGCACTAAATTATCTACCCTTTATCCTGTATCTGTCCTCTGTGGCTTGATTGCAATCGTTTGTTGTCTTTTTGTTGACTGGAAAATCACTGCACGATACGATAGGAGAGAAAATAATCTGCCAACAGTCATAAAAACACACAATACATGAGAAATGAAATTAAAGTGCACCTTGGTACTCGTGACAAGAATAAACTAAATTAAACATCGGCATAGCCAGGTCAGTATTTTATTCAGTAATTGTGAATCTCATTCTACTTCTTCTTTTGTGTCCATCATCCACGTTTCAAATGTTACATCGCTGTCATCGTCTGTCCTGAAAAGGCCACAAGCTTCCGGCGACAATCAGTGGGAGCCATCACTTGTACAGTAGATGATGGTGGTAGCAGAATTAGCTCAGGACACTTCCAGTTCCCAGTCCCGCCACATGGTCGCTTCTGCTATGGGGCCAATCTCATGATGCTGTTAGCATGAGATACATTTTCCTTTTAATAATTTGAACCAGGTTCCTTTGTATAAATCCCAAGTTGGCCGCTTGCTTTGGAGTGTAAACAGGTGCGGCTGTAATCGCTGCCTTAGCCCGGCTAACAAAACCCACAGAGACATCAATCTCACCCTTGGTCCAGTGGCTCGAAACAGCAGAGAGGGCAGCGGGGAGTCAGGAGAACAATTGAAACATTGATCTTTGTTGCAAAAGGAGTTGCGGTGCAGAAGTCAAGCTCTACTACAGTTGATCAGGCCGCCAGTGAAACTTCTCCTGTAGTGTTGTAGAAAGATCATCCATGGAGAACGTGGATAGGTGAAGTTTCAGGTCGAGTCCCTTCGGTCTGAAGAAGAGTCTAGGCCCAAAACGTCATCTGTCCATGTTCTCTATCAATGTGCTGCTCCTGGTTCTGATTAGAGTTTGAAAACCGAGCTGTTTTGTGCAATATTAATTTACGGTTATTACAAAGTTTTCGAGGAAACTTTCAAACAGGACTTTTTAATCAAAACAATTGGCAGTGTTTGATCTGACAGGAATGTGAAAGGTTAGATATGTAAAGTATGTAAACAGCCCCATGCGTCACTGATGTCCTATAGAGGGTGTTTGGATAGTCTCTAAGTGACACCACATGTGTTGGAAGCAATCACCGTAAAAGTTACAGTAAAAGTTAAATTGCATTTACACAATACCAGAGTCACAATTAACTCAAAACACTAGCACTTAAAAGTGCTGGAATTATAAGCTGCCACTCCCAAAAACTACAGCCATGTAAACCTTTGTGTACAGAAAATAGCCAGCTGTGGTGGCCTGAGATAATGGGGAGATTCAGAAACATAGTTATTATAAAAGTTATGGTCAAGTTATGGGTATTGTAAGGAGAATATAAATTCCGGAGTAGCTCAGCGGGGCAGGCAGCATTCCTGGAGAGAAGGAATGAATGGGTGACGTTTCGGGTCGAGATCCTTCTTCATCCCTTCTCTCCAGAGATGCTGCCTGACCCGCTGAGTTACTCCAGCTATTTGTGTCTATCTTCGGTTTAAACTAGCGTGTGCAGTTCCTTCCCACACACTTCCGGAGATCCCTGGACTCTGCTCTTTGTTCAGTGATATCCTTGGTTAAACCTCCTTGGTTAACCTGCGCTTCACCAAGGAATTGGGACCATGTTGTGGTTCTGCTTGAACTCTGAACATGCTCTTACCCCCCCCCCCCCGGCATCTTTTAAATAAGTAAAACAACATATTTTATCAAGCTATTTACGATATACATTAATGACTTAGACGAAGGGATTAAAAGTACCATTGCAGATGATACTAAGCTGGGGGGCAGTGTGAATTGTGAGGAAGATGCAATAAGGCTGCAGGGTGACTTGGACAGGTTGTGTGAGTAGGCGGATACATGGCAGATGCAGTTTAATGTAGATAAGTGTGAGGTTATTCACTTTGGAAGTAAGAATAGAAAGGCAGATTATTATCTGAATGGTGTCAAGTTAGGAGGAGGGGGAGTTCAACGAGATCTGGGTGTCCTAGTGCATCAGTCAATGAAAGGAAGCATGCAGGTGCAGTGAAGAAAGCCAATGGAATGTTGGCCTTCGTAACAAGAGGAGTTGAGTATAGGAGCAAAGAGGTCCTTCTACAGTTGTACCGGGCCCTGGTGAGACCGCACCTGGAGTACTGTGTGCAGTTTTGGTCTCCAAATTTGAGGAAGGATATTCTTGCTATGGAGGGCGTGCAGCGTAGGTTCACTAGGTTAATTCCCGGAATGGCGGGACTGTCGTATGTTGAAAGGCTGGAGCGATTGGGCTTGTATACACTGGAATTTAGAAGGATGAGGGGGGATCTTATTGAAACATATAAGATAATTAGGGGATTGGACACATTAGAGGCAGATAACATGTTCCCAATGTTGGGGGAGTCCAGAACAAGGGGCCACAGTTTGAGAATAAGGGGTAGGCCATTTAGAACGGAGATGAGGAAGAACTTTTTCAGTCAGAGGGTGGTGAAGGTGTGGAATTCTCTGCCTCAGAAGGCAGTGGAGGCCAGTTCGTTGGATGCTTTCAAGAGAGAGCTGGATAGAGCTCTTAAGGATAGCGGAGTGAGGGGGTATGGGGAGAAGGCAGGAACGGGGTACTGATTGAGAGTGATCAGCCATGATCGCATTGAATGGCGGTGCTGGCTCGAAGGGCTGAATGGCCTACTCCTGCACCTATTGTCTATTGTCTATTGTCTATTGAATCACAGAGTGAGAGTTGACTGCTCAGTCCATCGTTTACTTAGTGCACAAACTACCAGTGGTGCAGCAGTAGACTTACTGCCTCACAGCGCCAGAGACCCAGGTTTGATCCTGACTACGGGTGCTGACTGTATGGGGTTTGTACGTTCTCCCTGTCACCACGTGGGTTTTCTTCGGGTTTCCTCTCGCTTTCCAACTGTGCAGGTTTTCGGTTAATTGGCTTCTGTAAATTGCCCCTAGTATGTAGGATAGAACTAGTACGATTGCTTGTCGGTGTGGACTCAGTGGGCCGAAGGGCCTGTTTAATGAGTGTTACATCACCTCCAAGATAGATATTGCATTGCATCAGAAAGCAGTTTTCCTACATCACCTGGCGTATTGTGTGCAGTTTTGGTCTCCTAATTTGAGGAAGGACATTCTTGCTATTGAGGGAGTGCAGCGTAGGTTCACCAGGTTAATTCCCAGAATGGCGGAACTGACATATGATGAAAGAATGGATCAACTGGATTTATATTTGCTGGAATTGAGAAGGATGAGAGGGGATCTTATAGAAACATATAACATTCTTAAAGGATTGGACAGGCTAGATGCAGGACATGCTGGGCTGAAGGGCCTGTTTCCATAAGGCCATAAGGTCATGTGATAGGAGTAGGATTAGGCCATTCAGCCCATCAGGTCGCCATTCAATCATGGCTGATCTATCTCTCCCTCCTAACCCCGTTCTCCTGCCTTCTCCCCATAACCTCTGACACCCGTACTAATCAAGAATCTATCTATTTCTGCCTTAAATATATCCACTGACTTTGCCTCCACCGACTTCTGTGGCAAAGATTTCCACAGATTCACTACGCTCTGAGTGAAGAAATTTCTCTTCATCTCCTTCCTAAAAGAACGTCCTTTAATTCTGAGGCTATGACCTCTAGTCCTAGACTCTCCCACTAGTGGAAACATCCTCTCCACATCCACTCTATCCAGGCCGCTCACTATTCTGTACGTTTCAATGAGGTCCCCCTCACTCTTCTAAACTCCAGCGAGTACAGGCCCAGTGCTGACAAACGCTCACCACAGGTTAACGTACTCATTCCAAGCTGTATCTCTAAAGGCTGTGAGTTGTTGTAGCACAACGGACCCTCAGCATGTGTGTTGTGTTCTCTGGTTGGGGGTTACCATTGGGAGTGCTGGTGGCTGGAACTCCACACTACAGCACAGAGCTCTGTGCAATCAGTTAACCTAAGTAGCAAAATCAACCATGCGGCAAGCTTTGGATCTGTTTATGAAAATATAATACGCTAGGATTAAATAGGAATTAGCCTGTGGATGTGCGGCTTTTTGTCGAACCCATCACCGCGCTCCACTGATTCTCAATTGTTGGAGTGTTAGCTCACATCCGGAATTAGTCACAAAAACTAATCTGCAAGAAATGTTAAACTGTAGCTGGGGTTTGGTGTAGGAAGGAACTGCAGATGCCGGTTTAGGTCAAAGATAGACACAAAATGCTGGAGTAACTCAGCGGGACAGGCAGCATCTCTGGAGAGAAGGAATGGGCGACTGATTCTTCAGTCTGAAGAAGGGTCTCGACCCGAAACGTCACCCATTCCTTCTCTCCAGAGATGTTGGGCAGTGGAGTTCAGTTCTGAGCAGTGTAGGGACAAGGCAAGTCCTAGTTGAAGGTGTGGAGTAGATGTTCCAGGATGGTACCAGGGATGTAGATCACTTGTTCTCTGGAGAGGGCAGAGATAGTGCCATCGTTTCCCTTCCTGCCAAGGGGAGATTTAACAGAGGTGTTCACTGTTGTACAGAGACCCTGGGGATGAACTGAGGGGAATTGTTTCCTTAAGCAGAGCACATCAGTCGAGTTCATTGCCAGATGCACAATGCGGTGAGGTACAGGTACAATGGGAATGGCAGCAGCATCACAGATACATAGGGGGCACGGTGGCGCAGCGGTAGAGTTGCTGCCTTACAGCACTTACAGCGCCAGAGACCCAGGGTTCGATCCCGACTACGGGTGCTGTCTGTACGGAGTTTGTACGTTCTCCCCGTGACCTGCATGGGTTTCCCCCGAGATCTTTGGTTTCCTCCCACACTCCAAAGACGTACAGGTTTGAAGGTTAATTGGCTTGGCATAAATGTAAAATTGTCCCTGGTGTGTGTAGGATAGAGTTAGTGTGCAGGGATCGCTGGTTTATGCAGACTCGGTGGGCCGAAGGGCCTGTTTCCGCACTGTATCTCCAAACTGAAACAAAAAATGAAACATAGACTTAGACAACACACAAAACAGGGACAATTTGCACTTATGCCAAGCCAATTAACCTGCACACCTGTACATCTTTGGAGTGTGTGGGTGGAAACCAAAGATCTCAGAGAACATCTTGGAAAAAGTTGGAAAAGAAAACAGATATTACAGTGGCATTTAAGAGAATTTTAGATAAGCACATGAAAATAGAGGGATATGGATCATGTGCAGGCAGGTGAGATTAGTTTAACTTGGCATTATGTTTGGCATAGACATTGTGGGCCGAATGGCCTTTTCCTGTGTAGTACTGTTCTGTATTTTCACAGATGTATACAGCGTGGAAACAGGCCCTTCGGCCCAACTTGCCCACACAGACCAACATGGCCCATCTACACCAGTACCACCTGCCGGCGTTTGGTCCATACCCCTCCAAACCTGTCCTATCCATGCACCTGTCCAAATCTTTCTTAAACATTGGGATAGTACCAGTGTTTTACGTTGCACAAGTTTAATGCTAACTTGCCTCTATTTAAAGGCAAACTCAGGTGCAGAGTTGGGGAGAAAAGAGGAATAATAAATAAATTAGACTTGTTAACATGATCAGTGTAGATTGTAAGGAAGCTTTTGGTGTCTGCTTACTACTGGAGCTGTGTAACCGGTGGTATATTTAGAGTCGTAAACATTCTGTGTTGAACTCTTACACTCGGGACATTCAGAAACCAATTTAAAATATAGAGTACGTACTTTACACTGCAGTGGGGAGTTCACCTTGAAAGAAAACCGGGAGATATAATACATTCTATCAACGACAGTGCATTTCACATAGTCAATGTCTCTATTCTAACTGTCCTCAACTTGATCCCAACATGAATAATTCACCTCCAGTGTGCACTTTCTGGGATAAAGTTTAATAAGAATCCACCAGAACGAATCCAATGTTTACTTGTAGCTGAAGATCTTCCACACAAACACCAACAAATTTCAAGCTGATAAATATTGACTGTGTACTTGCCAAGGAAATTTGTAGCCAAAGCTTTTCTGGTGACTTTTTGGGGGTCTTCTTTTCAGCATCTTTGGCAGAAATGCCTTTTTAGTTACGGCGTGGCAACACAGGCCCTTCGGCCCACCAAGTCCTCGCTGACCGGCGATCACCTGTACACTAGTTCTACCCTGCACACTAGGGAAAGTTTAGAGGCCAATTAACCTACTAACCTGCACGTCTTTGGAGTGTGGGAGGAAACCAGAGCACCCGGAGGAAACCGATGAGGGCCCAAGGAGAACGTGCAAACGCTGTGCAGACAGCACCCTTAGTCAGGATCGAACCCGGGTCACTGGCGTTGTAGGGCAGCAACTCTACCACTGCGCCAGCGTGCCACCCGCAAATCGAGTAGAACGTTTCAGGGGTTTGCATAAAGGCCACCAAGGCGTATTGAGATACTCAGTCTCCTGCAAGGTACAGATTGAGAAGACACCAGAGACTGTAAGATACTGGAATCTTGTAAAAAATACAAAAGGCATTGTCCTTCAGTCTGGTCTTTCAGAAGGACAGGACCGATGCAAGGTACTACATCAAAGGATGACAGCTTCCTGGTAAATATTTATCTCTCAGCCAGCATGATGAAAATGCAATAGCTGCCCATTATTGCATTGTGGTTTGTATAATTTTACCAAGTGAAGATAAGTTGGCACATTTCCTGCATCTCTCTAGTGACTGCACTTCAGAAATTGTCTGCCAACCTCTTTTACTTTAAGTCATCCCTCGGGATCGAGAATGACTTGCTTCTCCGTGGGTCTGAGAAGGATCCCGACCCGAAACGTCACCTGTCCATGGTCTCCAGAGATGCTGCCTGACCCACTGAGTTACTCCAGCACTCTGTGAAACATCACCTATCCATGGTCTCCACAGATGCTGCCTGACCCGGTGAGTTACTCCAGCACTCTGTGAAACGTCACCTATCCATGGTCTCCACAGATGCTGCCTGACCCGGTGAGTTACTCCAGCACTCTGTGAAACGTCACCTATCCATGGTCTCCACAGATGCTGCCTGACCCGCTGAGTTACTCCAGCACTCTGTGAAACGTCACCTATCCATGGTCTCCAGAGATGCTGCCTGACCCGCTGAGTTACTCCAGCACTCTGTGAAACGTCACCTATCCATGTTCTCCAGAGATACTGCCTGACCCGCTGAGTTACTCCAGCATTTTGTGTCTTCCCTTTGTAGATTAGTAATGGCAGCTCAGAGGCATAGCGGTAGAGTTGCTGCTTCACACCGCCAGAGACCAGGTTTCTATCCTGATCTCGGGTGCTGTCTGTATGGAGTTTGCATGTTCTCCCTGTGACCGCATGGGTTTTCTCCAAGTTTCCTCCCACATCCCAAAGATGTGCGGGTTTGTAGGTTAATTATCCCCTCTACATTACCCCTTGTGCACAGGAAGCAATATAGACTAGTGTGCGAGTTATCGATGGTGGAGGAGGACTCAATGGGCTGAAGGGCCTGTCACCATGCTGTATTTCTAAACTAAATTAAGAAATGGGATTGGGAGGTTTCTTCCACGATCCAAAGACCCTGCTCTGGCCACCCTACCCTCCCAGCTGCTGGGAGCTGAACGCCAACATCTGACCCATCTCCTGCTTTCCTGTGGGCTGGAGTTAACAACCAGTCCTCATTCACTAAATGATCAATGATCTCCCAGCCACTGTCAGGTGTGGGAGGAATGATTCAGCAGGAACCCGAGGGTTAACCTTTTTCACACAAAGGGTGGTGGGTGCATGGAACAAGCTAGTTGTCATCGAGGCAGGGACTATCGCAACGTTTAAGGAACATTTGGACAGGTATTTGGATAGGACCGGTTTAGAGGGATACGGGCCAAACGCAGGCAGGTGGGACGAGTGTAGATGGGACATTTTGGTCATTGTGGGCATGTTGGGCTGAAGGGCCTGTTTCAACACTATGAGGCTCTGGCTCTCTCTGACTCTCTATGACAATGACTGCAGCTCTGTGACTCTATGACCATGACTCTATGAATCCATGGCCTGATAGCTCTATGAATCTGTGGCTCTATGAATCTATAGCCCTATGAATCTATAGCCCTATGAATCTATAGCCCTATGAATCTGTGGCTCTATGAATCTGTGGCTCTATGAATCTGTGGCCCTATGAATCTGTGGCTCTATGAATCTGTGGCCCTATGAATCGGTGGCTCTATGAATCTATGGCCCTAGGAATCTATGGCCCTATGAATCTGTGGCCCTATGAATCGGTGGCCCTATGAATCTATGGCCCTATGAATCTATGGCCCTATGAATCTATGGCCCTATGAACCTGTGGCTCTATGGCCCGCTGACTCTGCCCCTAACGGAAGCTCCTGGGGCAATCCCCTGGTTGGCCGCTCCAGGGCTGCTTGACTTAGGTGAGGCGGGGATCTGCAAGAATTATTGTTTCCAAATTAATAGATGTTCACTATTTATTAAATTAGAGGGCACGAGACTCAGTTTCGCCAACATTAATAATTGAAAACCATGTCAAATATGTAACATGAGCAGCAACTAATACAAAGCCATAAATAAATTAATTTATGCAGATTACTTGTAATAACATCAAGGCAGATTACAAGAAAATTTCATTTGCATGTTAAAATTCAATATTTCCTCTTCAAAAACATAGATGCGATGTGCAAATTGCATGTTAATCTGCTGCTGAATATTAACATTAAAAGCTGCAACCTTTTGATAAATATCAAAGTTTTAACTCTGGAAATTGAGTAATTAAAAAGGCTTTTCACCGAGACGTGAAGAATGTGTTAAGTAATTGCCCACTGATTGCTTCTGATACTGACAATTGGCAGTGGAGTAGAGATGGTCAACTATGTGAAAACTGTGGGACTATTGTCTCTCCTTCATCTTTGCTGCCAGTGACAAGGTTTGGATCAGTTTGGTTCAGTTTCGTTCAGTTCAGTTCAGTCTGAAGATGGGTCTCAATCCAAAACTTCACCCATTCCTTCTCTCCAGAGATGCTGCCTGTCCCGCTGAGTTACTCCAGCATTTTGTGGCTATCTTGGCTTGTATACACTGGAATTTAGAAGGATGAGAGGAGATCTTATTGAAACGTATAAGATTATTAAGGGGTTGGACATGTTAGAGGCAGGAAACATGTTCCCGATGTTGGGGGAGTCCAGAACAAGGGGCCACAGTTTAAGAATAAGGGGTAGGCAATTTAGAACTGAGATGAGGAAAAACTTTTTCAGTCAGAGAGTTGTGAATCTGTGGAATTCTATGCCTCAGAAGGCAGTGGAGGCCAATTCTCTGAATGCATTCAAGAGAGAGCTAGATAGAGCTCTTAAGGATAGCGGAGTCAGGGGTATGGGGAGAAGGCAAGAACGGGGTACTGATTGAGAATGATCAGCCATGATCACATTGAATGGCAGTGCTGGCTCGAAGGGCCGAATGGCCTCCTCCTGCATCTATTGTCTATTGTCTAATGGCGCTATTGGTGGAGCGGGAGCATGTGGCCGCTGGCTGGGTGAGGTCACGTGGGGCGCCGGGCGGTGACGTCACCCTTTGTCCCTTATTTGAGAGTGAGGAAGTTGGCAACCCTACTAATACGGGACACAGGCGGTCCCGTACGGGACAAAAACCAATTTAGCACAAAATACGGGATGTCCCGGCTAATACGGGACAGTAGGTAACTCTGTCCACACCTGACAAGCCAGAATAACTACCTGCAATGACATTACATGCAATTTGCAATAGCCAATTAACCTACAAACCCACATGTTTTTAGAATGTGGGATGATGCCCATGCGGTCACAGGGATATCATGCAAACTCCACACAGACAGCACCTGAGGTGGGGAATGAAGTGTTTGATTTTTAAAGATTTTTTAGATTTAGATATACAGCGCGGAAACAGCCCTTCAGCCCACCGGGTCCACGCCGCCCAGCGATCCCCGCACATTAACACTATCCTACACCCACTAGGGATAATTTTTACATTTGCCCAGCCAATTAACCTACAAACCTGTACGTCTTTGGAGTGTGGGAGGAAACCGAAGATCTCGGAGAAAACCCACGCAGGTCACGGGGAGAATGTACAAACTCCGTACAGACGGCACCCGTAGTCGGGATCGAACCTGAGTCTCCGGCGCTGTATTCGCTGTAAGGCAGCAACTCTACCGCTGTGCCACCGTGCCGCCCTTTGGCGCTGTGAGATAGCAGCTCTACCAGCTGCTCCACTGTGCTGTTCCGTAACCTGGTGACCTGAAGGAATATTGTGCTCTTTCATCTTCTGCCTCCGGGATATTAATCATTCAATAAAGTTCTGGAGCCAGAAGCGAAGTATTGGAGACAAACGAAACTACCCGCCCGTGACCGCGTGGGCTTTCTCCGGGTGCTCTGGTTTCCTCCCACACTCTAAAGACATGCATGTTTGTAGGTTAATTTGCTTGGTAAAATTATAAATTGTTCCTATTGTGTGTTAGATGGTGCTAGTGTACAGAGTGATCACATGGACTCGGAGTTGACTTGATGGGCCGAATGGCCTAATTCTGCCCGTATAACCTATGAACATTTGATAGTACTTGCCTCAACTACCTCCTTTGGAAGTGGCAGATTTTTGGTAAATTTTGCAGAATTGTTTATAAGTTCGAGTAGCAGAATTGGGCCATTCGGCCCATCAGGTCTACTCCGTCATTCAATCGTGGCTGATCTATCTCTCCCTCCCAACCCCATTCTCCTACCTTCTCCCCATAACCCTTGACACCCGTACTAATCAAGAATCTATCCATCTCTACCTTAAAAATATCCACTGACTTGGTCTCCACAGCCTTCTGTGGCAAAGAATTCCACAGATTCACCACCAATATTGTGCTGATATCACTTGCTTTGCACACAAACCCCAGTTTACCTGCTAATCCACACATTTTAACTAAATGAAAAGTAGACTATTCAGGAACATTAAGCCTCGACAAACCTCTCTCTCCATCCCTCCCCCTCGCAAGTGGCTGGACCACCTTCAATGTCGTCTTGTCAAGGCTCATTGTCTGTAACTCGTTTTCACCTAGATCCCAGCTAACCATGGCCTGTCTCCTCTATTATCTTACTTTTTTGCACACCTTTCATTCATTTGTTCTAAACACAAAATGCTGGGAGTAACTCAGCGGGACAGGCAGCATCTCTGGATAGAAGAAATGGGTGACGTTTCAGGTCGAGATCCTTCTCCAGACCGATTTGTTCTACATCTTTTCTACATCTCTGCCTATTTCTCTCGTTTTCCCTTTCCCCTGACTCTCAGTCTGAAGAAGGGTCTCAAGAGAGAGCTAGATAGAGCTCTTAAGGATAGCGGAGTCAGGGGGTATGGGGAGAAGGCAGGAACGGGATACAGATGAGAATGATCAGCCATGATCACATTGAATGGCGGCGCTGGCTCGAAGGGCCGAATGGCCTCCTCCTGCACCTATTTCCTATTGTCTATTGTCTATTGAAACGTCACCTATTCCTTTTCTCCAGAGATGCTGCCTGACCTGCTGAGTTACTCCAGCTTTTTGTGTCAGCCTTGGGCGTATACCTTCATGGGTCATGCTGATAACCAAATGGGTTATAATTTATGAGACCAGCGTTGCGTTGCATTGCAGACTGTGGCACGGTTAAACAAGGATGCACTGTATACAATGCATCGAACGCAAAGCATTCTCCTTCTCGTAAGTGGGAACACACAAGCTAAAACACATCTCGGCCAATCTCAATGAAAAGAGCCGACCATTCAGAAAACCCCCCGGTAATTAATTAATTACAAACATCAATTTCAGGCTTAATAAATTGCGCCGATGTGCTGGAAGGAATTGAATGGAGGAGCTCAGTGGCGGAGGGGATGATATGGGAATTAATGGGTATGTAAATCGCTATTTGTTTTGCAAATCCATTAGACGGGACTGTCTTTGGAGGAAGGATTGCAGTGTCAGAATGCCTGTAATGTGTCTCAGCCTTAAACCCATTACCCTGATTCCTCTGGGACTCGCCTGTAAGGCAGGGCATTGGCAGATTGTACTGTGCGACCCTCGCCTGTGATGACAGCGGAGCTCCTTCGTCGTGTTGACGTGTGCAGCCCCTTTTCCCAGCTCCTGCTGTGCGTTGGTCAGACTGTCCAGAGGGATCCCCTGTCTGTGACCGGCTCCCGGTAAGAACGGCTCCCTCCCGAACAGCTGGTGCCCTGGTCAGTCAAGAAGGTGACCTGCTCGCTGCTGCTGTGGCTTTCTCCCCTCCCTGCCAGACTCAGGGTTTGTTGCAGCACTTTGCCGGCTGCCATGGAGATAGAGTGGATGGCCTGTTCCTTATGTAGTGAGCTGCTGTAACCATGGTGAGACAAGGGTTCTTCCAGGCGCCAGCCAGGGTCGAGAGGGATTTCCTCAGCTCCTGCCACGACGTGGGATTATCATTAACGACCTAAGGTTTGTGTGCTGCAAGTGAAGTTAGGTGACTCCACCTTCTCGGAGGTAATTGTGATGGAAATCAGGCTTTTAAATGTGAGTATTTATTCACAAACTGCTGGAGTAACTCAGCGGGTCAGGCAGCATCTCAGGAAAGAAGGAATGGGTCGAGACCCTTCTTCAGACTGAATGTTTTAAATGTGAGTATTCCTCTCTGTCTTCTTCTTGCGTTTGAGGCAGCAGAAGTTATGAAGTCTGCTGTCTGTGTTTGTTGTGGTTCGCCTGACTGAGGCCAGTTGTCAGGGTTCACCACGGGGAGGTCGACAATGTGAGCCCTTTCCTCTCTGTTAAAACGATGTATTTGTAGGTGTGGGAGGCAGGGGGTGGGATGCAGGGAACCCACCAGCCAGCTTCACCACTGAGGAGTTTCCCCAATCCATTTAGCACACTGCTGCAGGCTTCTGACTCTTTTCTATTCCAAAGAAGCTTGTAATTTATGCTTGCGTTTCTCCTCCTTGTGAACAATAACTTGACTGTCTCGCACTTCACCGGTATGTGGGCGAGGAAATCACTGGACTTTAACGCCTGGTTTTCAATTCCACAAGTGCATATCGCAGGCTGACCAACACTAATTCATCGAAGGTATCACAAAATGCTGGAGTAACTCAGCAGGTCAGGCAGCATCTAGGAGAGAGGGAATGGGCGATGTTTTAGGTCATCAGACTGCTCCTTCTTCAGTCTGAAGAAGGGTCTCGACCCGAAACGACACCCATTCCTTCTCTCCTGAGATGCTGCCTGACCTGCTGAGTTACTCCAGCATTTTGTGAATAAATACCTTCGATTTGTGCCAGCATCTGCAGTTATTTTCTTATACTCTCTTATTCTAGGAGAGAAGGAATGGGTGATGTTTTAGGTCATCAGACTGCTCCTTCTTCAGTCTGAAGAAGGGTCTCGACCCGAAACGTCACCCATTCCTTCTCTCCTGAGATGCTGCCTGACCTGCTGAGTTACTCCAGCATTTTGTGAATAAATACCTTCGATTTGTGCCAGCATCTGCAGTTATTTTCCTAATTCATCGAAGATAGACACAAAAAGCTGGAGTAACTCAGCGGGACAGGCAGCATCCCTGGGGAGAAGGAATGGGGGACGTTTTGGCTTCTTCAGACTGAGAGTCAGGGGAGAGGGAGACGCAGAGATACGGAAGGGTAAGGTGTGAAAACGAGACATCAAAGAAGATGAGGCTCAAGGAAAATGTAGAATAGATCATTGTTCGTTAGGGAAAGATGACAACGAAGTATATAAAGATAAAAGTAGGAGGACAGTCAGTCTGGTCGGAGAACTGGGATGGGGAAGCAAGGGTTACTTGAAGTTAGAGAAATCAATATTCATACCGCTGGGTTGCCAAGCATGGCAACTTTGTGGTTCCAACTGAAAGGATTATGCTGGGATTAACGGGAAATTTGTTCGTTTGTTTTAAGGAACAAAATAGCTTTTCAACGTACTTTGGTACACGTGACAATAGACGAAGCTAAACTAAGACTCGGATTGTGTGCCGGTAGAGTTGCTGCCTTGCAATACCAGAGACCAGGTTCGATCCTGACTACGGGTGCTGTCTGTAACGAGTTTGTACGTTCCCCTTGTGGGTTTTCTCCGGGATCTCCGGTTTCCTCTCACATTCCAAAGAAGTACAAGTTTGTAGGTTAATTGGCTTTGTATAGTTGCAAATTGTCCCTTGTGTGTATAGGTAGTGTAAGTGTGCGGGGATCGCTGGTCGGCGCGGACTCGGTGGGCCGAAGGGCCTGTTTCCACACTGTATTATCTGTAAACTAAACTAAACTCCTTTTCTGCTTTAGGTTTAATTAATTGACCACCTGCATATTCATGCCATAGGAGCAGAATTAGGCCATTTGGCCCATCAAATCTCCTCCGCCATTCAATAATGGCTGCTTTCTTTCCCATTCCCCTGCCTTCTCCCCATAACCTTTTACACTCACTGTACCAATACTGCAAAGGTTGGTCGGTTTATTGGCCATTGTAATCTTCCTCTGCTCTGCGGGTGAGTTGAAGAATCGGCGGGGGGGGGAGTTGAGGAGAAATTTTGACAATAGGTCGCAGGGTAAAATTAGTGAGGAATGAGATTGCTGCATGACATAGGGTTGCCAACTGCTCCGTATTAGCCGGGACATCCCGTATTTTGGGCTAAATTAGTTTGTCCCGTACGGGACCGCCCTTGTCCCGTATTAGTAGGGTTGCCAACTTCCTCACTCCCAAATAAGGGACAAAGGGTGATGTCACGCCCCGCGCCCCACGTGACCTCACCCAGCCAGCGGCCACGTGCTCCCGCTCCACCAATGGCGGCCGCCATTGGTGGAGTGGGAGCACGTGGCCGCTGGCTGGGTGAGGTCACGTGGGGCGCGGGGCGGTGAAGCCACCTCGTCCCGTATTGGGAGTGAGGAAGTTGGCAACCCTACATAGACGCGATGGGCAGAATCACCTCTAACTTGTAAAGAAATGTGGGGGGGAAAAAAGCAGGTAAAACAACAGGTCAAATGTCCCTTGTTATTATGTGCTTTGGGTGGGGAGTGTTTGAAGTGCATAACTTAACAAAGGGCTGAATATTGCGGGTGTATTTAAGGAGGTCGGGTCAAGAAGGTTGTTCACTGCCATCTGTTCGAGGACAATTGGGGATGGGCAAAATTGGTCAATAATGGTCTTATTGGTGCCTCCAGACCCTGAAAATGAATACTTGTAAAAATGCATGTGTGGTAGAAATAGATAAACTTCCTCAGTTAGGCGATGCGTGCAGGAAGGAAATGTAGATGCTGCACTGAAGATAGACCCAAAGTGCTAGAGTAACTCAGCGGGACAGGCAGCATCTCTGGAGAGAAGGAATGGGTGACTTTTTGGGTCAACAGACTCCTCCTTCCTCAGTCTGAAGAAGGGTCTCGACCCTAAGCCTCACCCATTCCTCCTATCCAGAGATGCCGCCTGTCCTGCTGAGTTTCTCCAGCATTTTGCGTCTATCTTTACTTGGATGAAGAAACTGTTCTATCGAGGGAGGCGAGATAGTTTGAGACTGTATTCCGTGGAGTTGAGATGAATGAGGGGTGACCTTATCAGACGTATCAGATCCTAAGAGTTCCAGTCAGGGCAGTTGTGGAAATGTTTTCACTGGTGGGAAAGTGACCAACTTAGGACACTGCTACATAAATAAGGAACAGCTGCTTACACCTGAGGTGTGTAGAAACATCTGCTCTCAGAATGGAATGGAATGCTTTATTGTCACATGTGGCAAGGCACAGTGAGATTCTTTGCTGCGTACCCGATGTATACAAATAGTGGCCACCTACAGCGCTGACAAAGTTACAAAACACGCCGGCTCCTCCTTTTAGACAATAGACAATAGGTGCAAGAGGAGGCCATTCGGCCCTTCGAGCCAGCACCGCCATTCAATGTGATCATGGCTGATCATTCTCAATCAGTACCCCGTTCCTGCCTTCTCCCCATACCCCCTGACTCCGCTATCCTTAAGAGCTCTATCCAGCTCTCTCTTGAATGCATTCAGAGAATTGGCCTCCACTGCATTCTGAGGCAGAGAATTCCACAGATTCACAACTCTCTGACTGAAAATGATTTTCCTCATCTCAGTTCTAAATGGCCTACCCCTTATTCTTAAACTGTGGCCCCTTGTTCTGGACTCCCCCAACATTGGGAACATGTTTCCTGTTCTCTTCCCCCCCCCACCCCCGTTCCCACGGCAGGTCCTCCATTGTACATTGTTCTTCCACCTCCCCCACGGTGGTCCCGTCCTCCCCCACGCTCCCATCGACTGCCGACCACGGGTCGACCGGTGGGCCTTCACCCCCACCACTGGGGTTGTGGAATCCGGAAAGACTCTGTGGAGATATTCCGGGTGGAGGCGGGTGAGGATCGAGGAGTTGGCACAGGGAGGAGGAGGAGGAGATCGGCCGTGATCATGCTGAATGAGGGGCCATGTTTGAGGCTCCTGCTCACTATTTTCTGGTGGGAGGAAAATCAATATTAACCACTCAGGCCAAACGGCTCATTTTTGGACTCTCAGACGCACTGTGGTCTACACTGTGAATGTGATGTTGTATATACTGAATGAGGTATTTGTATGTCACAAACTGACATCTCCAGCCCTCTCTGAAACCACACTTTGAGTATGAATGGGAGAGCAGCTGGTTTGCAGGGATGATCACTGACTGACTCAGGCAGGATATTGCTGTGGCTTTAATTAAAATGTAATTTAATTTAATCTGCCCTCCAGTTCCTCAGTGGGTGCGTCTGTGTCTGAGTCCCATTATTTAATGGGAAAGGATGAATCCAAACTCTTTTGAAGTCTCGAGGTTTTGCCAGCTGACCCTGACTATCTCTCGGTTGTTAAGTTACAAATCGAACAAATCTGGACCCTGAAGTATTTCTGTTAAGTTTTGGGAGGTTCATCTGGGAGACAGTTTGCTCCATCCAGACTGAACAGTGAAGGATTAGGACACGGTTTTCATTGTTAGATGATCAAAATGTAATTACAGCCGGGAATATTGTAACTGGGAAGTTTGGAATCTTGTGCTGCAGGATTAAAGAGTTACGCAGACAAAATGTGTAGGGAGGAACTGCAAATGCTGGTTTACCCTGAAGATAGACACAAAATGCTAGAGTTTCTCAGTGGGTCAGGCAGCATCTCTGGAGAAGCTGAAGAATCTGTCTGCAAAACAAACAAACAAAGACAATCTCAAGAAGGGTTCCGACTCGAAAGGTCACCCATTCCTTCTCTCCAGAGATGCTGCCTGACCCGCTGAGTTACTCCAGCATTTTGTGTGGGCCCTGGTATCTCCAGTCCATCCCCCCCTCCCACCCCCCCACCCCCCCACTGCCCACAGCGACTTGCAGACTCACTGGGTTGTTGAGATATCTTAGAAAGCCAATGAAATGTTGGCTTTCATAACAAGAGGAGTATATACTGGAATTAGGAGGAGGGGGAGTTCAACGAGATCTGGGTGTCCTAGTGCATCAGTCAATGAAAGGAAGCATGCAGGTTCAGCAGGCAGTGAAGAAAGCCAATGGAATGTTGGCCTTCGTAACAAGAGGAGTTGAGTATAGGAGCAAAGAGGTCCTTCTACAGTTGTACCGGGCCCTGGTGAGACCGCACCTGGAGTACTGTGTGCAGTTTTGGTCTCCAAATTTGAGGAAGGATATTCTTGCTATGGAGGGCGTGCAGCGTAGGTTCACTAGATTAATTCCCGGAATGGCGGGACTGTCGTATGTTGAAAGGCTGGAGCGATTGGGCTTGTATACACTGGAATTTAGAAGGATGAGGGGGGATCTTATTGAAACATATAAGATAATTAGGGGATTGGACACATTAGAGGCAGATAACATGTTCCCAATGTTGGGGGAGTCCAGAACAAGGGGCCACAGTTTGAGAATAAGGGGTAGGCCATTTAGAACGGAGATGAGGAAGAACTTTTTCAGTCAGAGGGTGGTGAAGGTGTGGAATTCTCTGCCTCAGAAGGCAGTGGAGGCCAGTTCGTTGGATGCTTTCAAGAGAGAGCTGGATAGAGCTCTTAAGGATAGCGGAGTGAGGGGGTATGGGGAGAAGGCAGGAACGGGGTACTGATTGATAGTGATCAGCCATGATCGCATTGAATGGCGGTGCTGGCTCGAAGGGCTGAATGGCCTACTCCTGCACCTATTGTCTATTGTGTATTGTCTAAAGGCTGCAGTTACCAGGATGTTGCCTCTCTCGCTTCCTCTCTACCACTGAGGTGAAGCTCACTGTCCTATTTAGTTTAGTTTAGAGATACAGCGTGGAAACAGGTTCCAAAGGTTTGCAGATTAATTGGCTTCTGTAAGTTGTCCGCTGTGTGTGGGATAGAACTAGTGCACGAGAGACCGCTGGTCGGCACGGACTCGGTTGGCCAAAGACCCTGTTTCCATCCCGTATCTCTAAACTAAACTAAACTAAAAACTCTTGTGTCTCATGTGCCAAATGAGTCACCTGAACCCCATGTAACCTGTGCTTGTTGAGCCATGTGTATCATTGCAACACGGCTTCTAAATGTTACTCAGAAGTGAGAGGTCTTGCATCTAACGAGGACGGAGATTGCTACCAGATGAGGCTCCAATAAGTCAGCTTTTAAAATGTTTATTTTCCTTTACGAGTCCGGAGGAGCAGTTCAGCTCCTGTGGACCTGATTAGGGTAGGTTTGATTTCCTCCTCCACTGAGAGCTGGAGGTTTAACAGAGGAACAGGCCACGGCAGATGTTCCCCCACAGGAACCTCCGATTCTCCTGGGGTGAATGGGTCAGCAGCCGGTGGGAATTAGATGAGTTTCTAATGTAAACCTTTAGACTTTAGAGATGCAGTGCGGAAACAGGCCCTTCGGCCCACTGAGTCCGCGCCGACCATTGATCATCCCGTACACTATCCTACACACGAGGGACAATTTTACAACTTAATTAAGCCAATTAATCTACAAACCTGTACGTTTTTGTAGTTTGGGAGGAAACCAGGGTGACATCACCGCCCCGCGCCCCACGTGGCCTCACCCAGCCAGCGGCCACGTGCTCCCGCTCCACCAATGGCGGCCGCCATTGGTGGAGCGGGAGCACGTGGCCGCTGGCTGGGTGAGGCCACGTGGGGCGCGGGGCGGTGACGTCACCGTTTGTCCCTTATTTGGGAGTGAGGAAGTTGGCAACCCTACTAATACGGGACAAGGGCGGTCCCGTACGGGACAAACTAATTTAGCCCAAAATACGGGATGTCCCGGCTAATACGGGACAGTTGGCAACAACACTCAGAAGGGACAGTCCTGTTTCCTCCACCTTCTTGCCAACGTTGAGGCAGTAATGAGTCATTTTGGGACAACACTTGGCAGCAGAAACACAACTGATCCAAATCTGCAGCAACATGTTAGTTATTAGTTATTTTTGCTCACTGTTCCGTGATCTGGGCGCTGGTTCCAACAGGATCTATAATTGATGGCTCCTCGGACCACGGTTTAGATGGGGGGGGGGTTTGCCATTCAGGAAACTCAGCCTTAACAGCTCAGGGTTTCAGGCAAGTTTATACAATATTCAAGACCAAGCTTTTAGCAAGGATGATTGGGCAGCTTGGAGCCAGCCGAGTGCGTGGGAAAGCTGTGCCTTGTGTTGTGTTATGGTGCAGCAGTGATATCCAATGGGGGATTCTGACCGGCTGTAGAGTGAGCTGTGGCACGTTGATTCATCGTTTGCGGGCACTACCCTGCGTACTTAGCTTGGTGCAGCGAAATCAGCTCAGACAGCTGTGGAGACGAGGGTCACCAACTGTCCCGTATTAGCCGGGACATCCCGTATTTTGGGCTAAATTAGTTTGTCCCGTACGGGACCGCCCTTGTCCCGTATTAGTAGGGTTGCCAACTTCCTCACTCCCAAATAAGGGACAAAGGGTGACGTCACCGCCCCGCGCCCCACGTGACCTCACCTAGCCAGCGGCCACGTGCTCGCCCTCCACCAATGGCGGCTGCCCGGGCCGTGACATCACCCTTTGTCACGCATTTGGGAGTGAGGAAGTTGGCAACCCTAGTGATAGTGTGTGTGTGTGTGGGCGCATGAGAGTGAGTGTGTGTGCGTGTGTGCGTGTGCATGAGAGTGAGTGTGTGTGAGATTGTATATGTGAGTGTGAGTGCGGTGTTTATAAACCTGCTGCTTTCAATGTGTTGGAGGTGCGTTGGCAGTACAATAACTTGCCAAGCACAGCACGAGAACGATTGACCTCAGCAAACTACAGAGTGGCAAAATCATTAGTTTGGTGAGCATTGAGTCAGGTTTTGCAAAAATATCTCCTCACCGCAGTATGGAACAAAGTTTCAAATAAAATGCTGAAAGAAAACTCTACCACCGCACAGAGAAACTTAGCGGAGCCTTCTGTCTCCAGAGAGAGGCAAAGTTGCAGCTCTGCAGGGATGGGAAGGTGGGATGTTGGCAGGGGCTGGCTGGCTGTGGGGAGATATCTGTGCCAGGAGCTCATCTTGAACGGTACAAGGAACTCCTGGCAGTGTAACATGTAGCATGTGTTGATTAGTGCGGTTGTCAGGGGTTATGGGGAGAAGGCAGGAGAATGGGATTGGGAGGAAGAGATAGATCGGCCATGATTGAATGGTGGAGTAGACTTTAGTTTAGAGATACAGTGCGGAAACAGGCCCTTCGGCCCACCGGGTCCGCACCGCCCGGCGATCCCCGCACATAAACACTATCCTACACCCATGAGGGACAATTGTTACATTTACCAAGCCAATTAACCTACAAACCTGCACGTCTTTGGAGTGTGGGAGGAAACCGAAGATTTCGGAGAAAACCCACGCGGCCACGGGGAGAACGTACAAACTCTGTGCAGACAGCGCCCGTAGTCAGGATCGAACCCAGGTCTCTGGCGCTGCATTCGCTGTAAGGCAGCAACTCTACCGCTGCGCCATTGTGACCCTATGGTCTAATTCTGCTCCTATCACTTATGATCTTGTAACAGGACGTGGGCCCAGCCATTTCATGTGTTACTCCATCCCCTCGCCTCACATCTTCTCTCTGTTAATATTATCACTATAACATTTTATTCCCATCTTCTGCATTTGCCTCTACAACCTCCCCTTCCACGTCTCTCTGCTATCAGTCCTCATTATTCCCAGATGTAGCAGGTTCCACCCACTCACCACCAAGTGGTTTTCTTTGCATTCCCATCAGGATTTCTCCGTGACTATCTGATAATGAGAATCTCTGGTTCTGCTGCACCCTGTCGCTAGGAAACATTCTCTCTGCATCCAATCCCAGCAAAACACTAATGTTAAAGATATCAAGGGGATGGATCGTTTCTGTTCATTTCTTCCTGAGATGGTTCCCCTTGGATTTCTGGTGTCATCCTTGTAAATCTTCTGAGCAACCTCTGCAAGACCTCCTCATTGTGTTTCCAGCGTGGTAACTAAAGAGGTGGTCCAATCAAGGTGAAAGAAAGAAGGAAGTAATCCAGACACAGTCTTTGCCAAACTGTAATGCTAGTTAACTACCAAGGGAGTTATTCATCCAGGGACAAAAATACCCTCGAGATTACATTACAAATCTTCTCAACCGGCTTCCTTATCCATAGTAAACGTGAATTCATGAAATATAGAGTATTAAAAAGGAACTGCAGATGCTAGTTTATACCAAAGATAAACAAAAAGGCTGGATGTGTAGGAAGGAACTGCAGATGCCGGTTGAAATCGAAGGTAGACACAAAAAGCTGGAGTAACTCATCGGGACAGGTAGCATCTCTGGAGAGAAGGAGTGGGTGACGTTTCGGGTCGAGATCTGGATCAGTCTGAAGAAGGGTCTCGACCTGAAACGACACCCATTCCTTCTCTCCAGAGTTGCTGCCTGTCCCGATGAGCTACTCCAACATTTTGTGTCTACCTTCACAAAAAGCTGGAGTTACTTAACGGGTCAATAGACAATAGGTGCAGGAGGAGGCCATTCGGCCCTTTGAGCCAGCACCACCATTCAATGTGATCATGGCTGATCATTCCGAATCAGTACCCCGATCCTGCCTTCTCCCCATACCCCCTGACTCCGCTATCCTTAAGAGCTCCATCCAGCTCTCTCTTGAAAGCACTCGGAGAATTGGCCTCCACTGCCTTCTGAGGCAGAGAATTCCACAGATTTACAACTCTCTGACTGAAAAAGTTTTTCCTCATCTCCGTTCTAAATGACCTACCCCTTATTCTTAAACTGTGGCCCCTGGTTCTGGACTCCCCCAACATTGGGAACATGTTTCCTGCCTCTAACGCGTCCAACCCCTAAATAAATCTTATATGTTTCAATAAGATCCCCTCTCATCATTCTAAATTCCAGTGTATACAAGCCTCGTTGATCCAGTCCAGGCAGCATCTCTGGAAAAAATGGATAGGTGATGTTTCGAGTCGAAAGAGGGGTCCTGATGGGAAATCGCCTATCCTTTTTCTCCACAGATGTTGCCTGACCCGTTGAGTTACCCCGGCACTCTGTGTCTATCTCAGCTGTTCCTGGATGAATCACTCAGGATCCAAGATCTTTGAGCTGGCGTTGTGGGAAGGTTGCACAAGGAGAAAGTCACCATTTACATTTAGACTGAATATTTAATCATCAGGAAATTGCGGCTTTTACAATTATCTATCGTATAATTGCAGAATCCATCAAGTATTTTAGTGACGTGTAATTTATGCACTCAGCCAAGGTTTAACAGCACATATTCCTGATCGCACACCCACACCAATCTTCTGCTAAACATTAGCATGGAGCTTTTAATGGGCTATCACAGTGGCAGAGAGCTACAGATCCAACTGACCACTCTTGGAGGCATGTTTTTGTTGTAGAGATACAGCGCGGAAACAGGCCCTTCGGCCCAGCGAGTCCGTGCCGACCAGCGATCCCCCATAAACCAACGCTATCCTACACACACTAGAGACAATTTACAATCTTTACCAAAGCTAATTAACCTACTAACCTGTACGCCTTTGGAGTGTGGGAGAAAACCGGGGCACCCGGAGAAAACCCACGCAGGTCACGGGGAGAGCGTACAAGCTCCGTAAAGAAAGCACCTAGAGTCAGGATCGACCCCGGGTCTCTGGCGCTGTGAGGCAGCAACTCTACCCACTGCGCCACTGTGTCGCATGTGTGTTGGGCAGGGAGTGAATGGGGATAATGATACACCTGCTAACACCAATGGGCTTGTTATGAGTTGAAGTACAGCCAGACTCCATCCATTGTGTGCTTCTGGATATAAACCCTGTGCCTTTAACGTACCAGAAATCTCCAGTATGTGCACAGCGTCACTCAATCAATACTTTCTATGTTTAATCTTTCTTCATATCGGCTGTCCCCAAAGTTACCAATGCAACCACAGGCAACATGAACTGCTCAGATACACACAAAATGCTGGAGTAACTCAGCGGGACAGGCAGCATCTCTGGAGAGAAGGAATGGGTGACGTTTTGGGTCGAGACCCTTCTTCACAGTTACTCCCTCCAGCAGTTTGGGTCTACCTTCAATTTTTAAACCAGCATCTGCAGTTCTTTCCGACACACATGAACTGCTCAGGTGTGGATGCAAGGAACTGCAGATGCTGGTTTACAACAAAAAAAAAGTCATAAAGTGCTGGAATAACTCAGCCAGGCAGGAAGCATCTATGGAGAGCATGGATAAGTGATGTATCGGGTTGGGATTGTGGGAGGAAGAAAACTGGAAGAGAGGAAGGGGAGGACAAAACATGACAGGTAATTGGTCTGAAGAAGGGTTCCGACCTGAAACGTCACCATTTCCTTCTCTCCAGAGATGCTGCCTGACCCGCTGAGTTACTCAGCATTTTGTGTGTGTCTCAGGTAATCGGTTGATACAGGTGAAGGGGGGGTTGATAGGCAGATGGTGGACAAGAGGCAGAGATGAAAAGACAAAAGGTGTGAGACAAAATGATTAGTTTCGTTTATTGTCACGTGTACCGACGAGGTACAGTGAAAAGCTTTAGTTGCGTTTTAACCAGTCAGTTGCAAGCCAACACACGATTACAATCGAGCCATTTGCAGTGTACAGATACATGATAGGGAATAATATTTTGTGCAAGGTAAAGCTAGTAAAGTCCGATCAAAGATCAAATGATTGAGGAGTTGAAAATTGTGAAGCTAGAGGAAACAATGTAGGGGGGAAGGAGAGAAATAGGGGTGAGTCCAGGTGGGGAAACTTGCAAAAAATTATATTTAGCTCTCTCTGTATATAAATACATTATATATATATCTATTTAATTTTATTTCTATGTTGCAATATTTAAGAATGATTCCTGCCTTAGTAAAATAAGTCATGTGGTCCATGGTATTTTACATTTCGATTTGCTCTGTTCCAATTATGTTCCAATGGTCTATAAGTTGACTGTGAGCCAAGAGTAATTATATGCTGGAAGATTACCCTTGCATTGATTTTGTCTGCAAAGATCGGATTCTGTTCATTAGCTCAATCAGTTCAAAGTATGTTTAAATACAAATAACTTAGCATTAGATCTATGAAGATTGTACATCGGAAGATTATACATCGGAAGATTATACAGCGGTAGAGTTGCCTCCTCACAGCGCCAGAGATCAGCGTTTGATCCTGACTGACTACGGGTGCTGTTTGTACGGAATTTGCACGTTCCCCCTGAGACTTGTGTGGGTTTTCCCCGGCTGCTCCAATTACTTCCCACATTCCCAAAGGCGTACAGGATCGTGGGTTAATCGACTTCTGTAAATGATCCCTTTAGGGTGTGCAGGATAGAACTAGTGTATGGGGTGATTGCTGTTCCGAGCAGACAGGGTGGGCCGAAGGACCTGTTTCCACACTATATCTCTAAAACTAAAACTGAAACCAAAGCATAGGACAGAGTTTAGGACATGGCTCTTAACCAGATTATACTTTGAATACAACCAATTTTAAACTTTTTGTTACTGGGATATATCACCCTTATAGAGTCACGGAGTCACAGAGTGATACAGCGTGGAAACAGGCCCTTCGGCCCAACTTGCCCACACAGGCAACATGTCCCAGCAATACTAGTCCCACCTGCCCGCGTTTGGTCCATACCCCTCTAAACCTGTCCTATCCATGTACCTGTCTAACTGTTTCTTAAATGTTGGGATAGTCCCAGCCTCAACTACCTCCTCTGGCAGCTCGTTCCATACACCCACCACCCTTTGTGTGAAAAAGTTACCTCTCAGATTCCTATTAAATCTTTTCCCCTTCACCTTAAACCTATGTCCTCTGGTCCTCGATTTCCCCTATTCTGGACAAGAGACTGTGCATCTACCTGATCCATTCCTCTCATGATTTTATACACCTCTTTCAGATCACCCCTCATCCTCCTGCGCTCCAAGGAATAGAGTCCCAGACTACTCAACCTCTCCCTACAGCTCAGACCCTCTAGTCCTGGCGACACCCTTGTAAATCTTCTCCCTACCCTTTCCAGCTTGACAACATCTTTCCTATAACACGGTGCCCAGAATTGAACACAATACTCTTAAATGTGGCCTCACTGACGTCTTATACAACTGCAACTTGACCTCCCAACCTCCATACTCAGTAGGAAAAAAAACTGCAGATGCTGGTTTAAATCGAAGATGGACACAAAATGCTGGAGTAACTCAGCGGGTCAGGCAGTATCTCGGGAGAGAAGGAATGGGTGACGTTTAGGGTCGAGACCCTTCTTCAGACTCAGTCTCATTCCTTCTCTCCCGAGATGCTGCCTGACCCGCTGAGTTACTCCAGCATTTTATGTCTACCCTCGATACTCAGTACTTAGGTTGTGGTATGAGAACTGCTTGGGTTGCAAGTAAACTAGGAGAAGCTGGTGATGCTTAAATACAGTGGCTGATGTTTACCTGTTTGACAGCATGACATGCTGGAAATCATTTTTGAAACTTCTGCTAATCTTGGATTTTTGATCCTTGTAGACTTCTAGCTGGATTTTATAATTTGTACTTTGCTGCAAATTAAACATTCCTTTACAAAGTATTCTTCTTAAGTTGGCATTTGTTAACTTCTTGATTAAACAGCCTGTAATTTTCTCCCTTAGCTCCTCTCTAACCAGTATTTACTTGTTTGTATCGATGTTTATTCTTTACTATATAATCTGTTGGCTCTTCATTTGAAGGAATTATCTTCCTTTTACAGAAGTCCACGCCAAGTGGAATTACGGGAAGATTTTGATATACTCCAGTTCCTGTAATACTGTAAAACACTGCCAATTAAAATCATACTTCTCTTTTTTTTACAGTTAGAAACCATATTATTTGTGTGTTTAAAGAGACAGAAATTTTTGGTGGCACGGTGGCGCAGCGGTAGAGTTGCTGCCTTACAGAACCAGAGACCTGGGTTCGATCCTGACCACGGGACCTGTCTGTATGGAGTTTTATGTTCTCCCTGTGACCGTGTGGGTTTTCTCCGGGTGCTCTGGTTTCCTCCCACACTCCAAAGATGTGCAGGTTAATTGGCTTCTGTAAATGCGCTGAAGAGTCTGTTTCTGTGCTGTGTCTATAAACTAAACTATAATTTCAGGTCAATGGGCCTCGACAGAATTAGGAAAATAAGAAACCAAGCTTATTGAGTTACGATGAAGTGGAGGGAAGGCCACATGGAGAAGTGCAAAGTTGTTGAGGTCACAAAGACCTTTAAAACAAAACTGCATCTGGAGTCAGAAATAAAAAGCAAAACAAATTGAATCTGTAAGATGCATCGAAGTACAGATGCTCCCCGACTAACGATGTTTCGACGTACGATATTTCGACTTTATGCTGGTGCAAACGCTGGGCAACGGCAGCGAGCCGCAGCTCGCTTCAGGCCGCGTGATCAGGTGTAATAAACGCAATTCGACGTACGATATTTTCGGTTTGCGATGGGTTTATCAGAACGTAACCCCATCGTAAGTTGAGGAGCGCCTGTACGTAGGGAGAGAGTAGGAAACGGTGTGGTTAGTTTAGTTAATTGTCACGTGTACCGAAATACAATAAAAATATCTTTGTTGCGTGCTAGCCAGTCAGCGGAATGACTATACGTGATTACAATCGAGCCGTCCACAGTGTACAAGATACAGGATAAAGGCAATAACGTGTAGTGCAAGACAAAGTGCAGCTAAGTCCGATTAAAGCTGGTTGGAGGGGTGAACTGAGGGCTGTCGTGTACCGAGGCAGGTATGCTAGGCTTCGTTGGAGCAATGCGACAGGGTGAATCAGCAAGGTCACAGTGAGTGGGACTATGAATGAAAGTGTACTTACACTGCCCTTCCACCCATATCCCTCTCTCCGCCATTCCCTCTCTCCTCATCTCGCACCCTCATGTCTCCTCTTCATAAGTCAGAGGAGCAAAATTAGGCCATTCAGCCCATCAAGTCCACTCCGCTATTCAATCATGGCTGATCTATCTGTCCCTCTCAACGCCATTCTCCTGCTTTCTCCCCACAACCCCTGACGCCTCTAGACTTTGTCACTTACTCCACCCATCTGCCAATTGTACCTCCCCACCTGTATCCACCTATCACTTGCCAGGCTTTGTCCTGCTCCACCTCCTTTTGCCAGCTTGCCACCTCCCCAGTTCCAAGCATTTTGAAGAAGGGTCCCTACTTGAAACGTCGTCTGTCCAATCCCTGGGCAAATGCTGCCTGACCCGCTGAGTTCCTCCAGCACTTTGTGTTTTGTGCAAGATTGTGCCCCAGATTGAGTTCCTCCAGCACTTTGTGCTTTGCGCATCTGCAGTTTCTTATGTCTACAAGGAATGAAAGAGGCAGGTGACTGGAAGCTCAGAGGTGGTCTTGCGGGCACAATATAGGTGTCTACGGGTTGATCAGCCAATATGCACTGGCTTTCTACAATGTGTATCAGACGCAAAATAGTTATTAGACAATAATTACACCTCTCAGAACAATCTGTAGCTTTATGAAACAGGAAAAGGTTTGTAAGTTAATTTATGTGTCCAATTTTGAAGTATTTTATATTTTTGTGGATTAAGATTCACATACCAAAGTCCTTTTTCCAAGACTCAATTTTCTGCTTTGACATTTTGGTCATAAGTAAAAGCCCCATCATCTTTTAAGAGCTTCCAAATCAGTCCACTGAGAAAATCTGATTGCACTTTATTTCTGTGTGCTGCACGAATAATTTACCTGCACGTTTCATTTGGTTGTAGTTTGCGTAAAATTGAATAGATAATTTGAACCATTTTACATATGACCAAAAAGCAGCTTTTCACTGCTTGTGGACGGGCTAGGAGAGGGGCGTGGGTTCGCTGGTCGGTCCACACGTCCAAGGAGGTTGAAGGCTGGAGGCCCTGCAGCAGCCTGGGGCTCGCCTGGATCGGGCACCGCTCATAGCAACCAGAGCGCGGACTGGACTTTGGAAATGGCGCCAACACATGGCACCTCTTGCATGCGGGATCAGTGGACTATTTCTGTACACTTGCTAATTGGGGATGTGCTTGGGTACGGCAATACTCTACTGGGCTGTTTGTAAGAAAATAATTTCACTGTGTATTTGCACTTTCCACATGTGCCAATAAAAATAAAAGCCCAATTGACAGGTATATTGGTAGGAGAGGTTTAGGCAGATATGGACGAAATGCAGGCCAATGGGACTAGCTTAGATGGGCAGCTTGGTTAGCATTGATGACTTGGGCTGAAGGGCCTGTTTCTGTGCTGTAGGCGTCTATGTCACAGGTTAAGACCAGTTAACACAACACAGGTTGTTTACAGACTCCGTTCAGTTTGGGAGTGGTGAGACTGTCATCCTGTTCTGCAGCAGCTGTGAAAACTGACAGCATGGATATCTCAGCAGGACTAGAATGGGGAGAGCAGTGGACAGACGGAGGTGGTTCAGTATGGAAAATAGACACAAAGTACTGGAGTATCTCAGCAGGCCAGGCAGCATCTCTGGAGAAACATGGGCAGGTGACGTTTGGTGTGTAAAGAGATCTGGGTGTCCTTGTACACTAGTTCCTTAAAGCAGAAACCTGCAGGTAAAGCAAGTCATTTAGAAGGTAAATGATACCTTGGCCTACATTGCATGAGGCGCTGAGAACAGGAGCAAGGAGGTCTTGCTGAAATTAGACACGCTTTGGTCTCTCGCTCAAAAGTGCCTTTCAGTCTGAAGAAGGGTCCCGACCTGAAACGTCACCCATCCTTTTTCTCCAGAGATGCTGCCTGACCTGCTGAGTTACTCCAGCCCTTTGTGTCTTTCTTCGGTGTAAACCTGCATCTGCAGTTCCTTCCTCCACACCACAGGTGGTCCAGTGTGATTACCTCAACCAATCTAAAAAAAAGCATTTATCCCAAAGATTCAATAGACAATAGACAATAGGTGCAGGAGGAGGCCATTCGGCCCTTCGAGCCAGCACCGCCATTCAATGTGATCATGGCTGATCATTCTCAATCAGTACCCCGTTCCTGCCCTCTCCCCATACCCCCTGACTCCGCTATCCTTAAGAGCTCTATCTAGCTCTTTCTTGAATGCATTCAGAGAATTGGCCTCCACTGCCTTCTGAGGCAGAGAATTCCACAGATTCACAACTCTCTGACTGAAAAAGTTTTTCCTCATCTCTGTCCTAAATGGCCTACCCCTTATTCTTAAACTGTGGCCCCTTGTTCTGGACTCCCCCAACATTGGGAACATGTTTCCTGCCTCAAACGTGTCCAACCCCTTAATAATCTTATACGTTTCGATAAGATCTCCTCTCATCCTTCTAAATTCCAGTGTATACAAGCCTAGTCGCTCCAGTATTTCAACATACGACAGTCCCGCCAATCCGGGAATTAACCTAGTAAACCTACGTTGCACGCCCTCAATAGCAAGAATATCCTTCCTCAAATTTGGAGACCAAAACTGCACACAGTACTCCAGGTGCGGTCTCACTAGGGCCCTGTACAACTGCACACAGTACTCCAGGTGCGGTCTCACTAGGGCCCTGTACAACTGCACACAGTACTCCAGGTGCGGTCTCACTAGGGCCCTGTACAACTGCACACAGTACTCCAGGTGCGGTCTCACTAGGGCCTTGTACAACTGCACACAGTACTCCAGGTGCGGTCTCACTAGGGCCCTGTACAACTGCACACAGTACTCCAGGTGCGGTCTCACTAGGGCCCTGTACAACTGCACACAGTACTCCAGGTGCGGTCTCACTAGGGCCCTGTACAACTGCACACAGTACTCCAGGTGCGGTCTCACTAGGGCCAAAATTGTTTATTTGCTTTGAAGCGGTTGGTAGCTTGGCTGTGTCCCACGCGATTCCTGTCAGAAACATTTGTTCCCATTGAGCAAAAGGGCATTTTCCATCGTTGGGCGGAGTGGCGGGGATTGAACGGTGTGCTGATTGTATGTCGTGGAGTGAATGCAGTTGCTTTGTGCAACAAATACAACGGGGAAGAAAAGATGATTATACAGCATGAGACACTGTCAATTTGTTTTTGTTCTGGCCTTTAAAAGACCCCGTAGGACTGATGTGTGTCAACACGTTCTCCCTGCGTCAGATTCCATAGTAAATCACCAGTGAAAGGAAAGCACACCTCCCTACCCGCTGACTGATAACGTGAATCATCTCCCATGAGTATTATGACAACTGGAATAAGAATGTGGGTGATGGAAGTTGCTGTAACGAGCCTGGTTACACCAGCCGGGGCCCCAGAGATGAGAAGCTAAGCTCGTTCAGCGGCGCCAGTAAACATCAAATGCAGACGCTGCTTCAACTCTATGTGGGCGTCACGGTGGCGCAGCGGTAGATTCGCTGCCTCACAGCGCCAGAGACCCAGGTTCCATCCTGACCACGGGTGCTGGCTGTACGCAGTCTGTACGTTCTCCCTGTGGGCTTTCTCCGGGTGCTCCGGTTTCCTCCCACGCTCCAAAGATGTGCAGGTTTGTAGGTTAATTGGTTTGGGTAAAATTGTAGCCAATTGTTCGGCGATAGATTCTTACAATACAGGTCGAGAAGTTGGCCATAGAACAGGCATGTTATAATGTCGAATGCCGGTCGGCGTGGACTTGACGGGCAGAAGGGCCTGTTTCTGTTCTGTATCACTAAACTAAACTATGATTCTCCTGTCCGGCAACCTATCAACTGGCTAGGATGTAAAAAACAGATAGACACAAGAAGCTGCACCAACCAGCGATCCCCACACATTAACACTACCCTACACACATGAGGGACAATTCACATTTATACCCAGCCAATTAACCTACAAACCTGCACGTCTTTGGAGTGTGGGAGGAAACCGAAGATCTCGGAGAAAACCCACGCAGGTCACGGGGAGAACGTGCAAACTCCGTACAGACGGCGCCCGTAATCGGGATTGAACCCGGGTCTCCGGCGCCGTGAGGCAGCGACTCTACCGCTGCGTGACTGTGCCGTCCTTCTTCACAGATGTTGCTTGACCCCCTGAGTTACTCTAGGGTTCTGGATCTATTTCCTCTTCTGTCCAGCCTTTCCCAATCTTCTCCGCTTTTGAAAACAACCTTATATATCTCTCTATTCACAAAATGCTGGTGTACAGAATGGCGGCACGGTAGCGCAGCGGTAGAGTTGCTGCTTTACAGCGAATGCAGCGCCGGAGACTCAGGTTCGATCCTGACTACGGGTGCTGCACTGTAAGGAGTTTGTACGTTCTCCCCGTGACCTGCGTGGGTTTTCTCTGAGATCTTCGGTTTCCTCCCACACTCCAAAGACGTACAGGTATGTAGGTTAATTGGCTGGGTTAATGTAAAAATTGTCCCTAGTGGGTGTAGGATAGTGTTAATGTACGGGGATCGCTGGGCGGCAAGGACTTTGAGGGCCGAAAAGGCCTGTTTCCGGTTGTATATATATTATATGATATGATATGATAACTCAGCAGGTCAGGCAGCATCTCGGGAGAGAAGGAATGGGTGACGTTTCGGGTCGAGACCCTTCTTCAGACTGATGTCAGGGGGGCGGGACAAAGGGAGGATATAGGTGGAGACAGGAAGATAGAGGGAGATCTGGGAAGGAGGAGGGGAAGGGAGGGACAGAGGAACTATCTAAAGTTGGAGAAGTCGATGTTATATTTCTCTCCTGGTTCCGATGAAAGATCTCAGACGTCAAGCATTAATGCTGTTTCTCTTCCCACAGATGCTGCCTGACCTGCGGGGCATTCCCTGCATCTTCTGGCTTTATTTCAGGCATGCAGCATCTATATACTAAAACTCTCATTTGTTATCTTGTTTGTGACTGAACTTCAGCCAAAACGGTTCACGATAGCGCGACAATTTTAGGCCCACTTTACTCACCTTTGTCACTTTAGTGATAATGCAAGTAGTTTTATTGAAATCGGTGATATATTTTTAAAGTTATTCACATTTTTAAGTTTAAAAGGAGGGGAGGGGGAGGGGAGGGAGGGGGGAGCGGGGGAGAAGGGAGAGGAGAGGGGATTGGTGGGGGAGGACAGGGTGCTGCACTAATCCAGGAGAGGTTTGGGCCCAACGGTTCCACTTGGTCTAGTCTGCAGATATTTACATCTGCACCCACTGCAGATCCAGGCCGATCATTGTCACGCCTCGATGGTAATTCTTCACATAGCAAGTTATTTGCTATTCTCCATTCATCTGTCCTCTGTGTCCCTGCTCTTGCTATAACCACAGAATAGTTCAATCACTCACACAACTCGAGAAACACATTTACATCACTTCCAAAATATTCACTTGCACACAGATTGCAATGTTGAATAAATTGAAGCAACCGCCTTAATGTTAAGCACAAAATTGCTTTTGGGATCAATGCACATGATAAAACCGCAATTAATTCGTAGCCAAAGTGAGTTGAATTTGTGCCAAGTGGTTAGGGACATGTTAATAGTCTTGTGCCATTCCTCGGTGGAGAATGTAAACATAATGTTGACGTATTTGTATTAAGCAGGCTAACTAACCCCTTGGCACCATTAATATCAATTCAGAAGTATCATGTACATAACAAGCAGCAGTGTCATGGGAAATAATGTTATCACTGGGTCATACTGTACCTTGTCTTAAACATACATTGGCTTCCCAGCGTTTAACGGCACTGGGCCTGTACTCGCTGGAGTTTAGAAGGATGAGGGGGGACCTCATTGATACTTAACAAATAGTGAAAGGCCTGGATAGAGTGGATGTGGAAAGGATGTTTCCACTAGTGGGAGAGTCGAGGACCAGAGGCCACAGCCTCAGAATAAAAGGATATTCCATTAGAAAGATGAGGAAGAATTTCTTTAGTCAGAGGGTGGCGAATCTGTGGATTTTTTTGCCTCAGAAGGCTGTGGAGGCCAATGGATATTTTTACGGCAGAGATAGATATTGGTGATTAGTACAGGTGTCAGGGGTTATGGGGAGAAGACAAGACAATGGGGTTAGGAGGGAGAGATAGATCAGCCATGGTTGAATGGTGGAGTATACTAGATGGGCCGAATGGGCTAATTCTGCTCCTGGAACTTATGAACTTGGATTGAGTGGGGGGGGGGGGGGGGGGGGTAGGGGAGCCTGTGAACATTCAGTGCCTTTGAAGGAGGCTTATAAACAATGCATATCTCATGCCATAACCATGATATATCCCAGTGAGCATAATTTTAGTTTAGTTTACTTTAGTTTATTGTCACATGTACTAAGATGCAGAGACAAGCTTTTTTTGTTGCATGCTGTCTAGTCAGCAGGAAGACTATACATGATTACAATCAAGCCGTCCACAGTGTACAGATAAAGGATAAAGGGAATAACGTTTAGTGCAAGGTAAAGTCCGTTTAAAGATAGTCCGAAGGTCTCCAATGAGGTCGATGGGAGGTCAGGACTGTTCTGTAGTTGTTGATGGGACGGTTCAGTTGCCTGATAACAGCTGGGAAGAAACTGTCCCTGAATCTGGAGGTGTGCGTTTCACACTTCTGTACCTCTTGCCTGATGGGAGAAAGGAGAAGAGGGAGCGATCGGGGTGAGACTGGTCCATGATTATGCTGCTGGCCTTGCCGAGGCAGCGTGAGGTGTAGATGGAATCAGTGGAAGGGAGGTTGGATTGTGTGATGGTCTGGCCTGGCCTGTGATTTCTTGCTGCCTTGGATGGAGCTGTTCCCAAACCAAGCTGTGGTGCACCCCAATAAAATGATAAAATGCTATTATGCGTTGTTTAGGCAGAATGGGAGCAGGGTGGAGCGGGAGCACGTGGCCGCTGGCTGGGTGAGGCCACGTGGGGCGCGGGGCGGTGACGTCACCCTTTGTCCCTTATTTGGGAGTGAGGAAGTTGGCAACCCTACTAATACGGGCAAAGGTGGTCCCGTACGGGACAAACTAATTTAGCCCAAAATAGGGGACGTCCCGGCTAATACGGGACAGTTGGCAACCCTAGAAACAAGTGACCTTCAACGTTGTGCGGCTGCAATCAGTATTAATATTTGTCTTTATTTTTCACTCATGCTACTTTCCAGTAATGGAGTGCCTATTGGACTATTTCAGTCAGTGAAGTGCCCATTTGACTTACTAAATCATTTTAGATTGCGAACCGTTCGTGAGAACTTTGTATATTGCATTTTGGTTTCAATGAGTAATTATTTTATGTCTTTGTAACACATTTTATAAATTGTACATTTTGTAATGGGTGCAGAATGCAGAAGTATTTTTATGAGACAGAGTGTATCGTGAAGCATCGTTTATTACCGAGCTGCAACCCATTCCAATTTCAACGTGATGTGTGTTGGTACACAAGGCTGTCGAGAGAACAGAGCTGGTTTAGCTCAGTGCATGGCTCTGTGAGATGGCGGTTTCTCAGCCTGGAATCTAATGGCGTGCTGCATGGAGTCATAGAATCATACAGCACGGAAACAGGCCCTTCTGCCCAACCTGTCCATGCCGTCCAAGCTACCCCGTCAGCACTAGTCCCACCTGCCCGCATTTGGCCCATACCACTCTAAACCTTTCCTGTCCATGTACCTGTCCAAATGCCTTTTAGATGTTGTTATAGTACCTGCCTCTGTCAACTACCTCCTCGGGCAGCTCATTCCATACACCCACCACCCTCTATGTGAAACAGTTGCCCCTCAGATCTTCCTCTCTCGCCTTAGACACCAACTCTGGGTAAAATACTCTGTTGTATTGTCCCCTTGTGTCCAAACCCTTGTCCAACGGTTCCTTTGCAGTGGTGGTAGGTCTCACCTATTTTCCTTTGGATGGCATCTTCTCCCTGTGACTGCGTGGGTTTCCTCCGGGTGCTCCTTGTTTCCCCCCACATTCTAAAGACGTGCAGGTCGGTAGGTAATTGGCTCCTGTAAAATTGTCTCTGGTGTGTAGGATAGAACTAGTGTGCAGGTGATCGCTGGTCGGTGTGGACTCGGTGGGCCAAAGGGCCTGTTTCCACACTGTATCTCTAAACTAAACTAAAGATCAAAGTGCAGGGAATAGAGGGATATGAATCATGTGCAGGCATGTGAGACCAGTTCGGCACAAACATTGCGGGCCGAAGGGCCTGCCCCATGTTTTATGGGAGAGAGAGAGAATTCCAGCTTTGGACGTTAGTATCTTTGGATTGAAATTGGCTGAAGGTCATAAGGAATAGGAGCAGAATGAGGCCATTTGGCCCATCAAGTCTATTCCATCATTCAATCATGGTTGATCTACTAATCCCATTCTCCTGCCTTCTCTCTATAACCTCCAACACCCGTACTATTCTGGAATCTATCTATCTCTGCCTTAAAAATATTCACTGGCGTCCTCCATAGCCTTCTGTGGCATAGAATTCCACAGATTCACCACCCTCTGACTGAATACATTTCTCCTCGCCTCCTTCCTAAAAGAACGTCCTTTAACTCTGAGGCTATGACCTCTAGTCCTAGACTCTCCCACTAGTGGAAGGTGGAGCAGTGCTGGGATGTTGGCTTGTTGGGTTGGACCCGGCTTGTTGGGTTGGACCCGGCTTGTTGGGTTGGACCGGGCTTGTTGGGTTGGACCGGGCTTGTTGGGTTGGATTGGGCGTGTTGGGTTGGATTGGGCGTGTTGGGTTGGATTGGGTGTGTTGGATTTGGTGTGTTGGGTTGGATTGGGCATGAGAGTTGGATTTTGTGTGTTGGGTTGGATGCGGTGTGTTGGGTTGGATGGGGTGTGTTGGATTGGGCTTGTTAGGTTGGACTTGTCGGGTTGTTGGGTTGTTGGATTGGGCATGTCGGGTTGGGTTGGGCTTGTTGGATTGGGCGTGTTGGGTTGGATTGGGCATGTTGGGTTAGATTGGGCATGTCGGGTTGAATTGGGCTTGTTGGATTGGACGTGTTGGGTTGGATTGGGCATGTTGGGTTGGATTGGGCTTGTTGAATTGGGCGTGTTGGGTTGGATTGGGCATGTTGGGTTGGGTTGGGTTGGGTTGGGCGTGTTGGGTTGGATGAGGTTGTAGAAACCCAAGCCCATGGAGGGCTTTGAAAATAATGATAAGAATTGTAAAACGAAGACATTGTGGACCTGTAAGCTTTGCGGGTCAATAAGAACAAGTTAGTCTTTGTCTACCATTATCAGCTCACCTGCCCGTTAATAATGAAAGAGTTCTTTTGAAAGGAAACGCGGCAGGGATGTAATTGCCCGCAGGAGATGAGCAAGTGTGGAAAGCAGGGATGACACTGGCAGCAGGTGTGGACTAATGGCCCTTCCTTAATGCTGCTCGCGTTTAGAGAGGTGCATAGTTTGACATTTAACTGCAAATGTATCTGACTGGCAAACAGTCACAACTTCATTATTCCCCGAGCCTACTGCAGCTGCCTGTAAATTGGTGAGGTTAGTTAGTGGAGAGTAAATGGCTCACCATTTCTGTAATTTGCAATGTATAAGCAGGTTGGGAGGATAGAAAAGAGGTTGGTGAATCTTTAGTCAGAGGGTGGTGAATCTTTAGTCAGAGGGTGGTGAATCTTTAGTCAGAGGGTGGTGAATCTGTGGAATTCTTTGCCACAGACGATAGAGATTTATGTTACAGTATGTATATATGTGTATATATATATATGTGTGTGTGTGTGTGTGTGTGTATATATATGTGTGTGTGTGTGTGTGTGTAAATGAGTCTGAAGAAGGGTCTTGGCCCAAAACATCACCTATTTATTTTCTCCAGAGATGCTGTCTGACCCGCTGAGTTACTCCAGCTTTTTGCGTGTATCTTTGGTTTAAACCAGCATCTGCAGTACCAGGGAGTTAAATCCAGCTCTCAGAAGTAAAACTGAGAAAAAAATCTACTTGTCCAAAACACTGCAGGTACTATCACTATGTTTAAAAAAACATTCTGACAGGTACACGCATAGGACAGGTTTAGAGGGATCTGGGTCAAACGCAGGCATGTGGGACTAGTGTAGATGGGACATGTTGGTCGGCGTGGGCAAGTTGGGCCTCTGGGCCTGTTTCCACGCTGTGTGACTCTAAGACTTGTCTTCTTGATAGGAACTGTTTAGTTCTGCCTCATTTGTGGGCTAAACTCCCAGGCAACACTAGGCTAATGTTATCTGATTGGATTCAGAACACCAAGCTGATTTCTGGTTAATAAACTGGAACTAACAACAAGTTCCAGTGTTTCTTTTCCACTAACAATGGGGCATAATGACACTGTAGGTTTATTTTGTTATTGTAGAAAGCACAGTTTATTCTTTCAGCGGGATGTGATGCCAGAGACATGGGAATGGATTCTGGTCCTGGCTCTCTTCCAGCTTTGCATTGTTAACTCTGCTGGGCTTCTAAAATCGGCAAGTTTTAAACTCCTTGCTGCACACAAGTCACACACAATTTATTATTCCTGAGGAATGTCACAATCCCACTGGTGTACAAGTTGACATTTTCCCTTGTGAAAATGCAAAGGACACTGACACAGAAGGACCTTTGCTCCAGAGCCAATCCTTTGGGAAATGTGCATGAGTCATGTACTGGGCCTGTGTTTAAATTCTGTGTCACTTACGTTGATAACTAATCATTCTCAGCAAACGAATAAGCCACAAGACTTTCTCAGTCTATCCACAGACTGACAGAAAGCAAAATACAGCTTGAAAAAACAGCAAAGGATGAAGGGCGGCACGGTGGCGCAGCGGTAGAGTTGCTGCCTCTCGGAGCCAGGGACCCGGGTTCGATCCTGACTACGGGTGCTGTCCACGTGGGTTTCCTCCGGGTGCTCCGGTTTCCTCCCGCGTCCCAAAGACGTGCGTGTTTGTAGGTTGATTGGCCTCAGTAACTGTGTGGAGAGTGGATGAGAGAGTGGGATAACATAGTACCAGTGTGAAGAGTGGCAGAGTCAGGGACCAGAGGTCACAGCCTCAGAATTAAAGGGCACTCTTTTAGAAAGGAGGTGAGGAGGAACTTCTTTAGTCAGAGGGTAGTGAATCTGTGGAACTCATTGCCACAGAGGGCTGTGGAGGCCAAGTCAGTGGATATTTTTAAGGCAGAGAGATAGACAAATTCTTGATTAGAACGGGTGTCAAGGGTTATGGGGAGAAGGCAGGAGAATGGGATTCGGAGGCAGAGATCAGCCATGATTGAATGGCGGAGTGGACTAGAAGGGCTGAATGGCCTAATTCTCCTCCTAGAACTTGTGAATGGGTGACTGATGGTCGGCGTGGACTCAGTATCTATCAATCAACCAACCAATTGCTCTGTTTCTTGAAGCTTTGTCTGAGTTGTCACTGATTCCTTGCTTGCCAATGACATCTGGCCCACTGCTTCAGTGAGCTCCGTTGACATTGCAGAGGTGAACATCATTTTTAAGGCAACTTTCACTCGAAAAAATGCATTTAACACAATATAACAATCTAACCTCTCTTTGGGAAATTAGAAATAATGGGGAGGAAGGAACTGCAGATGCTGGTTTACACCAAAGTTAGACACAAAATGCTGGAGTAACTCAGGGGGACAGGGAGCATCTCTGGAGAGAAGGAATGGGTGACGTTTCTGGTCGAGACCCTTCTTCACATTGAGAGTCAGGGGAGAGGGAGGCACAGAGATAAGGATGAACTCATCCCTTTAGTTATTTCATGTGCGTTTATCTCAACTGTTGAAGGTTGTTTTCATTTTGTCAAAGTGTTTTAACTAGTTGCAACTTGTTTCTGTGCGTTCAGTCCAACATCCAGTTAGTGGTAAAAGGAAAACAGCCGGGCGAGATTTATATTGCGTAATATGAAGGTTCTAATGGCTTGTTGCTCAAGAATAATGTTTACTCAGGTAAAATGGTTGGTTTGAGTGTGTGTGTTCTGCCAACAATGAGGAACGAGGAGCAGTTTAGACAGCAGGATGTGTTGCTGTCATGCTACCGAGGCCACAGTAGACACCAAAGCTCTGCTCCTCTCCCTCCTCACGACCTGACGCCCCACCTGTCACTACTGGCACTCGCGTCATAGGCAACTTTCGTAAATTCCCACTTACGTAAGTAATTCTTTAAGGCCACTGAGCCCATGTGGTCTCAGCACGGAGCTCCCCCCGTGGTCTCAGCACGGAGCTCCCCCCGTGGTCTCAGCACAGAGCTCCCCCTGTGATCTCAGCAAGGAGCACCCTCTGTAGTCTCAGCACAGAGCTCCCCCTTGGTTAGCACGGAGCTCCCCCCCTGGTCACAGCACAGAGCTTCCCCCCTTGGTCTCAGCACGGAGCTCCCCCCGTGGTCTCAGCAAGGAGCTCCCCCTGTGGTCTCAGCAAGGAGCTCCCCCTGTGGTTTCAGCACAGAGCTCCCCCCGTGGTCTCAGCATGGTGTTCCCCCCTTGGTCTCAACACGGAGCTCCCCCTGTGATCTCAGAAGGAGCTCCCCCTGTGATCTCAGAAGGAGCTCCCCCTGTGGTCTCAGCACGGAGCTCCCCCTGTGGTCTCTGCACAGAGCTCCCTCCGTGTTGGAGCTCCCCCTGTGGTATAGTATAGTTTAGAGATACAGCGTGAAGCAGGCCCTTCAGCCCATCGAGTCTGCACCGACCAGCGATCCCCGCACACTAACACTATCCTACACACACTAGGGACAATTTACACTTAAACCAAGTCAATTAATCGACAAACCTTTACGTCTTCGGAGTGTGGGAGGAAACCGGAGCACCAGGAGAAAACCCACGGGGAGAACGTACAAACCCCGTACAGACAGTGCCCGTAGTCAGGATGGAACCTGGGTCTCTGGCGCTGTGAGGCAGCAACTCTGCTGCTGTGCCACCGTGCCGGCATCAGAGGTCCCCGGTGGTCTCCACATCGAATGGTAAATATATGCGTTCACAATAACACTTCCGTTTGTGATTTATGGAACACTTGATGAACCCGAGGGTCCGTGACCCGTGACCCGTGACCCGTGACCCTTGTGGAAGTCGGGGAGTGTGTATATTGATTTGATGCAAAAAAAAAACACAAGATCTCTAAATGAAAGTTACCAATATTGCACTCATTTGCAGTAACCTCCCTCAGCCCCTCTTCTAATGAATTGATACATATGCGGGTGGGGTAATTTATAGTTCCTTTTTATTTATTTTAGATTATTTTCCAAATTTAAATGAATTAGTCAATCAATAAATAAATGTCAGCATGTCAGGGAGTTAATTTGACTGTATCCAGAAGTTATTTGATAGGCAATTACATGGAGATTAACTGATCCAGTAATTTGCCACCAGTTCCATGTAATAAACTTCCCATCTTAAATTCTCTAATGACAGGTCTCCCCGAAATAGTTTGTTCTTTAGTTTAGAGATACAGCGCGGAAACAGGCCCTTTCGGCCCACCGGGTCCGTGCCGACCAGCAAGCCCCACACATTAACACTACCCTATAGCCACTACATAGAAACATAGAAAATAGGTGCAGGAGGAGGTCATTCGGCCCTTCGAGCCAGCACCGCCATTCATTGTGATCATGGCTGATCGTCCCCAATCAATAACCCGTGTCTGCCTTCTCCCCATATCCTTTGATTCCAATAGCCCCTAGAGCTCTATCTAACTCTCTCTTAAATCCATCCAGTGATTTGGCCTCCACTGCCCTCTGTGGCAGAGAATTCCACAAATTCACAACTCTCTGGGTTAAAAAGTTTTTTCTCACCTCAGTTTTAAATAGCCTCCCCTTTATTCTAAGACTGTGGCCCCTGGTTCTGGACTCCTCCAACATTGGGAAAATGCATTTCCTGCATCTAGCTTGTCCAGTCCTTTAATAATTTTACATGTTTCTATAAGATCCCCTCTCATCCTTCTAAACTCCAGTGAATACAAGCCTAGTCTTTTCAATCTTTCCTCATATGACAGTCCCGCCATCCCAGGGATCAATCTCGTGAACCTACGCTGCACTGCCTCAATTACAAGGATGTCCTTCCTCAAATTAGGAGACCAAAACTGTAGGGACGATTTTTACATTTACCAAGCCAATTAACCCACGAACACCTGTACGTCTTTGGAGTGTGGGAGTAGACCGAAGATCACGGAGGAAACCCACGCAGGTCACGGGGAGAACGTACAAACTCCATACAGACAGCACCCGTAGTCAGGTTGGAACCTTGGTCTCCAGCGCTGCATTCGCTGTAAGGCAGCAACTCTACCGCTGCGCCACCGTGCCACATATTGACAGAGGTATCACTGTATCTAGCAGAAGTAGCTTGAAGATCTGGAGTTGATTAACAATGTTTACATAATTAATAAACTTTATTAATATACTTGGGAATTGGCATCAAAAGACAGTAATGATAATTCAGTCATTCCACAATTTAACTTCAATTCAACTAAGAAGTTTAGGGTCGGCACAGTGGGGCAGCTGCCTCACAGCGCCATAGACTCTGGTTGGATCCTGACTACGCTTGCTGTCTGTACGGAGTTTGTACTTTCTCCCCGTGACTGCACGGATCTTCTCCGAGTCCTGTAAAGTTCGATTAAAGATAGTCCAAGGCTCTCCAATGAGGTAGATGGGAGGTCAGGACCGCTCTCTTGTTGGTGAGAGGACGGTTCAGTTGCCTGATAACAGCTTCACCACAACATCCACATCTCAGTTTCTGCCCAATACACCCTTGTGCAAGAACAACATTTCATCACCAATGTGCTTTATGAAGCAATGTGACGCTGAGAACAAAGTGCCAAGAGTAAACCACTGAGGAAAACTTAATGACATCCTCAATTACCACAGAATTTCATAATCTCTGTCCAATATTTCCTCACACACTTGCTCCTCCCACCAGCCCACCGGACTCTACCGTGGAACGATTCCAATACATTTACAGAACTGCACCTGTGCCTGGGATGTCAAATCAACCCCTCCTTCTCTCATAGTTATCTCAACAAATCACAGGTGTGCTGGTAATAAACTGTTAATTGTATCGTATACCCTCTCCCTCTCCCTCTCCCTCTCCCTCTCCCTCTCCCTCTCCCTCTCCCTCTCCCTCTCCCTCTCCCTCTCCCTCTCCCTCTCCCTCTCCCTCTCCCTCTCCCTCTCCCTCTCCCTCTCCCTCTCCCTCTCCCTCTCCCTCTCCCTCTCCCTCTCCCTCTCCCTCTCCCTCTCCCTCTCCCTCTCCCTCTCCCTCTCCCTCTCCCTCTCCCTCTCCCTCTCCCTCTCCCTCTCCCTCTCCCTCTCCCTCTCCCTCTCCCTCTCCCTCTCCCCTCCCCCTCCCCCTCCCCCTCCCCCTCCCCCTCCCCCTCCCCCTCCCCCTCCCCCTCCCCCTCCCCCTCCCCCTCCCCCTCCCCCTCCCCCTCCCCCTCCCCCTCCCCCTCCCCCTCCCCCTCCCCCTCCCCCTCCCCCTCCCCCTCCCCCTCCCCCTCCCCCTCCCCCTCCCCCTCCCCCTCCCCCTCCCCCTCCCCCTCCCCCTCCCCCTCCCCCTCCCCCTCCCCCTCCCCCTCCCCCTCCCCCTCCCCCTCCCCCTCCCCCTCCCCCTCCCCCTCCCCCTCCCCCTCCCCCTCCCCCTCTGCAGGATATAAAGGTCAGGTCAATAACACTCTCTCCCCCCTCCCGCCCTGGTGCATCTGGGTACGGCACTCCTTACACAGCCTGTCTTGCTTAACCTACATTGCATTGAATCACTGTTCTGATGACCTTAAATGAGGAAATCTTGCCAACTCCTGACAGAATCTCTTCCGTACACAAACAAGAACTTGCAGTTCTATGACGAAGGAACAGGAGAAAGAACTGAAATAAAAATGGAAAGTGCTGGACCCACAGAATGGTGTACAGACAGAAATGCCATTTGGTCCACCCTACCTTTACTAAACCATCTCCCTCCCCAGCAACTTTGCCAAAGATGTGCAGGTTTGTAAGTGGCTTGTCCCTAGTGTGCAGGGAGTGGATGTGAAAGTGGGATAACATGGAACGAGTATGAACAGGTGTTCGATGGCCGGCGTGGACTCGGTGGGCCAAAGAACTGGTTTCTCCAAACTCAACTCATCAAACAAGTTCGTACAAGTAATCATGTGAAAATGTGCAGATGATGGCAGTTGGCTAATGCTGACTGAAGGATGAATATTGGCCAGTGTAGCTTCTCAACATGGTGGCATGGGCCACCGATTTAGCGTCTAATCCGGCACGGTGGCGCAGCGGTAGAGTTGCCGCCGCACAGCGCCAGAGACCCGGGCTTGACCCTGACTACGGGTGCTGTCTGTATGGAGTTTGTACGTTCTCCCCGTGACCGCGTGGGTTTTCTCCGGGTGCACTGGTTTCATTCCACCTTCTAAAGACGTTGGTTAATTGGCTTCTGTAAATTGCCCCATGTGTGTGGGATAGAACTGGTGTAGGGGGTGATCGTTGGTCTCGCGGACTCAGTGGGCTGAAGGGATGGGTTACCCCATCAAAGAGCTTCAGATGAAATTTCACACCAACGTTCCTTTTGCTATCTGAAGTGAATCCACAGATATTTTGGAAAAGTGCATGAATGTTATCCTCAGTAACCTGGTGAATTTCCTCAACAACAGAGTTTGAAACAAAAATCGTTGGATCATTTATCGTGTTGGGCCTTTTGTCAGTTCATCTGGTGTATGTTGCTGACATATCTCTTTCACCAGTACACTTGCGAGAGTAGAAATGTGTTAATTAGCTGCCACACACCTTGGAAGATGCTGCACTCTCAAAAGACAGTTGAGAAATACAGGTTTTTCCAATTATCTGTCCTATCACTAGTTATTCTAAAAAACAAATCAAACAAACATAAAGGCAAGCAGAAAAAAAGATACAGGTGGTGAAAATCTGTAATAAAAAACAGCATCTCCTGGAAGCAAAGATTGACACAGAGTGCTGGAGTAACTCGGCCATGGTTGAATGGCGGAGTAGACTTGATGGGCTGAATGGCCTAATTCTGCTCCTATCACTTATGACCTTATAACATGAAGTGAGTTAGTGAGAAATTAGTTAGGTGTAGGAAGTGCAAAATCAACAACTCTGAACGCAAGCCTGAAATAATTCACCATGTCTTACAGACTACAACTTGTTTGTAAATGCTGATCCTTTAATTGTCTCTGCCACTATTGTTAACTACTTAAAAAGTTTCTGGAAAACAACACACACTCCAGTATTTCTTTGGCTTCCCAATGCAGCTTCCAGTGTAAGCTGGCAGTAATTGCTTCTGCATTCATCAATGCCTTAATCACGTTCATGCATGAACTTGAACTGAAATCTTGCACTGATATTTATCAACTTGGCTAGTTTTAACAAATAGAGTGGTTCAAGGTTGTGACAGCCTGGGTTGTTTTCACCTGTTAGGAACTGAAAACAAATCTCATGCGGCACGGTGGCGCAGCGGTAGAGTTGCTGCCTCACAGCGCCAGAGACCCAGGTTCGATTCTGATCTCGGGTGCTGTCTGTTAAGAGTTTGTACGTTCTCCCCGTGACCGCGTGGTTTTTCTCCGGGATCTCCGGTTTCCTCCCACACTCCAAAGACGTTTGTCGGTTTGTAGGTTAATTGGCTTCTGTAAATTGTTCCTGGGATGGAATTAGTGAACAGGTGATTGCTGGTCGGCGGACTAGATGGGCCAAATGGCCTGTTTCCATGCTGTATCTAAAACTACTACTAAAACTCTGGAGTTTACAAAGAAGAATTCAGAGCAACAAGTCCAATACCATCACTCATCAGGGATAACATTGATCTTTAATATCTTTGGTAATCAGGTTTAGTTTAGTATGGAGATACGGTGTGGAAACAGCCCTTTGGCCACCAGGTCCATGCCCACCATCGATCATCCGCACACCATTTCCATGTCCTAGATGCTTGTGGCAATTTACAGAAGCTAATTAATCTGCAAACCTGAAATGTGCTGGACAATAGACAATAGACAATAGGTGCAGGAGTAGGCCATTCAGCCCTTCGAGCCAGCACCGCCATTCAATGCGATCATGGCTGATCACTATCAATCAGTACCCCGTTCCTGCCTTCTCCCCATACCCCCTCACTCCGCTATCCTTAAGAGCTCTATCCAGCTCTCTCTTGAAAGCATCCAACGAACTGGCCTCCACTGCCTTCTGAGGCAGAGAATTCCACACCTTCACCACCCTCTGACTGAAAAAGTTCTTCCTCATCTCCGTTCTAAATGGCCTACCCCTTATTCTCAAACTGTGGCCCCTTGTTCTGGACTCCCCCAACATTGGGAACATGTTATCTGCCTCTAATGTGTCCAATCCCCTAATTATCTTATATGTTTCAATAAGATCCCCCCTCATCCTTCTAAATTCCAGTGTATACAAGCCCAATCGCTCCAGCCTTTCAACATACGACAGTCCCGCCATTCCGGGAATTAATCTAGTGAACCTACGCTGCACGCCCTCCATAGCAAGAATATCCTTCCTCAAATTTGGAGACCAAAACTGCACACAGTACTCCAGGTGCGGTCTCACCAGGGCCCGGTACAACTGTAGAAGGACCTCTTTGCTCCTATACTCAACTCCTCTTGTTACGAAGGCCAACATTCCATTGGCTTTCTTCACTGCCTGCTGAACCTGCATGCTTCCTTTCATTGACTGATGCACTAGGACACCCAGATCTCGTTGAACTCCCCCTCCTCCTAACTTGACACCATTCAGATAATAATCTGCCTTTCTATTCTTACTTCCAAAGTGAAGAACCTCACACTTATCTACATTAAACTGCATCTGCCATGTATCCGCCCACTCACACAACCTGTCCAGGTCACCCTGCAGCCTTATTGCATCTTCCTCACAATTCACACTACCCCCCAACTTAGTATCATCTGCAAATTTGCTAATGGTACTTTTAATCCCTTCGTCCAAGTCATTAATGTATATCGTAAATAGCTGGGGTCCCAGCACCGAACCTTGCGGTACCCCACTGGTCACTGCCTGCCATTCCGAAAGGGACCCATTTATCCCCACTCTTTGCTTTCTGTCTGTTAACCAATTTTCTATCCATGTCAGTACCCTACCCCCAATACCATGTGCCCTAATTTTGCCCACTAATCTCCTATGTGGGACCTTGTCGAAGGCTTTCTGAAAGTCGAGGTACACCACATCCACTGACTCTCCCTTGTCAATTTTCCTAGTTACATCCTCAAAAAATTCCAGTAGATTTGTCAAGCATGATTTCCCCTTCGTAAATCCATGCTGACTCGGAACGATCCCGTTACTGCTATCCAAATGCTCAGCAATTTCGTCTTTTATAATTGACTCCAGCATTTTCCCCACCACTGATGTCAGACTAACTGGTCTATAATTACCCGTTTTCTCTCTCCCTCCTTTCTTAAAAAGTGGGATAACATTTGCTATTCTCCAATCCACAGGAACTGATCCTGAATCTATAGAACATTGAAAAATGATCTCCAATGCTTCCACTATTTCTAGAGCCACCTCCTTAAGTACTCTGGGATGCAGACCATCAGGCCCTGGGGATTTATCAGCCTTCAGTCCCATCAGTCTACCCAAAACCATTTCCTGCCTAATGTGGATTTCCTTCAGTTCCTCCATCACCCTAGGTTCTCCAGCCCCTAGAACATTTGGGAGATTGTGTGTATCTTCCTCAGTGAAGACAGATCCAAAGTAACGGTTTAACTCGTCTGCCATTTCTTTGTTCCCCATAATAAATTCCCCTGCTTCTGTCTTCAAGGGACCCACATTTGCCTTGACTATTTTTTTCCTCTTCACGTACCTAAAAAAACTTTTGCTATCCTCCTTTATATTATTGGCTAGTTTACCCTCGTACCTCATCTTTTCTCCTCGTATTGCCTTTTTAGTTAACTTTTGTTGCTCTTTAAAAGAGTCCCAATCCTCTGTCTTCCCACTCTTCTTTGCTATGTTATACTTCCTCTCCTTAATTTTTATGCTGTCCCTGACTTCCCTTGTCAGCCACAGGTGTCTCTTACTCCCCTTAGAGTCTTTCCACCTCTTTGGAATAAATTGATCCTGCAACCTCTGCATTATTCCCAGGAATACCTGCCATTGCTGTTCTACCGTCTTCCCTGCTAGGGCCTCCTTCCAATCAATTTTGGCCAGCTCCCGCCTCATGCCTCTGTAATCCCCTTTGCTATACTGCAATACCGACACTTCCGATTTTCCCTTCTGCCTTTCCATTTGCAGAGTAAAACTTATCATGTTGTGATCACTGCCTCCTAATGGCTCTTTTACCTCTAGTCCCCTTACCAGATCAGGATCATTAACAGGTCAGGCAGCATCTCAGGGAAAACGTGGACAGGTGACGTTTCGGGTCGGAGCCCTTCTAGTACAACCTACTAACCTGCACCTGTTTGGGGTGTGGGAGGAAACCGGAGCATCTGGAGAAAACCCACGTGGTCACTGCTGAGGACATACAAACTCTGCACAGGCAGCTCCTGACCTCAGGATCAATCCTGGAACTCTTGTGCTGTGAAGCAGCAACTTTACCGCTGTGCCAAGGGGAGTATTCCTGCATTAACATGATGCTGATTACAAAACCCAGATTCATTGAGTTGTAAATTTCCCCGGTGTGGGACGAATAAAGGAATATATTTATATATATATATGAAGAAATTACAGCACTTCAACAGACCCATCAGCCCAATATATCCATGCTAACCATTAACAAGCATGGTGTTATAGTGTCGTAGAGGTTGAGCTATTGCCTTACAGCGCCAGACACCCGGGTTCGATGCCTACTACATGTGCTGTCAGTACGGAGTTTGTACGTTCTCCCCGTGACCTGCGTGGGTTTTCTCCGAGATCTTCGGTTTCCTCCCACACTCCAAGGACGTACAGGTCTATAGGTTAATTGGCTTGGTATGAAATGTAAAATTGTCCCTAGTGTGTGTAGGGTGGTGTTAATGTGCAGGGATCACTGGTCGGTGCGGACTCGGTGGGCCAAAGGGCCTGTTTCCGTGCTGTATCTCTAAACTAAACTAAATTAAACTATCCTGTTAATATTAATTTGCTTAACCAGTTGTGGGTCTGTAGCCTTCTACGTTTTGTTGATTGATGCTTATCTGGGTATTTCTCAAATGTTGGGAGAACCTGCTTCCTCAGGCAATGCATTCCAGATTTTAACTGCCCTCTGTGTGACCAAGCGCTTTCTCCAACCCTCCAAGTTTACTCCACTTCTCTTAGCCCTTACCCTACACCTGTCTATTTTCTCCAGTTGTTTACAGCTCTGCTGTGGTCAAAAAAGGTCACCCCTGTGTACCTCTCGTACGTTTGTAGATGATCACATTGGGAATATAATCGCAATGTACACTAGGGTTGCCAACTGTCCCGTATTAGCCGAGACATCCCGTATTTTGGGCTAAATTAGTTTGTCCCGCACGGGACCGCCCTTGTCCCGTATTATATAGACAATAGACAATAGGTGCAGGAGTAGGCCATTCGGCCCTTCGAGCCAGCACCGCCATTCTATGCGATCATGGCTGATCATTCTCAATCAGTACCCCGTTCCTGCTTTCACCCCATACCCCCTGACTCCGCTATCCTTAAGAGCTCTATCTAGCTCTCTCTTGAATATATTCAGAGAATTGGCCTCCACTGCCCTCTGAGGCAGAGAATTCCACAGATTCACAACTCTCTGACTGAAAAAGTTTTTCCTCATCTCTGTTCTAAATGGCCTACCCCTTATTCTTAAACTGTGGCCCCTGGTTCTGGACTCCCCCAACATTGGGAACATGTTTCCTGCCTCTAATGTGTCCAACCCCTTAAGAGGGTTGCCAACTTCCTCACTCCCAAATAAGGGTGACGCCACCGCCCCACGCCCCACGTGACCTCACCCAGCCAGCGGCCACGTGCTCCCGCTCCACCAATGGCGGTCGCTGGCGAGCACGTGGCCGCTGGCTGGGTGAGGTCACGTGGGGCGCGGGGCGGTGACGTCACCCTTTGTCCCTTATTTGGGAGTGAGGAAGTTGGCAACCTTAATGTACGTAAACAAACATCTTTACAAAAAAAGGTATTTAATATAATTTGCACTTTCTTTTACGGTGCGAATCCTATTGTTGCTTCTTTGATAGCTACTCTCTTCAATCAACCAGATAAACTTTCTCTCTGCTACCCACCAGGGGTCTGTTTACAGCAGAGTATCCAAAATGTAGCCACAAAGTTGTGGAGTAACTCAGCGGGACAGGCAGCACCTCTGGAGAGAAGGAATGTGTGACGTTTCAGGTCGAGACCTTTCTTCCTTCCTACACATCCAAAATGTAGCCCCAGGTTAGACCGCATAGTGGCTGATTAATTTAGCTGATTGTGTTGATAAATACAAAGCAAGAGAAACATTTCAGTTAACTCAGTAATGCAAGCAATGGACAAAGAATTTTGTCTGTAGAAAGGAATTCTAAAACTGATAACATTTTGGGAAAAAAACATGCGTTTGCCAAAGAAATGTTCACATTCTTATCTCCAAATATCTGCTTTTTTGCATTTCTTTCATTTATTGTTCTTTATCTCTTCACATCGCCTATATCTCTTGTTTCCCTTATCCCTAACCAGTTTGAAGAAGGGTCTCGACCCGAAACGTCACCCATTCCTTCTCTCCAGAGATGCTGCCTGAGTTACTCCAGCTTTTTGCGTCTATCTTCTGTTGAAACCAGCATCCGCTGTTCCTTCATACATCTATTCCATGCTTTGTCCGGCCTCTCCTCTTTCCCATCTTTCTTTCCCTCTCACCCCCCCCACAATCTGTCTGAAGAAGGGTCCCGGCATATCCATGTTCTCCAGAGAAGCTGCCTGCGTTACTCCAGCACTTTTGTGTCCTTTAGTGTAAACCAGCATCTGCAGTTCCTTATGACTCCATGTAACATCAGACTGAGACCATGTGTCTGTGCACATTCTGAGAGCAGGTTCATACACACAGACGGAAACCTGATTATGTACATCAATCTGAGGCTGGGCCAGAGTGAATCTGAGTCCAGTGTTTTATACATTAATCAAAGATTGTGGCCATATATGCACCTAAAGGCGAGTTGGTTTGTTGGTTAATTGGTTCCTGTAACTTGTCCCTGTTGTATAGGGCGCAGAACTAGTGTATGGTTGATCGATAGTTGGCATGATCACATCAGTCTGAAGAAGGGTCTCGACCCAAAACGTCACCCATTCCTTCTCTCCTAGATGCTGCCTGACCTGCTGAGTTACTCCAGAATTTTGTGATACCTTCGATAGTTGGCATGAACTCAGTGGCCCGAAGGGCCTGGTTTAATGCTGTATCTCCAAAACTGAAACAGAAACCAGGCTTGTGTAGCACATTCTGGGACCAGAACTCTTAGAAAAAACTGTAAAATCGTTTTTTTAGCTTTAGAGATACAGCGTGGAAACATGTCCCCACCGAGTCTGCACCGACCAGCGATCCCCGCACACTAATACTATCCCTTTGGTGAAAAAATGTTAAAACCTATTCACACTTGAAACCAGTTCAGAACATGGCTGACTAGGGCTGCCAACTGTCCCGTATTAGCCGGGACATCCCGTGTTTTGGGTTAAATTAGTTTGTCCCGTACGGGACCGCCCTTGTCCCGTATTAGTAGGGTTGCCAACTTCCTCACTCCAAAATAAGGGACAAAGGGTGACGTCACCGCCCCGCGCCCCACGTGACCTCACCCAGCATGCGGCCAAGTGCTCCCGCTCCACCAATGGCGGCCGCCCGGGCCGGGAGGTGACGTCACTCTTTGTCCCTTGATTGGGAGTTTGGAGGAAGTTGGCAAACCTATGGCTGACTGTCAAGGGTTAACCAAGGAGCGAAGCAGCTGAACGTACAAACACACGCACCTTGACACGTTTCAGCTTCATGCTTTAAAACAAAAGAATGCCGAAAATTATTGGGTACGACGAGACAGGCACGCAAATGTCCCCCCCACCCCCACCAACCCAAACATCATCTCCAGTCATTCTCACATTCCACCTCAGCACTGGGATTATAATGCCTGTTTACAGCACATTCCAAAGCGATGCTTCCCACTTTACAACAATTAAAATATCCCCTTCCAGGACCCCCCTCCACTTCAAACCCTTGCTGCCAGCTACCTGGGATTTATAACCATATAACCATATCATAATTACAGCACGGAAACAGGCCCGTTCGGCCCTACCAGTCCACGCCGACCACTCTCCCTGACCTAGTCTCATCTACCTGCTCTCAGACCATAACCCTCCAATCCCCTCCCATCCATATACCTATCCAATTTACTCTTAAATAATAAAATCGAGCCAGCCTCCACCACTTCCACCGGAAGCTCATTCCATACAGCCACCACCCTCTGAGTAAAGAAGTTACCCCTCATGTTACCCCTAAACTTTTGTCCCTTAATTCTGAAGTTATGTCCCCTTGTTGGAATCTTCCCCACTCTCAAAGGGAAAAGCCTACCCACGTCAACCCTGTCCGTCCCTCTTAAAATTTAAAAAACCTCTATCAAGTCCCCCCTCAACCTTCTACGCTCCAAAGAATAAAGACCCAACCTGTTCAACCTCTCTCTGTAGCTTAAGTGCTGAAACCCAGGCAACATTCTAGTAAATCTCCTCTGTACCCTCTCCATTTTGTCGACATCCTTCCAATAAGTGCAGATTAGATTCTAACATTGCGATGGCTTGAAGGAGAACTCTTAATGGTGGCCACGTTCACTGCGGTTACCCTGTGACCTCCCTTCACTCTCTCCTGGGCTATTTCCCTCTCCAATGATTCTGTGGAAGACTAGCTCAATCCCACTGCTCTCCACCAGATATCGTGGTGGGTTTAACTCACTCAGTCCCTCATTGAGGATCATCCCAAAAGGACACAGAGTCCTGGAGTAACTTCCTGGGTCAGGCAGCATATGTGGAGAACGTGTTCCGGTGACGTTTCGGGTCTCGACCCATCTACAGACCTTTCTTCAGACTTCAGTCTGAATGAGGGTCTCGACCCGAAACGTCACCTGTTCATGTTCTCCAGAGACGCTGCCTGACCCACTGAGTTACTCCAGCACCCTTTTGTGTATCAAGCAGCATCCGTATACACACCCGTGTGTAGGAAGGAACTGCAGATGCTGGTTTACACCGAAGGTGGACACAAAAAGCTGGAGTAACTCAGCAGGTCAGGCAGCATCTCTGGAGAGAAGGAATGGGTGACGTTTCGGTTCGAGACCCTTCTTCACCCACCAATATCCCACCACAGCCCCAGGTACTTTTTTTATATCAAAAAATACTTTATTCAAATAATAAATATCATTCACAAAACATATTCTTAAAACAAGCCCATCCGACATTTCCGGAGGTTACATTTGGTACAGACATTCACTTAGACATTTACTTACATTTAGACATTAACCCAGTATCCCTTATTTGGAGGGGCGTCTCTCTCCACCACACCCTGCCCCCCCATGTCCAGCAGCGGAAGGACCCTAGACTGTAGTCCTCCCCCACAGGGCCTTAACGTTGGCTGCACCAAGCTTCAGCACCAAGCTTCAGTGCGTCCCTCAGCACGGACTCCTGCAGTCTGCAGTGGGCCAGTCGGCAACATTCCTTGACGGACAGCTCGCTCTGCCGGGAGGCGAACAAAGCTCGGGCAGACCAAAGAGCGTCTTTCACCGAGTTGATGACCTTCCAGCAGCACTCGATGTCAGTCTCAGAATGCGTCCCTGGGAACAGTCCGTAGATCACAGAGTCCTCTGTGACGGAGCTGCTCGGAATGAATCGTGACAGGGACCCCTGCAGACCTCTCCAGACTCTCTTGGCAAATCCACACTCTGTGAAGAGGTGGGCCACCGTCTCCTCTCCGTAGCAGCCGTCCCGAGGGCAGCGTGCGCTGGTAGTGAGGTTCCGGCGGTGCAGGAAGGATCTGACTGAGAGGGCTCCCCTCACTGCCAGCCAAGCCAGGTCTTGGTGCTTGTTGATTAGTTCTGGCGATGAGGCATTTTGCCAGACAAGCTGGGCAGTCTGCTCTGGGAACCACGCCACAGGATCCATGGAGTCATTCCCCTGCAGTGCCTGCAGGACGTTCCGTGCTGACCACTGCCCGATGGACTTGTGGTCAAAGGTGTTGGTCCGGAAGAACCTGTCCACAAACGACAGATGGTTCGGCAATGTCCAGCTGACTGGCACATTGCGTGGCATCTGCGCCAGGCCCATCCTTCGCAACACCGGGGACAGGTAGAACCTCAGCAGGTAGTGGCATTTGGTGCCCACGTGCCTTGGCTCTATGCTCCGCCTGATGCAGCCACACACGAAAGTGGCCATCAGAATGAGGGCGACGTTGGGCACGCTTTTACCCCCGTTGTCTGCCGACTTGTGCATTGTGGCTCGTCGCACCCGGTCCATCGCCGGCCCCCAGATGAAGTGGAAGACGGCCCGGGTGATCCCCTTGGTGTAGGAGGGAGGGACGGGCCACACTTGCGCCAAGTACAGCAGCCCCGAGAGCACCTCACACCTGATGACCAGATTTTTCCCCGTGATGGAGAGCGAGCGCTGCTTCCACAGCTCCAGCTTCTTCCCCACCTTGGCGATCCGCTCCAGCCAATTCTTGTTACATGCCTCAGCCTTCCCGAACCAGATTCCCAGCACCTTCAGGAAGTCAAGACAGCCCCAGGTACAGAAGTGTGAAACTCACACCTCCAGATTCAGGGACAGTTTCTTCCCGGCTGTTATCAGGCAACTGAACCATCTTATCAACAACTAGAGAGCCATGCCGAGCTCCTGTCTACCTCATTGGAGACCCTCGGACTATCTTTAATCAGGCTTTACTGCACTTTATCTTGCACTGGACGTTATTCCTTTATCCTGTGTCTACACTGTGGACGGCTCGATTGTAATCATGCATTGTCGTTCAGCTGGCTGGGTAGCACGCAACAAGAAAGCGTTTCAATGTCTCTTGGTATACATGCCAATAACCTAAGCTAAATTAAACAACTAAGCTGTGACACAGAAGCCTAGCCTCAGTTGTGAGTGCCCACCAATGTCCCACATGGTTAGAAAACATGCGCCCAAACCAATGAGTGTAGGAAGGAACTGCAGATAGGCACGAATATGTGGCCGCCATTGGTGGAGCGGGAGCACGTGGCCGCTGGCTGGGTGAGGTCACGTGGGGCGCTGGGTGGTAATGTCACCTTGTCCCGTATTTGGGAGTGAGGAAGTTGGCAACCCTACTTGTAGCACACAATAGAAAGTGTTCCACTGTGTCTGGTTCATGAGACACCATGAGCTTACTACACCAATCCCAATGGATGGTATTTATTCACAAAATGCTGGGGTAACTCAGCAGGTCAGGCAGCATCTCGGGAGAGAAGGAATGGGTGACGTTTCGGGCCGAGACCCTTCTTCAGACTGAAGGGTCTCGACCCGAAACGTCACCCATTCCTTCTCTCCTGAACGACAATGCATGATTACAATGGAGCCGTCCTGCTGAGTTACTCCAGCATTTTGTGAATAAATACCTTCGATTTGTACCAGCATCTGCAGTTATTTTCTTACACCAATCCCAATGTGTCGGGTTCCGTAGTACTTTTCTCAGGTCAGAAATCTGTTCATTGACGTGTAAAATTAACCACTGAAGAACAGACAGGGATAAGTTTAATGCCTCATCCCAGAGATGACACCCCCAAGAATGCAGTCAATACACCTGTAACCTATACACCTGTGACCTATACACCTAGAAACATAGAAACATAGAAAATAGGTGTAGGAGTAGGCCATTCGGCCCTTCGAGCCTGCACCGCCATTCAATATGATCATGGCTGATCATCCAGCTCAGTAACCTGTACCTGCCTTCTCTCCATACCCCCTGATCCCTTTAGCAAAAAGGGCCACATCTCACTCCCTCTTAAATATAGTCAATGAACTGGCCTCCTATGAACTGTAACCTATTAGTCCATACACCTGTGACCTATACACCTGTAACCTTTACACCTGTGACCTATACACCTGTAACCTATTAGTCCATACACCTGTGACCTATAACCTGCTGACTCACCATAGTAGAAATTCAAGTATTGATGTACCTGAGGCTTTTGGCAAGCCTTTGGCATGGCACGACACGCATGTATATTCATGTATGCATTCATGTATAATTTATACACATATATTTATGCATAATTTACGTGTTGTGTGTGTGTCTGAGTCTGCAAGCAAGATTTTGATTACACTTGTACCTCACCACACTGGTGCATAGGTCAATAAGCTCGACTCGACTTGATTTGACTTGTCCTTAGTTCCCACTGCACACCTAGTCACTGACTCCAACCTCCCTGGAATCTGCCCACGGTGAAACTTGGCATATTACAGTGGCAGTATTATACCCCTGATTAACACTGGACAACAATGCTGCCCCACCTCGGACAATTGCCTCCTTGTCGGGCAGCATCCATGGAGAACATGGGTGGCACGGTGGCGCAGCGGTAGAGTTGCTGCCTTACAGCAAATGCAGCGCTGGAGACTCGGGTTCGATCCTGACTACGGGCGCCGTCTGTGCGGAGTTTGTACGTTCTCCCCGTGACCTGCGTGGGTTTTCACCGAGATCTTCGGTTTCCTCCCACACTCCAAAGACGTGCAGGTTTGGAAGTTAATTGGCTGGGCAAACGTAAAAATTGTCCCTAGTGGGTGTAGGATAGTGTTAGTGTGCGGGGATCGCTGGGCGGCGCGGACCCGGTGGGCCGAAGGGCCTGTTTCTGCGCTGTATCTCTAAATCTAAAAAAATCTAAACATGGATAGGTGACGTTTCAGGTTCTTCAGACTGATGTGGGGGGTTTGGGGGGGGAGCGGGAGGAAAAATGAAGCTGGAAAAGCTCTTCCACATTCTTCTCCCCCCCCCCCGTCACTCTGTACAATCAGTCTAAAGAAGGGTTTTGACCCAAAACGTCACCATTCCATGTTCTCCAGAGATGCTGCCAAACCCTTTGAGTTGTTCCAGCACTTTGTGTCCTTTTTCCTTGTCTGTAGCTGGAGTAATTCAGCGGGACAAGCAGTATCTCAGGAGAAAAGGAATGCGTGACGTTTTGGGTTGAGACCCTTCTTCGAAGAAGTGTCTCGACCCCAAACGTCACCCATTCCTCCTCCTTAGCAGTTTGAGAATGCTCTTTATTCTTTCACAAGTTGTTTACATTGCTATGGCTATCTCATGAACTGAAGGGCTTGCAAGGCCATTTCGGAGAGCAATTAAGAGTTAAGCACATTGCTGTTGTGTCTGGAGCCGCGTATAGATTAGATCACACAGCATGTTTAGAGTTTAGTTTAGAGATACAGCGCGGAAACAGGCCCTTCGGCCCAATGAGTCTGCACCGACCAGCGATCCCCGCACACTAACACTATCCTACACACATTAAGGTCAGTTCACACCTACACCAAGCCAAATAACCTACAAACCTGTACGTCTTTGGAGTGTGGGACACAGAACAATGAACAAAAACTTAAACTAAACTGCATGAGATGAGGTCAGAAGAAGGGTCTCGACCTGAAACGTCACCCATTCCTTCTCTCCAGAGATGCTGCCTGTCCCGCTGAGTTACTCCAGCTTTTTGAGTCCAAACTGCATGAGTATGGGTCAAGTCTCTGTTTGGGATTAATGCTGAAAGGCGGCACTGAGGTAAACGTTATTGCCTGTATAATAGCCACGCACCCTGCTTTCACTTCATATCTTCTTGTGTAGGAATGTAACTGCAGATGCTGGTACAAATCGAAGGTATCACAAAATGCTGGAGTAACTCAGCAGGTCAGGCAGCATCTAGGAGAGAGGGAATGGGTGACGTTTCGGGTTGAGAAACCATTCCCTCTCTCCTAGATGCTGCTTGACCTGCTGAGTTACTCCAGCATTTTGTCATACCTTCTTGTAGTTAGACATCAACTGTGTACCTGAGAGTCAAGGGGAAATGAAGTGAGAGATATAGACGGTGAAGTAGACAGTTGATGTCTAACTACAAGAAGGTATGCTGCTCAGAAAAGGACAGGAAGGCCCTTCAGAGGGTCATCACGACGGCCCAGAAGATCATCGGCTGCTCACTGCCCTCCTTGGAGCACCTGTTCAGCCTACGCTGCCTCAGTAGAGCAGGCAAAATAATAAAAGATCCATCCCACCCCGGCCACCGTCTGTTTGTTCATCTGCCCTCTGGTCGACGTTTCAGGTCGATCAAATCCCGAACAAACAGACTTAAGAACAGTTTTTATCCCAGGGCCATACGAGAACTGAACACTACCTTTGCACTAGGCAACACCGTTAAAAAATCTTGTACTTAATATAATTGTATTTAATTGTATTTATGTATTTATTTGTTTTTGCATTTATTGCATATATGTTTGTACGCACCGTCAGGATTGGCTATTTTTTAATTTCATTGTACTCATTGCAATGACAATAAATGAATATTATTATTATTATTATTATTATGACAAAGGTTGTGCTGAATAGGTTGTGCTGAGTTTGAAACACATCTCCAGATCAATTGTTCCTTTATTTTCCTTTATCATCGTCACTTTTTTGCATATCTTTCATTCATTTGTTCTATATCTCTCTACTTCACCGTCTATATCTCTCACTTCATCTCCCCTTGACTCTCAGTCTGAAGAAGGTTCTCGACCCATTCCTTCTCTCCAGAGATGCTGCCTGTCCCGCTAAGTTACTCCAGCATTTTAGTGCCTGGCTTCAATAGTTCAGGTACCTGCAGAAGCATACAGTCACGTAAGCGCTACCAGATCCATGCGGACAGAATACCCGAGGACATTGTGTTTACGGTGCTGTCGGAAAAGGGGTTAATAGAAAATAGCTGCAGGAGTAGGCCATTCGGCCCTTCGAGCCTGCACCGCCATTCAATATGATCATGGCTGATCGTTAGGGTTGCCAACTTCCTCACTCCCAAATACAGGACAAAGGGTGACGTCACCGCCCTGCGCCCCATGTGACCTCACCCAGCCAGCGGCCACGTGCTCCCGCTCCACCAATGGCGGCCGCCATTGGTGGAGCGGGAGCACGTGGCCGCTGGCTGGGTGAGGACACGTGGGGCGCGGGGCGGTGAGGTCACCCGTTATCCCGTATGTGGGAGTGAGGAAGTTGGCAACCCTACTAATACGGGACAAGGGCGGTCCCGTATGGGACAAACCAATTTCGCATTAAATATACGGGATGTCCCGGCTAATACGGGACAGTTGGCAACCCTTCTGATCATCCAAAATCAGTACCCCGTTCCGGCATTTCCCTGATATATCCCTTGATTCCCCTAGCCCGAAGAGCTAAATCTAACTCTAATGTTGTTGAGGTCGGGGTTAATAGAAAATAGCTGCAGGAGAATTACTTTCCAGTTTATTCCTCCCCGGTTTGCTGCTCCAATTAAAGTTAAAAGCACTGGGTGTGTCCTTTGGCTGCTGTCGGGAAGATTAAACAAGCACTTCAACCCTCTTGCACACTATGTCTATAGTAAACATTCCTCCAGACCCAGCCCATGCAATGCTGGTGTTTGCTGGTAGGTTTTCACTTGTGTTGGGTTAGTTGGCTGACGGGGAGAAAACGTGGTGTTGTTGCAAAAGCAGCTGAGAAGAAATTACAGTGGTTGTTACCCTGGGCTCCTCTCCTGTGGCATTTATCCCGACGTCTTTCAAGAAAAACTCATAAATTATGTAAGTATTTAGTGAAACGTTTTGATTTGTGTCTGAATCTGTTCATTGCTTGACTGTTCCGCCTTGTACAAAGATTGAATGGCGATAACAATGAGTTTGAGAAGTGAATCCTTATACTGACCTGGACAATTTGCTCTGTCCGTGGGAGCAGCAATAAGCCTGTTCATAATTTATAACGAGATCTAGAGCTTTTTCTAGCCCTTTCGCTAAATGGTACTAGGTCACTCTTGGAAGAAACAGTAAATGATTCCTCTGCTTGAACAGAAATAGACCGTATCATCTGTGGCGTCTTCAGGCTTGTAAACTTCGACACAACAACAATTGTAAAAACATCTACTAGTGATGTTACCATGGGTCATTTGAGCCACAAGGGCAGTCTGTTTGTTTTACTTGCTCTCACGTTGTGCATGAAATCTCAACACGGGTCTCGACCCGAAAAGTCACCCATTCCATCTCTCCAGAGACGCTGCCTGACCCGCTGAGTTACTCCAGCATTTTGTGTCTACCTTCGATTCAAACCAGCATCTGCAGTTCCTTCCTACTCACGTTGTACTGTTTGGGAACGGCCGGCCAGCAGTGAAAACAGTCCAGCAAGAGTTTGAAGCTGTGCCCATCTGATTCTGTGTCAGTTTGCATAACAGAGATTTAGTTGGGACTTGTAGGCTGTGTTGTGCAGTGTGTTGCTGCTAACATTGTTGCTACTCAGCGGATGTGTGAGCACAGAGGATTTAATCGTGCAGATTCACTGCTAAATTGGTAAGTTACCCTTACTAAGTTAGACTGACTGTCTCTTTGTATTGCTACGGAGTTTGACAGAAGCAAAGAGCTCGCATCCAATTAAGTCATAGCTTAAGGAAATGCTGGAGGTTGATTATGTTGTGGTGTGTACCACCTTAGGAGGTCTATTCAACAGAGTGCCTTTTCTAAAACACTGCCTTTATTCCGATCAGTAGAGGAAGGGTTTCGACCCGAGAAAGGTCACCCATTCCTTCTCTCCAGAGATGCTGCCTGGCCCGCTGAGTTGCTCCAGCATCTTGTGTCTATCTTCAGTGTAAACCAGCATCTGTAGTTCCTTCCTACGTCAAAAACATGTACGCTCGTTCCACACTAGGGTTAAGCAGCTGTGTGTAACTCTGTAGCCCAGCTATTGAGGGCAAGCTTTATAAATGGCATGCAAAGAAATTAAAAACCTGGGTTTGAGTTTATTGCCTGCTGTATAAATAATGCAGTTATTGTTGTGACCAGAAGACAGACACAAAACGCTGGAGTAACTCAGCGGGACAGGCAGCATCTCTGGAGAGAAGGAATGGGCGACGTTTTCGGGTCGAGACCCTTCTTCAGACTGGTCAGGGATAAGGGAAATGAGAGATTTAGATGGTGATGTAGAGAGATAAAGAACAATGAATGAAAGATACGCCAAAAAGTAACGATGATAAAGGAAACAGGCCATTGTTTGCTGTTTGTTAGGTGAGAACGAGAAGCTGGTGCAACTTGGGTGGGAGAGGAATAGAGAGAGAGGGAATGCCGGGACTACCTGAAGTGAGAGAAATCATTATGACACCACTGGGCTGTAAGCAGCCCAAGCGAAATATGAGATGCTGTTCCTCCAATTTGTGTTTAGCCTCACTCTGACATTGGAGGAGACCCAGGACAGAAAGGTCAGTGTGGGAATGGGAAGGGGAATTAAAGCGTTGGGCAACCGGGCGATCAGGTAGGTGCAGGCGGGCTGAGTGAAGGTGTTCCGCGGAACGATTGCCCAGTCTGACCACCCTGATGTATTTGCCACTTCAGTTTGTGTAGTGTTTGGAGTCTGTGGATGAACTTGCTCAGATTCTGGAGGCAATGCCTCTGCTTTATTCTTCCAGCTTCCACTACACCTCGCAGTTTAGATGTTGTTTGGTTGTGTTGTGCGTGTGCGATGAAGACGGACACACAACCAGGGACTTTTACTTTGAAGATTGCTTTTGGGGGTCTGGGTGGGGGGGGGGGGGGGGGGGAAGGGAGAGGATGTTAGCTGATTGGAGATAGACACAAAATGCTGGAGTAACTCAGCGGGACAGGCAGCATCTCTGGAGAGAACGAATGGGTGACGTTTCGGGCCGAGATCCTTCTTCAGACTGGGTTTGTTTGGGTTTGTAGACCGGAGAGGTTGTTTCCACTAGTGGGAGAGTCTAGGACTAGAGGTCATAGCCTCAGAATTAAAGGACGTTCTTTTAGAAAGGTGATGAGGAGAAATTCATTTAGTCAGAGGGTGGTGAATCTGTGGAATACTTTGCTGCAGAAGGCTGTGGAGGCCAAGTCAGTGGACATTTTTTAGGCAGAGATAGATAGATTCTTGATTAGTACGGGTGTCAGGGGTTATGGGGAGAAGGCAGGAGAATGGGGTTAGGAGGGAAAGATAGATCAGCCCTGATTGAATGGCGGAGTAGATTTGATGGGCCGAGTGGCCTATTTCTACTCCTATTCCTTTTGACCTTTTGACCAATTGGGGTTTGTTTCTCTAATTTTCAAAAGCCCGAGGAGGTGTAAGATTCCACATTGAAGCAACTGTATCACTCTGAGATTGTCAGAAATTGTTAGTAGAGTGCGTGGAACTGCAATGCCTTTCTTTTGTGGCAGAAGTGAAAAGAATTTTTAATCAACTACATGATTTGGAAAGGAGTTGCTTCTTTCATTAGATCACATTCCCTGCATCGTTCGTATAAATTAAAGAAATATCCAGCTTGAAATGGATTCAATTCACATCCTCATTGTTGGTATCAAGGCTGAGTTACTGCAGTGATTCACCGAGCTCTTCGCCAAGTTGTAGTGTAACTTGATTTGTAGATAGCCCGTTAAATTGCTCTGCCTTATTTATTTATATTGTTTCTAAGGATCACAACTCACTACGCCAGCATTTATTGTCCATCCCTGACTAACCGCTGGAGGTTATACATGGGGTGGCGCAGCGGTAGAACTACTACCTCACAGCGCAAGAGACCCGGGTTCAATCCTGACCACGGGTGCTGTCTGTGCGGAGTGCGGGTTCCTAAGGTTAACAGACCACTTTCCTCATAAGTTCTGTCTGGGGGGGGGGGGGGGGGGGGAGGCGAGGGGGGGGTCCTTCAGTCTCTCAGTCAGTGTGGGCGGCACGGTGGCGCAGCGGTAGAGTTGCTGCCTTACAGTGAATGCAGCGCCTTAGACTCAGGTTCGATCCTGACTACGGGCGCCGTCTGTACGGAGTTTGTACGTTCTTCCCGTGACCTGCGTGGGTTTTCTCCGAGGTCTTCGGTTTCCTCCCACACTCCAAAGACGTACAGGTATGTAGGTTAATTGGCTGGGCAAATGTACAAATTGTCCCTAGTGGGTGTAGGATAGTGTTAGTGTGCGGGGATCGCTGGGCGGCGCGGACCCGGTGGGCCGAAGGGCCTGTTTCTGCACTGTATCTCTAAATCTAAAAAATCTAAAATCAATGCTTTGGGGCCAAGCTAACGGAGATAATGGAGTACATCAGTCAAAATGTAGAAACAAGAAACTGCAGATGCTGGTTTACCAAGCAAAGACACAAAACGCTAGTTTTGTCTGAAGAAGGGCCCCCTCCTGAAGAAGGGCTCCCTCCTGAGATGCTGCCTGACCCGTTGAGTTACTCCAGCACTTTGCGTCTTTCCAAAATAGATCAGTCAGAGTCTGAAGAAGGGTTTCGATCCGAAACGTCACCCATTCCTTCTCTCTTGAGACGCTGCCTGTCCCGCTGAGTTACTCCAGCAATTTGTGTCTAGTGTCAGTCCATTAGTTACCTGCACTTTCCATGGTGTAATTGATGCAGGAAACCCTTGTCTACTCCTTTTCCCAGTAAAGTATTTCTCCGATAAAGCTACTCCCCAACTACCTGCGTGTTATTTCCAAAGTACACCCTGAGTTTGGACAGCTTGGAACAGATTTAGCCACAATGGTAACCAACTTTATGCTTAGCATCTTTTCAGGAGCTTTGACAATAGTGCACACTTCATTGAACGTTCCGTGGTCCAGTGCCAAGGCTTTGAGACTCCAATTTTAATTGATCCTTTTATCCTTGTGCAGAAGTTACACCCAGCCTCTAGGGAGCAGGCTCATTGGGATCGTCAACATTACGGTTGCCAACCGTCCCGTATTAGTCAGTACCCGAAACGTCACCCATTCCTTCTCTCCAGTGATGCTGCCTGACCCACTGAGTATCTCCAGCTTTGTGTGTCTACCTTCGATCTAAACCAGCATCTGCAGTTTTCTTTCCTACACAACCCGCCTCCCGGCCCGGGTGGCCGCCATTGGTGGAGCGGGAGCACGTGGCCGCTGGCTGGGTGAGGTCACGTGGGGCGCGGGGCGGTGACGTCACCCTTTGTCCCTTATTTGGGAGTGAGGAAGTTGGCAACCCTACTAATATGGGACAAGGGCGGTCCCGTACGGGACAAACCAATTTTGCCCAAAATACGGGATGTCCCGGCTAATACGGGACAGTTGGCAACCCTAGTTGTGTCACCTTGAAAGACACCAGGAGGCTTTTCTGCAAGGTAACACATTAGTAGAGCAGATGGATATTACCAAGAACGAGAGAATGCTGATGGTTTAAGTGATACAAGTGTGAAACAGCTGCAAAAGAGGCGACCGCTTTGAGCTTGACTAAAACAGATAAAGGAACTTGCGGAGTTTAGCGGGATATGGGCCAGACTCAGGCAGATGGGACTAGTGTAGATGGGGCAAGCTGGGCCGAAGGGCTTGTGCTGTACGACTCAATGCCTAGAATAGATGTTGGAATCTTGATTAAAACACAAAGTGCTGGAGTATCTCAGCGGGTCAGGAGCTCTTAAGGATAGCGGAGTCAGGGGGTATGGGGAGAAGGCAGGAACGGGGTACTGATTGAGAATGATCAGCCATGATCACATTGAATGGTGGTGCTGGCTCGAAGGGCCGAATGGCCTCATCCTGCACCTATTGTCTATTGTCTATCTCTGGAGAAACATGGATAGGTGACGTTTCACAGAATGCTGGAGTAACTCAGTGGGTCAGGCAGCATCTCTGGAGAACATGGATAGGTGACATTTCACAGAGTGCTGGAGTAACTCAGCGGGTCAGGCAGCATCCCTGGAGAACATGGATAGGTGACGTTTCACAGAGTGCTGGAGTAACTCAGCGGGTCAGGCAGCATCTCTGGAGAACATGGAGAGACAATATTTCGGGTCAGGATCCATCGCCTATCCATGTTCTCCAGAGATGGTTACTCCAGCACTCTGTGCTTTATTGAAAGCGGAAAACAGTGGATTGTGAAATCAAGATGCCTAAATCTCACTCAGCCGCTAAGCAAATGGATGATTAGCATGAGTTTCAGATTCTGTAATAACACTGCGCCCAAACAGTGAAAACAACATTTGCATGGTATTGTGTAACAGAGATTCAGTAGAAATCAGGTAGTGCAAGTCACAGAGTGTAGGAAGGAACTGCAGATACTGCACCCTACCACAACCAGAGAGTGGTCCAGAACTATCTACCTCACAGGTGACCCTTGGACTATCTTATAATCGGACTTTACTGGCTTTACCTTGCACTAAACGTTATTCTCTCATCATGTATCTATACACTGTGGTTCGATTGTAATCATGCATTTTCTTTCCGTTGAATGGTTAGCACGCAACATAAACTTTTCGCTGTACCTCGGTACACGTGACAATAAACTAAACTGAAACTGGTTTATACCGAAGGTAGACACAGAGTGCTGGAGTAACTCAGTGGGTCAGGCAGCATCTCTGGAGAAAAGGAATAAGAGACATTTCGGGTCGCAACCCTTCTTCAGACTGAAGACTTGTGTGAATTGCTGTGCCAATCTACTGTGTGAGTTCTGACAAGATATACAAAACTATTTTCCAACAACATTGTGGTATTCCTTTAACAATTAAACAAACTCTTAAAACCCACAGATTCAAACCGTTTGCTCCCAAAACTATAGCTTTAATCTGGGTAGTTTGCTCAAATGTCAACAAGCATGTACAATTAAGAAATTGTACTCTGGGATGTCTGCCAATGTTTTGGGTGGGGTTACCTTTCAGGATATTTTTAATAGCATATATCTACAGCAGAGCATCATTCAACAGAGCCGAGACCTAGTGTGAAAGTAACAACACTTTGGTGAACCACCAACATCGCCAATTCACAAGCAACATCTATTTAAAGCAGCAATCAGATACTACAAGTACGTCCCCAATAAAAGTCGGATAATGCTGAAAAGCATGCAGCGGGTGGAGAATAGTTTAGTTTATACAGTACAATACAATACAATATATCTTTATTGTCATTGTACAGGGGTACAACGAGATTGGGAATGCGCCTCCCATATGATGCAATTAATTAATGGCCTGTTTCTGCCCTGTCTCTCTAAACTAAACATCTAAAGAGCCCTAAAGCTAATTAAATATAGGATGTATTTCAGAACTATAAATAGTTTGAGCAGAATCCCCCTTGATTTACTTTCTATTGGTGTGTTGTACATTTGTAAAGGTTTAGATCAATCAAGAAAAGCCAATATATATTTGCTATAAGCAGTTTGTGATTGATTATTTGAATGATTGGGTTTGCCTACTTGGTTTAGCATTCAGTTTATTTTCGTCATTGTTTCTCCAAAATAATCAACACACAGAAGTTTCTATCAGCCTTACTTTCAGCTAATAATGACAATAGATATAAATGGGTATAATATACTTGCCATTACTTCAGGGCGGCACGGTGGCGCAGCGGTAGAGTTGCTGCCTCACAGCGCCAGAGACCTGGGTTCGATCCTGACTCCGGGTGCTGCCTGTACGGAGTTTGTACGTTCTCCCCGAGACCGTGTGGGGTTTGCTCTGGTTGCTCTGGTTTCCTGCCATGCAAAGCTAGATTGAGTATCATGCAAGGCGTGCAGGTTTGGAGGTTAATTGGCTTCTGTAAATTGTTCTTAGTGTGTAGGATAACCTTAGGGTATGTGGTGATCGCCGGTCGGTGTGGAATGGGTGGGACTAAGGGCCTGTTTGCACACTCTCTCTCTAAAGCTCAAAGTAAAGTCTAGAAATAAACATAAAAGTGGGTTGTAGTAACTCCGGGTATGTGAGAAGACAAAGGCACAGTGAAGACATATATAGGTATGTTCAGACTGGACTTGTTGGGCCGAAGGGCCCGTTTCTACGCTGTTTCTCTAAACCAAACCAAGCTGGCTTACAGTCAGAAACAGGAGAATGTGTAATGGGGGAATAAAGAAATACCAGATCAATCAAAGACTTTGGTTCAGGCATTATAGACGAGGAAGCAATTATCATCCTGGAAATACCAGGGAACAAAGAGTGTGGTGGAAAGGAGGAATAAAAGAAAATTGTTTTTTTTGTGAGAAAACCAGCTCAGGAGAAATCAATGGGTCCAAAAACTGATCAATCCGCAGAGTTCTAATAGAGGTAACCATGGGAACAGCGGATGCATTAGTAATCACCTTCCTAAATTCTATAGATGGGGGAACAGTCCCTGGAGAGTGGAAAATGTAACGTCGCTCTTCACAAAGAGAGAGGGGGGTTTAAGCAAGGATCTACCTAGTGTCTATAATGGAGAAAACATTGGAGGCTATTGAAAAGGATGTGATAACAGGACATTTAGAAATTAGAGATGAGATTGCGTATCATCCAGTATAACCATGGCTGATTTAGCCAGAGATGCTGACTGACCCTCTGAGTTATTCCAGTTTGTGTCTATCTTCAGTGCAAACCAGCTTCTGTAGTTCCTTCCTAAACTAGCTTCCGAGCCCTGAGGAAGCAATATTCCTTTTGCTACTTTTTAATCTGTTGGATATGTTATCAGGGCTCAGGGCTAATAGGACTCTCACAAGAATGCCTGCTTGTCATGTTTTTTTAACGAGGTTTCTCAATTCCAATATTACCCTTCCACCTAGCAAAGATAGCAGTGCGAAATTCACTTCCTGTCAACAAAACTAATCGTGCAAACGTCAAGCAGCTTTTTAAAAAAGACTTGGGATCCGGCCAATACCAGTAAAATGAAAACTCACGCATCCCTCATTTGCCCTGAGGGGGTGAAGTCAATTACTTAATGGGACCTGTGCCATCTCAAGGCAGAAGATAGACTCAAAGTGCTGGAGTAACTCAGCGGGACAGGCAGCATCTCTGAAGAGAAAGAATGGGTGACGTTTTGGGTCGAGACCCTTCTTTTCCCATCCGCCTCCACCTCAAGGACAGAGGCCTCATCTCAAGGCAGGGTCCAGTCAGGGTGGCTTGTTCCTTTCCCTGATTTAATCCAGCAAAGTTCATGGTCTGTGGCAGGAAGCCACAGACATCGGGTTTCTTCAACTCAAGTTCACTGAAGCAACTTTCCTTCTCTCCAGAGATGCTGCCTGTCCCGCTGAGTTACTCCAGCATTTTGTGTCTTTCTTAGGTTTAAACCAGCATCTGCAGTTCCTTCCTACACATCAAATTCTAACAGATAAGAGATGGGCCAAAGGGCCGTGCTCTAGTGCTGCACTGTTCGATGTATCGAGATTAGTACAGGTGTCAGGGGTTATGGGAGAGAAGGTAGGCGAATGGGGTTAGGAGGGAGAGATAGATCAACCATGATTGAACGGCGGAGTAGACATGATGGGCCGAATGGCCTAATTCTACTCTTATGAGATGGTACATTGAGTTTAATATTCCTGATGGCAAGTGCCTACCGTGACCAGGAGTCCCATGAGGCTGACAGAGGTGATCCAGGAATTGATGAGGTGCAACTACCTGTAACCAAAAGAAAAAACAAACACACAAAGCATGGAGGAATAGAGAAAGTAAGATGAAGCACCTTAGTCGTTGTAAAGCTGATTGGAACTAATGTTAAATCAATGCAAGTAACCTGGGGCAAAACATTAATGCACAGAGACTGACATGAGAAATGGTTGGGATCTCATTTAATGTTCCTCTGGGTTCATAACTCCATAAACATAGAAACATAGAAAATAGGTGCAGGAGTAGACCATTCGGCCCTTCAAGTCAGCACCACCATTCAATATGTGCAAGAAAATAACTGCAGACGCTGGTACAAATCGAAGGTATTTATTTCACAAAATGCTGGAGTAACTCAGCAGGTCAGGCAGCATCTCAGGAGGGAAGGAATGGGTGACGTTTCGGGTCGAGACCCTTCTTCTGACTGATCACCATTCAATATGATCATCCCTGATCGTCCAAAATCAGTACCCCGTTCCTGCTTTTCTCCGTATCCCTTGATTCTGTTAGACCCAAGAGCTATATTCAACTCTCTCTTGAATACATCCAGTGAATTGGCCTCCACTACCTTCTGTGGCAGAGAATTCCACAGATTTCACAACTCTGTGGGTGAAAAGGTTTTTCCTCATCTCAGTCCTGAATGGCCGACCCCTTATTCTTAAACTGTGGCCCCTGGTTCTGGACTCCCCCAACATTGGGAACATGTTTCCTGCATAAGATGTTGTGAATGCCAAAGGAGAGATATACGACAGAGTGTTCAATGTAAATACATGAAAACTAAACTCAAAAGAAAATGCATTGTCAGTGTGGCCTCATTGTTTGAAGAGTTTTTTTTCTTTAGAATTGACGGTTTATCCTTCCACATTGAAATTGATATGAACAGGCAGGGGATGAAAGGATATGGACCGTGTGCAGGCCGATAAGAGTCGGCTTGGCATAATGTTTGGCACAGGCATAGTGGGCCGAAGGGCCTGTTCTTGTGCTATGCTGTTCCATGTTCTATCTTCTATGAAATTGATTCCATGCTTCAGTGATTGGAAATTTGGGATCAGTTCCACAGCTATAAATGTTCTCAATTTTCACATCCATTTTTCATCGACTCAAAAGTCAGAAGTTAATTTTCATTTTCTGTTGTTTTTGATAGTGTGATTATCGTCTTGTCGGGTCTGCATCGTGCTCTAATACGTGTTGCCTCTCTGATTAGGTGGAGCTGTGAAGGTAGTAGAGGGTTAGACTGGAGGGCTTTGACAAGCACAGAAATCCAAAGACGATAAAGTCACAAAGATTTCTGCTGTTGAGAAAAATTGTGTATTGAGTGATGATTAACCTACAAACCTGTCCATCTTTGCAGTGTGGAAGGAATCCGGAGATCCCAGACTAAACCCACGCAGTTTACGGGGAGAACGTACAAGTTTGTACGGAGTTTGTATGTTGTTTCCCATGACCGGTGTGGGTTTTCTCCGGGTGCTCCGGTTTCCTCCCACACTCCGAAAATGTACAGGTTTGTAGGTTAATTGGCTTGGTATGAATGAAAACGTTTACCTAGTGTGTGTAGGACAATAGACAATAGGTGCAGGAGTAGGCCATTCAGCCCTTCGAGCCAGCACCACCATTCAATGTGATCATGGCTGATCATTCTCAATCAGCACCCCGTTCCTGCCTTCTCCCCATACCCCCTGACTCCGCTATCCTTAAGAGCTCTATCTAGTTGTAGGAAGGATCTGCAGATGCTGGTTTAAACTGAAGATAGATGCAAAATGCTGGAGTAACTCAGTGGGACAGGCAGTGTAGTGTTAGTGTGCGGGGATCGTTGGTCAGTGCGGATTCGCTGGTATGGGCTGTAGCTCTAAACTAAACTAAACAAAATCACCTGGAATTCTGAACAGGTTTCTTAGTTCCCCTCTTGAGCTTCTAGTCTGGGTTAAAACACCTCATCTCCTCCAATCTCTTTATCACAGTTGAAGCCTTGTACTCTGATGGCATCTTATTGAATCATACTAACATGTCCTTGACTTCTTCTCTAATGTATCACTTCCCAGAGCTGAAACCATCATGTTTCCCATGACTCAGTGGGAACAAATGCAATAAAATACGCTGATTATCGCAGTGGGAGATAGACCATCACAGCTTGATCTTCCAAAACCAGATCAATTTTCTACATCTCTTTCATGAGAAAGAAAGCGAAGCTTTAAAGTGGACGGGTTTGTGGTTTTGTGGAACATCAAATTCATCAGAGAATTGTTTACGCAGCCCGGACCATCACACAAATCAACCTCCCTTCCATTGACTCCATCTACACCTCACGCTGCCTCGGCAAGGCCAGCAGCATCATTAAGGACCAGTCTCACCCGGTCACTCCCTCTTCTCCCCTCTCCCATCAGGCAAGAGGTACAGGAGTGTGTAAACGCACACCTCCAGATTCAGGGACAGTTTTTTTCCCAGCTGTTATCAGGCAACTGAACCATCCTACCACCAACTAAAAAACAGTTCTGACCTTTCCATCTAACTCATTGGAAACCTTTGGACTATCTTTAATCAGATTATACCGGACTTTATATTGTACCAAACGTTGTTCCCTTTATCCAATATCTGTACTTAGTGATGGCTTGATTGTAATCATGTACAGTCTTTCCTCTGACTGCTCGGCATGCAACAACAAAGTTTTTCTCTGCACCATGGAACTCACTGCATATCGGTCGGCACACGTGACAATAATCTAAACTAAACTAACGATGTTTACCACATCAGGCAAAGCTACGTTGGAATACATGGTAAAAGAGTGTTTAAACTGATGACCATGGACTGAAAGTAGACTGAGAGGTGTTGCTAATTTGCTAAATAAACATTATATGCCAGTGAATGGAATTCTCCTCTGTGAGCTGGATATTGTTGGTTGATAGAATCAATGTGACAGATGCGTTAAAGCAGCCAGCTAATTTTTTTAATTTGGTTTTGACTGTAATGAAATCTAGTTCTGTGCATGACAGGATGGTTTAATTGACATTTCTGTCAACTTGAAGTGGATGAAGAATGATTGAGGTGTGGTTCCCATCTTCCCAAGTGCTTCTCAGGTATTTGGTGCAGTGGGTAGAGCTGCTGCCTCACAGCGCCAGAGATCCCGGTTCGATCCTGTCCGCGGGTGCTGTCTGTGTGGAGTTTGCACGTTCCCACCGTGACCGCCTGGGTTTCCTCTAGTTGCTCCAGTTTTGTCCCATATCTCAAAAATGTGCGGGTTTGTCGGTTGATTAAATTGCTCCTCGTGTGTCGGGTATGGAAATGGGATAACATGGAGCTAGTCGGCGGGGTGCCCGGGGTGATCCCTGGTCAGCATGGACTCGATGGGCCGATGGGCCTGTTTCCACACTGCATCTCTAAACAATAAACAAAGCCCGAGATAACTCACACCGTCGTCTGTAGAATGTACAAACACCATACAGTCTGAAGAAGGGTCTCGACCTGAAACGTCACCCATTCCCTCTCTCCGAGATGCTGCCTGACCTGCTGAGTTACTCCAGCATTTTTTAACACCATACAGACAGCAGCCGAAGTCAGGATTGAACCTGGGTCTCTGGGTGCTTGAGGCAGCAACTCTCCAACTTACTGGGCGGCACGGTGGCGCAACGGTAGAGTTGCTGCCTTACAGCGAATACAGCGCCTGAGACCCAGGTTCGATCCTGACTACGGGCGCCGTCTGTACGGAGTTTGTACGTTCTCCCCGTGACCTGCGTGGGTTTTCTCCGAGATCTTCGGTTTCCTCCCACACTCCAAAGACGTACAGGTTTGTAGGTTAATTGACTGGGTAAATGTAAAAATTGTCCCTAGTGTGTGCAGGATAGTGTTAATGTGCGGGGATCACTGGGCGGCGCGGACTCGGTGGGCCGAAGGGCCTGTTTCCACGCTGTATCTCTAAATCTAAATCTAAAATCTCCATGCTGCTTCACCGTGTCGTCCAATGGTTGGAAGAGACTTCATTCAAAATATCCAAAAAACATGATTAAAGAATCCTTGAAGAAGGGTCTCGACCCACAACGTTACCTATTCCTTTTCTCTGGAGATGCTGCCTGACTCGTTGAGTTACTCCAGCACGTTGTGTCTATCTGCGATTAAACAATTTGCCTTTTTGCGGATATTTTTGCCAAAATCTCTCTATTTATTTCCATGCCTTGGCAGTCTGCAGGCATGTTATAACAGGGAGAAACAGTAAAACCTGTAAGACACAAGGCACAACTGGTGCCCGATGGAGAGATTTATTATTATGTGGGCATACACTAGCCATGGGAGACTGAATCTACTTGCAGACAACCAAACAATGGGCAACAAATACGAACTGGAAGGTTGAACATTTTTACAGATTTATGTTCCAAATCTACGTGAGCCCCAGCATCTGGCGGCCGCCATTGGTGGAGCGGGAGCATGTGGCCGCTGGCTGGGTGAGGTCACGTGGGGCGCGGGGCGGTGACGTCACCTTGTCCCGTATTTGGGGGTGAGGAAGTTGGCACCCTACTAATACGGGACAAGGGTGGTCCCGTACCTACAGGACAAACTAATTTAGCCCAAAATACGGGATGTCCCGGCTAATACGGGACAGTTGGCGACCCTAGGCACCAGTGACCTCAGCAAAACATGTGATTTTAAGTAAACTCAGACATCTTTAGTTTTTGACTGACTACTACAGCACCTGTAGAAGGCCAACCTCTTACTCACTGCAGGTTCGTGCCTGGTAAGAAACTCAAACCATGTGATGTTTATGCTGGAGAGGTTTTTTCTGCTGTGAGTCAGATGTCAGGCGATCATTTTCGATACCTGATATGCACAAACACAGCTACTGGATTTAACAAAGTCTATAGCAGTTAGTCTCTATCAGTAACTCAGCGGGACAGGCAGCGTCTCTGGAGAGAAGGAATGGGTGATGTTTTGGGTCGAGACCCTTCTTCAGACTGAAGTCCCGCTGAGTTATTCCGGCATTTTGTGTCTCTGAGAATTACTTACTAATTAGTTAGTAAGTTTGTTTGGTTTATTGTCACATGTACGGTGTACAGTGAAAAACATTTTGATGCATGCTAACCAGTCAACTGAAAGACTATGCGTGATTACAATCGAGCCGTCCGCAGTGGACAGATACAGGATAAAGGGAATAATGCCAAAGTAAAGTCTGATTCAAGATAGTCCGAGGTAGATAGTAGTTCAGGCAACAACTGCTCTAGTTGTTGATAGGATGGTTCAGTTGCCTGATAACAGCTGGGAAGAAACTGGCAATTGGATTAATTGGAACCAGTTTGAAGGGACTGGTGATGTGGGCAGTGGAAGGAAGGTTAATTTAGCACAGAGAAGTTTAGTTTAGCTATTATTATTACGTGTGCCGGGGTGCAGTGGAAAGCTTTTGTTTGTGTGCTGTCCAGTCAAAGAAAAGACTATATGTGATTACAATCAAGCTGTCCAGAGTGCACGAATAAAGATATTGGGTGCAACGTTTAGTGCAAGATACAACATTGAAGTCCAGTGCAGTAGGAAGAAGAAAGAAAAAGTAGTTTGTGTTGAACAAAGACCGCAGGTCTTCACATAATCAAACCACTGTGTCTGCCGTAACTAGTTGATGGTTAATTAATGAAGACTAAACTTCACGGTTCCCACCAAACATTCCTTTAGGTCGTGGAGGTCTCGGGTTAAGGGGGTGTTCTTGAAGACGATGCGTGCACAACTCTTTGCAGTTTCCAGCGGTCCTGGCTGGAGCTGTGATATGTGCACCTCCATGTAATTGGACGGGACCGATGGCTGAGTGGAGCAGAGATTACAAGAAGCAAAAGGAGATGTGAATCTCTGAGGAGGAAGGACAGGTTGTGGTATTCTACGTGTGTGTACTTGATCACGACATGTTCTTGTGCAGGCTGCGTCTGAAACGCAGTAACTTATCCCCTCTGTTGACGGATCAGTGTGTTTTCAGCAGTTTCTGCTGTTTACTTACTTTATACTTTAGACTTTAGAGATACAACGCGGGAACAGGCTCCCCGGTCCACGATGTTTGTGCCGACCAGCGATCACCACGTACACTAGCACGATCCTACACACTAGGGACAATTTACAATTTTATAGGAACATAGAACATAGAAAATAGGTGCAGGAGGAGGCCATTTGGCCCTTTGAGCCAGCACCACCATTCATTGTGATCATGGCTGATCATCCACAATCAATACCCCGTGCTTGCCTTCTCCCCATATCCCTTGATTCCACTAGCCCCCAGAGCTCTATCTAACGCTCCCTTAATTCCATCCAGTGATTTGGCCTCCACTGCCCTCTGTGGCAGAGAATTCCACAAATTCACAACTCTCTGGGTGAAAAAGTTCCTACTCACCTCAGTTTTAAATGGCCTCCCCTTTATTCTAAGACTGACGCCCCTGGTTCTGGACTTGCCCAACATTGGGAACATTTTTCCTGCATCTAGCTTGTCCAGTCCTTTTATAATTTTATATGTCTCTATAAGATCCCCTCTCATCATCCTTCTAAACTCCAGTGAATACAAGCCAATTTTGTTTTTACCGAAGCCAATTAACCTACAAACCTGCACGTCTTTGGAGTGTGGGAGGAAACCGGAGCAACCGGAGAAAACCCATGCGGGGAGAACGTACAAACTCGGTACAGACAGCACCCATAGCTAGGATCGATCATGGGTCTCTGGCGCTGTGTGGCAGCAACTCTACCGCTGTGCAGCTGTGGAGGGAGAGAGCCAACTCAAACTCTCAGCACTCTGTCTGTCCCTCAGTGTCTGGCCGGAGGGGTTTCAACCTGTAACGGGTCCAGTTCTTGTCATCTGTTAACCTTTCAGATTGGATCTGTTTCATATAAAGCAGAAAAAAGACACAGAATCAAACACGAGATCAAACACAGAACAGTCAAGCACAGGAACCTGCCCGTCAGCCCACACTATTTGTGTTGAACATCGTGCCAAGTTAAGTTGATCTCATCTGCCAACACATAATCCATATCCCTCTAATCCCTCCACTTCCACCTACCACGTGGCTATTTAAACACCACCATGGTATCTGCCTCCAACACCACCCCTGGCAATGCGTTCCAGGCCCCCAACTGTGATCATTTAGTTTAGTTTAGAGATGCAACATGGAAACAGGCCCTTCGGCCCACTGAGTCTACGCCGACCATCGGTCACCTGCACACTAGATCTATCCGACACACTAGGGACACTTTAAAGAAGCCAATTAACCTACAAACCTGCACGTCTTTGGAGTGTGGGAGGAAACCAGAGCACCTGGAGAAAACTCATGCAGGTCACGGGGAGAACGTACAAACTCCGTACAGACAGCACCCGTGGTCAGGATCGAAGTTGGGTCTCTGGCGCTGTGAGGCAGCAACTCTACCGCTGTGCCACCTTGATCCTATCTGCAATCAAATGGTAGTATTTTGGCTCACTCTGTTTTTGGCAGAAATCCCATGAATCCCGCTTCTTTGCTCTGTCTCCAGAGTCCGACGGATATTTCCCTTTGACCTATTCATTGAATTCCCCTTTGAGATTTACGCTGCACTTTACAAAAGAATAAAATTGTGCAAATCTACCTCTCTGAACACACCCTGATGAAAGCAAATCATTTCCTATCAGCTCTCTGTAGGTTGACAGGGGACCACACCTTCCTTGGCTTATTATCAAAGGTCTCTGCAACTTTCAGGATTAGTGTTGCTTGTAGATTAGTCAGGCAGGGATAGTCATCCTGAGGAACCAGTCCATCCCTGAGCTGCACTGAGTCATTTCTTGGAGCTACCAATCACTTAGAAAGAAGATTGTGTAATAATAGTCTCAGAGTTTGTCTTTCCTGTTTCTTTATTTTGCCTCACATGCACCAACTGATCAGGTAAAGTCACATTTCCTAGGAGCGTCTCTTCAATATTGCAGGCAATTGTGTGTGTGTGTGTGTGTGTGTGTGCGCGTGTGTGCGCGTGCGTGCGTGCGTGTGTGTGTGTGTTTAGGGAGAGAGAGAGAGGTATATCATTAGATATAGGTAGGTATATAGATAGATGTATGTATGTATGTGAAGGAAGTGCAGATGCTAGATAGACAAAGTGCTGGAGTAACTCAGTGGGATAGGCAGTATCTCTGGAGAGAAAGAAATGGGTTTCTCAACTCGAAACGTCACCCATTCCTTCTCTCCAGAGATGCTGCCTGTCCTGCTGGGTCTATTTTGTGTCTATGTAGATATGTGTGTGTATGTATATATGTGTATATATATAATGTATGTGTGTATATGTGTACACACACACACATAAGACTGTATCCTTGATCATATATATATAGATATATCCACATATGTATATATATATACATGATCATGGACACAATCCTACTGAATCTATCCAGGATTCGAATATCCAGGTTTTGCTAATGTTATAGACATTGCTGATAGAATTTGTAATGGTGCTGGTGAATGGCTGGGTGATTGTTGATCTAGTGAGTTGATATCCGTCCAGGCTCTTTGTCATTTCATTATTTTTGCTCTTTATTTTATAAAGCGGTGTGTGGTTGTTGCGAAAGGTTTATTGTTGTTTGAATGATGGACGGACGGGAAATTACAGCGTGGAGGTGAATCGCTCGGTTGATTGACACACAATGTTTATTGGCTGCTTTCACTCAGAACTAGGAAACGATTAATGAGTGCAGATTCAAGGCAATTCAGGAGCAGGTTGTGTATGGGGATGGGACACAGGAACCAACCCTAGTGACAACTGCAGCGTAACAATGTATTTCACAATTCACTAATTGCAGTGAAAATGTAAATCTAACTATATATTTTTACAGTTGTAATTAAGGTCCATTCCAAACCCTGATCAACATGGATACTTTAGACTGCAGAGGTACATAGAAACATAGAAAATAGGTGCAGGAGTAGGCCATTCGGCCCTTCGAGCCTGCACCGCCATTCAATATGATCATGGCTGATCATCCAGCTCAGTAACCTGTACCTGCCTTCTCTCCATACCCCCTGATCCCTTTAGCCACAAGGGCCACATCTAACTCCCTCTTAAATATAGCCAATGAACTGGCCTCAACTACCTTCTGTGGCAAAGAATTCCACAGACTCACCACTCTCTGTGTGAAGAAATGTTTTCTCATCTCGGTCCTAAAAGACTTCCCCCTTATCCTTAAGCTGTGACCCCTGGTTCTGGACTTCCCCAACATCGGGAACAATCTTCCCACATCTAGCCTCTCCAACCCCTTAAGAATTTTATATGTTTCTATAAGATCCCCCCTCAGTCTTCTAAATTCCAGCGAGTATAGACAATAGACAATAGAAAATAGGTGCAGGAGTAGGCCATTCAGCCCTTCGAGCCAGCACCGCCATTCAATGCGATCATGGCTGATCACTCTCAATCAGTACCCCGTTCCTGCCTTCTCCCCATACCCCCTCACTCCGCTATCCTTAAGAGCTCTATCCAGCTCTCTCTTGAAAGCATCCAACGAACTGGCCTCCACTGCCTTCTGAGGCAGAGAATTCCACACCTTCACCACTCTTTGACTGAAAAAGTTCTTCCTCATCTCCGTTCTAAATGCCCAGTCTATCCAGTCTTTCTTCATATAAAAGTCCTGCCATCCCAGGGATCAATCTGGTGAACCTTCTCTGTACAGCGCGGAACTAGGCCCTGCAGCCCACCGAGTCCGTGTTGACCAGCGATCCACGTACACTAAAACTATCCGACACGCTAGGGACAATTTACAATTTTACTGGAGCCAATTAACCTGCACACCTGCACGTCTTTGGAGTGTGGGAGGAAACCGGAGCACCCGGAGAAAACCCACGTGGTCGCAGGGAGAACGTGCAAATTCCGTGCAGACAGCACCCGTAGTCGGGATCAAACCTGGGTCTCTGGCGCAGTGAGGCAGCAACTCTACCGCTGCGCCACCGTGCCGTTCTGATATATATTGAATACTTGAATATGCTTTTGACTTATTCCTAACATTCGTATTGTTAACTTAACTTTATCCTAAGCCGTATAATTATTGTGCTGTCCCAGAGTGACTTGTAGTTAGGGTTGCCAACTGTCCCGTATTAGCCGGGACATCCCGTATTTTTGGCTAAATTAGTTTGTCCAGTACGGGACCGCCCTTGTCCCGTATTAGTAGGGTTGTCAACTCCCTCACTCTCAAATAAGGGACAAAGGGTGACGTCACCGCCCCGCGCCCCACGTGACCTCACCCAGCCAGCGGCCACGTGCTCCCGCTCCACCAATGGCGGCCGCCATTGGTGGAGCGGGAGCACGTGGCCGCTGGCTGGGTGAGGTCACGTGGGGCGCGGGGCGGTGACGTCACCCTTTGTCCCGTATTTGGGAGTGAGGAAGTTGGCATCCCTACCTCTAATGAATCAAAACTGCTGCATCTTGGTGTTAAAGTCAGGGACCTACCTTGCTCTGACCGAAGCCCCACTGTGTGGTGTTGAGCGATATATATATATTCTTTGTGAGGCTTTGCGCTCTCACATTCCAGTAACTCTCCGCACAAGATCTGGTTTCCAGGCCCCTGACTGTCAACAATTATTTATCATGAAAGGAAATATGTATGAACTGATGGTAACATAGATGAGAACATCAGTTCAAACTGCAGTCAAGTTGCAGAGATCTTTAATCCGCCCCGCCACTGCATCGCTCGTACACAACGCTGGCTCATCGTCAAGAGTTGTTATATTCTCATAATGTCCCAGATAGAACAATGAATTTAACGACCGGCACGGTGGCGCAGCGGTAGAGTTGCTGCCTTCCAGCGAGTGTAGCGCCGGAGACTCAGGTTCGATCCTGACTACGGGCGCCGTCTGTACGGAGTTTGTACGTTCTCCCCGGGACCTGCGTGGGCTTTCTCCGAGATCTTCGGTTTCCTCCCACGCTCCAAAGACGTGCAGGTTTGTAGGTTAATTGACTGGGCAAATGTAAAAATTGTCCCTAGTGGGTGTGGGATAGTGTTAGCGTGCGGGGATCGTTGGGCGGCGCGGACCCGGTGGGCCGAAGGGCCTGTTTCCGCGCTGTATCTCTAAATCTAAATCTAAATCTAAAAAATTCTTACTTCCTGCAGCACAGCAGAATATGTAAACATTGGGTCTGAAGAAGAGTCTCGATCCGAAACGTCACCCATTCCTTCTCTCCCGAGATGCTGCCTGACCCACTGAGTTACTCCAGCATTTTGTGTCTACCTTCGATTTATACCCTGCATCTGCGGTTCCTTCCTACACATGTAAACATAGTGCACTGTAAACAATATCATAAACAAGAGAGAGAGAGAAGGAGGAAAGAAAATAAAAGAGAAAAAAAAGTGTAGGAAACAATGGAGAAGTAAGAAGAAGGGTCTCGACCCGAAACGTCACCCATTCCTTCTCTCCAGAGATGCTGCCTGTCCTGCTGAGTTACTCCAGCACATTGTGTCTATCTTTGGTGTAAACCAGCATCTGCAGTTCCTTCCTACCCATCAAGTAACTTTATTTGAAATGAGTCCAGAGAAATGAGAATTTGGAATTTTCTAAATTGGTTTTGAAATTGAAATATGTTTCAGATTATTTCACTTGAGTGTAATCCAACTAAATGTTACTGATGAGGAGGGTCAACTTTCAAGGAGCATGATCCTGGGGGAGGGAGAGGAAAGGGATGAACCTTTAAACTAAACTTTGATTAATTTCAAGCTATTTTAAAAATTCTATATTTGGTCAAATCTACCTCAACTTTAAATTTCTCTTTTGAACCTTGCCTATTTTCAGAACAATTGTTTTCATTTTATGCCCGCGTGTGTCTTTACTAAACAAAGCTCCTGTGAATCCGCATTGAATGTAATCACTGAACCTCATAAGAAATTAGCGGCAATTCTAGTTAAACCAAATACTGCCCACACTCTTTAGTTTAGGAAGGTACTGCAGATGCTGGTTTAAAGTGAAGATAGACACATAAAGCTGGAGTAACTCAGCGGGACAGGCAGCATCTCTGGAGAGAAGGGCCGAGACCTGTCTTAAGTCCGAAACATCACCCATTCCTTCTCTCCAGAGGTGCTGCCTGTCCCGCTGAGTTACTCCAGCACGTTGTGTCTATCTTGTTTAGTTAAGTTTATTGTCACGGGTACCGAGATACAGTGAAAAGCTTTTATTGTGTGCGAACCAGTCAGCGGAAAGACTCTACACATGATTACAATTGAGCCATCCGCAGTGTACAGATGCATGATAACAAGAATAATGTTTAGTGCAAGATAACGATCTGTTGGTCTTATGAAGTTTTCAATGCTCAGGTTAAGTTGAAAATTCAAACAGGATTGACTGAACATCTGAAGAAGGATCCCAACCCAAATCGTCACCTATCCATGTTCTCCAGAGTTGCTGCCTGACCTGCTGAGTTACTCCAGCACTCTGTGAAACGTCACCTATCCATGTTCTCCACCGATGCTGACTGACCCGCTGAGTTACTCCAGCACTTTGTGAAACGTCACCTATCCATGTTCTCCAGAGATGCTGCCTGACCCGCTGTGTTACTCCAGCACTCTGTGAAACGTCACCTATCCATGTTCTCCACCGATGCTGACTGACCTGCTGAGTTGCTCCAGTACTCTGTGAAACGTCACCTATCCATGTTCTCCAGAGATGCTGCCTGACCCACTGTGTTACTCCAGCACTCTGTGAAACGTCACCTATCCATGTTCTCCACCGATGCTGACTGACCTGCTGAGTTGCTCCAGCACTCTGTGAAACGTCACCTATCCATGTTCTCCAGAGATGCTGCCTGACCCGCTGAGTTACTCCAGCAAAACGTCACCTATCCATGTCCTCCAGAGATGCTGCCTGACCCTCTGAGTTACTCCAGCACTCTGTGTCCATCTTTACATATCCTAACCCCTTGCTTAAGTTGTGGAGAAATATAGTATAGAAACAGGCCCTTCAGCCCACCAACAGTTTCGACCCAAAACTGGGAGGCCAATTCTCTGAATTCATTCAAGAGAGAGCTAGATAGAGCTCTTAAGGATAGCGGAGTCAGGGGGTATGGGGAGAAGGCAGGAACGGGGTACTGATTGAGAATGATCAGCCATGATCACATTGAATGGCGGTGCTGGCTCGAAGGGCCGAATGGCCCCCTCCTGCACCTATTGTCTATTGTCTATTGCCCAAGGTTGTGGAGGAAGTCAATATAAGATGAAGCTGATTTGAGAGGGGTGTGCCGGGGCAGATGTGGTTGTGGAGCAGGGTGCCTGCTGGAGGAGAGGGTGATGTTATGGGCCAATAGTTTTGATACAGGAGTGTGCACAGCGTTGCATGTGGCAGCTATCAGACACCCGGCCAACTTGTGAGCACGTCAAGAAATGTTCAAGCAGTCTTTGTTTTCGACACATGATCACGTTGCCCCTGTAACCGAGCTGTTTCTAACCTTTCCCTGCGTGCTGTTTCTGTTGCAGGCTCAGCTTGGAGACGTAGCCGGGCTGCTTGAGTTTCACCGGAGCTGCTGGGACTGGCCGAGGAAGGTGACAGCCCAGTGTCCGCGTGGTCTTGGAACGCGCTGCCGAGCCCTACTGAGGATCGTACATCCACTTCAGGCACTCTGAGGGCCAGGCTGCGGACAGCCACTGCATCTCTGTAGCCACCATGAGCCTGGGCTGCCTGAGATACCTGCTACTGACAGCGACCACTCTGTACACAGCGGCACTAAACCAGCTCACCAACACGGAGCAAGACCAGGTCCCGAGAATTGTCTTCACTCACAGTAAGTGTGCCCACTCGCCACAGTGAAAGGTGATACGTTGAGTGTTTAGGAAGGAACTGCAGATGCTGGTTTCAACCGAAGATAGACTCAAAATGCTGGAGGAACTCAGCGGGACAGGCAGCATCTCTGGAGAGAAGGAATGGGTGACGTTTCGGGTCGAGACCCAAGGGTCTCTCCAGAGATGCTGCCTGTCCCACTGAGTTCCTCCAGCATTTTGCATCTACTGGGAATACACAACAGGTCAGGCAGCATCTGCTGAGACAAAATGTGAGGTTATCCACTTTGGCGGCAAGAACAGGAAAGCAGAGTATTACCTGAATGGTGACCGATTGGGAGAAGGGGAGATGCAACGTGACCTGGGTGTCATGGTGCACCAGTCATTGAAAGCAAGCATGCAGGTGCAGCAGGCAGTGAAGAAAGCGAATGGTATGTTGGCATTCATAGCAAGAGGATTTGAGTTTAGGAGCAGGGAGGTTCTGCTGCAGTTGTACAGGGCCTTGGTGAGACCGCACCTGGAGTATTGTGTGCAGTTTTGGTCTCCTAACCTGAGGAAAGACGTTCTTGCCTTAGAGGGAGTACAGAGAAGGTTCACAAGATTGATCCCTGGGATGGCGGGACTTACATATGAGGAAAGACTAGATAGACTGGGCTTGTACTCGCTGGAATTTAGAAGACTGAGGGGGGATCTTATAGAAACATATAAAATTCTTAAGGGGTTGGAGAGGCTAGATGCGGGAAGATTGTTCCCGATGTTGGGGGAGTCCAGAACCAGCGGTCACAGCTTAAGGATAAGGGGGAAGTCTTTTAGGACCGAGATGAGAAAACATTTCTTCACACAGAGAGTGGTGAGTCTGTGGAATTCTCTGCCACAGAAGGTAGTTGAGGCCAGTTCATTGCCTATATTTAAGAGGGAGTTAGATGTGGCCCTTTTTTCTAAAGGGATCAGGGGGTATGGAGAGAAGGCAGGTACAGGCTACTGAGCTGGATGATCAGCCATGATCATATTGAATGGCGGTGCAGGCTCGAAGGGCCGAATGGCCTACTCCTGCACCTATTTTCTATGTTTCTATGTTTCTATGTCTTTTCACTCTTTAGTACAATAGACAATAGACAATAGACAATAGGTGCAGGAGGAGGCCATTCAGCCCTTCGAGCCAGCACCGCCATTCAATGTGATCATGGCTGATCATTCTCAATCAGTACCCCGTTCCTGCCTTCTCCCCATACCCCCTGACTCCGCTATCCTTAGGAACTCTATCTAGTTCTCTCTTGAATCCATTCAGAGAATTGGCCTCCACTGCCTTCTGAGGCAGAGAATTCCACAGATTCGCAACTCTCTGACTGAAAAAGTTTTTCCTCATCTCAGTTCTAAATGGCCTACCCCTTATTCTTAAACTGTGGCCCCTGGATCTGGACTAGGTTAATTCCCGGAATGGCGGGACTGTCATATGTTGAAAGACTGGAGCGACTAGGCTTGTATACACTGGAATTTAGAAGGATGAGAGGAGATCTTATCGAAACGTATAAGATTATTCAGGGGTTAGAGGCAGGAAACATGTTCCCAATGTTGGGGGAGTCCAGAACAAGGGGCCACAGTTTAAGAATAAGGGGTAGGCCATTTAGAACTGAGATGAGGAAAAACTTTTTCAGTCAGAGAGTTGTGAATCTGTGGAATTCTCTGCCTCAGAAGGCAGTGGAGGCCAATTCTCTGAATGCATTCAAGAGAAAGCTGGATAGAGCTCTTAAGGATAGCGGAGTCAGGGGGTATGGGGAGAAGGCAGGAACGGGGTACTGACTGAGAATGATCAGCCATGATCACATTGAATGGCGGTGCTGGCTCGATAGGCCGAATGGCCTCCTCCTGCACCTATTGTCTATTGGCCCCCAACATTGGGAACATGTTTCCTGCCTCTACCTTGTCCAACCCCTTAATAATCTTATATGTTTCGATAAAATCTAAAATCTAAAAAAAAAATCTAAAAAAAGATCCCCTCTCATCCTTCTAAATTCCAGTGTGTACAAGCCTAGCCGCTCCAGTCTTTCAACAAGGTATCTTTCAGTAGTGTTATCAATTGAATTGACTATTGGATGAGATTTATTATCACGCACTATTACGCTCATTATTGCTAATATTGGGGGAGGCACGGTGGCGCAGCGGTAGAGTTGCTGCCTCACAGCGCCAGAGACCCGGGTTCGATCCTGACTACAGGTGCTGTCTTTACGGAGTTTGTAACTTCTCCTTGTATGTTTGTATGTTCACCTCACCCAGCCAGCAGCCGCCATTGGTGGAGCGGGAGCACTTGGCCGCTGGCTGGGTGAGGTTACGTGGGGCGCGGGGCTGTGGCGTCACCCTTTGTCCCTTATTTGGGAGTGAGGAAGTTGGCAACCCTACTAACACGGGACGGAGGGCGGTCCCGTATGGGGCAAACTAATTTAACCCAAAAAACGGGATGTCCCGGCTAATACGGGACAGTTGGCGACCCTAGGGGAAGGAGGGGGGTGAGTTTGGGGGAATGTCTTCACTACCAAGTGTGCGTGCAATGCTCGCTGACTAATTGTTGGCAGCCTCTGTGTGGGAGATAAGAGGTGAGGTGATTGAGTTAAGGTGCATCAAATGGTGAGTGATTCTCTGAGCAAGTCTGCACAGACTTGGCACAGAACAGATAGAACGTAATGGATGCAGAACAGTGAGTTTCAGATAAAAAGATAGATATTCAACTTTGGCGCAGTTTATTGCTCAGAACAGAAATCAACATGTTTCATAGAATTTAGCTGAACGATTTGTGTACGTGTAACACATGGAGATTTCCGATAAGGACAAAGAATGTAACAAACAGGTTTTGTGGTTGTGTTAAAAAAAGGAACAATGTGCTGGAGTAACTCAGCAGGTCAGGCAGCATCTCTGGAGGATATGGTTAGGTGACGTTTCACAGAGTGCTGGAGTAACTCAGCAGGTCAGGCAGCATCTCTGGAGGATATGGTTAGGTGACGTTTCACAGAGTGCTGGAGTAACTCAGCAGGTCAGGCAGCATCTCTGGAGGACATGGTTAGGTGACGTTTCACAGAGTGCTGGAGTAACTCAACAGGTCAGACAGCATCTCTGGAGGACATGGTTAGGTAACGTTTCGGGTCGGGACCCTTCTTCAGACACTGAAGATTAGTGCGGATTACCACAATGACACAGATGTAGAGTTGCTGCCTCATGGTGTCAGAGACCTAGGTTCGATCCTGACTACGGGTGCTGTCTGTGCAGAGTATGTACGTTCTCCCTGTGACCACATGGGTTTTCCCCGGGTGCTCTGGTTTCCAACCACACTCCAAAGACTTGCAGGTTTGTAGGTCGATTGACTTCGATAAAATTGTGAATTGTAAAGTGTGATAGAGTTAGTGTGCGGGGTGATCGCTGGTCGGCACAGACTTGGTGGGCCGAAGGGCCTGTTTCCACACTGTATCTCAAATGTCTAGAGATGATTCCAGGATGATTCCGGGATAAGTAGGGTTGCCTACTGTCCCGTATTAGCAGGGACATCCCATATTTTGGACTAAATTAGTTTGTCCCGTACGGGACCGCCCTTGTCCCATATTAGTAGGGTTGCCAACTTCCTCACTCCCAAATAAGGGACAAAGGGTGACAACATCGCCCCGCGCCCCACGTGACCTCACCCAGCCAGCACCCACGTGCTCCCTCTCCACCAATGGCGGCCGCCATTGGTGGAGCGGGAGCACGTGGCTGCTGGCTAGGTGAGGTCACATGGGGCGCAGGGCGGTGACATCACCTTGTCCCGTATTTGGGAGTGAGGAAGTTGGCAACCCTAAGGATAAGTGACTTTAGTTATGTGGATGGAGTGGTTAGATTTAGCTCCTAGGGCTAATGGAATTAAGGGATATGGGGAAAAAGCAGGAACGGGGTACTGATTTTGGATGATCAGCCATGATCGTATTGAATGGCGGTACTGGCACGAAGGGCCGAATGGCCTATCCCTGCGCCTATTTTCTATGTTTCTATAAGAAAATAACTGCAGATGCTGGTACAAATCGAAGGTGTTTATTCACAAGATGCTGGAGTAACTCAGCCGGTCAGGCAGCATCTCAGGAGAGAAGGAATGGGTGACGTTTCGGGTCGAGACCCTTCTTCAGACTGATGTCAGGGGGGCGGGACAAAGGAAGGGTTTAGGTGGAGACAGGAAGATAGAGGGAGATCTGGGAAGGGGGAGGGGAAGAGAGGGACAGAGGAACTATCTAAAGTTGGAGAAGTCGATGTTCATACCGCTGGGTTGCAACTGCCCAGGCGAAATATGAGGTGCTGAACCTCCAATTTCCGATGGGCCTCACTATGGCACTGGAGGAGGCCCATGACAGAAAGGTCAGACTGGGAGTGGGAGGGGGAGTTGAAGTGCTCAGCCACCGGGAGATCAGGTTGGTTAAGGCTGACTTCTATGTTTCTATGCTTATTATCATACTTCCGTTGATGCCTTGTGTTTAAATTGGCTGTCATTTTGGAACATTCCAGTGGTAATTACGTTTAATGGTACATATTAATGTATAGTGCTTTGAGATACAGATAGATAGATTCTTGATTAGTACGGGTGTCAGGGGCTATGGGAAGAAGCCAGGAGAATGGGGTTGAAAGGGAAAGATTGATCAGCTATGATTGATAGACTTATAAGAAGATAACTGCAGATGCTGGTACAAATCGAAGGTATTTATTCACAAATTGCTGGAGTAACTCAGCAGGTCAGGCAGCATCTCGGGAGAGAAGGAATGGGTGACGTTTCGAGTCGAGACTCTTCTTCAGACTGATCAACTTGATAGACTTGATGGGCCCAATGGCCTAATTCTGCTCCTATCACTTATGAATTCATGAACATCCTGAAGCTGTAGTCTTTGCTATTTTAAGGCAAGTCTTTGCTTAAATTTACATCTGTGATAGTTGGACAGAGGAGAGAAACTGGTACTATTATGCTGTTCAAAATCGATGAGTGTCTAATTTTAAAATTCTGGCACGACGTCCATTCAATGTTATAAATACACACCCTCTCATCAAGGCTGCTGTATCTCACAGCTGTTTTGTAATTAGTTTCCTGTGGAGGTCACAGCAAAGGAAGCCAACTCATTAAACAGGGCCAAACGGTGTCATGCTTTACTGATAAAGTACCGAGTCATAGAATCACACAGCGTGGAAACAGGCCCTGTGGCCCAACTTGCCCACAACGGCCAACATGCCCCATCTACACTAATCCCACCTGCCTGTGTTTGGCCCATATCCCTCTAAACTTGTCCTATCCATGTGCTAAGTAAATGTTTCTTAAACATTGCGTTAGTCCCTGCCTCAACTACCTCCTCGTTCCATACACCCACCACCCTTTGTGCACGGTGGCGCAGCGGTAGAGTTGCTGCCTTCCAGCGAGTGTAGCGCCGGAGACTCAGGTTCGATCCTGACTACGGGCGCCGTCTGTACGGAGTTTGTACGTTCTCCCCGGGACCTGCGTGGGTTTTCTCCGAGATCTTCGGTTTCCTCCCACACTCCAAAGACGTACAGGTATGTAGGTTAATTGGCTGGGCAAATGTAAAAATTGTCCCTAGTGTGTGTAGGATAGTGTTAGTGTGCGGGGATCGCTGGGCGGCGCGGACCCGATGGGCTGAAGGGCCTGTTTCTGCGCTGTATCTCTAAATCTAAATCTAAAAGTTACCTCTCAGATTCCTATTAAATATTTCCCCCTTTTCACCATAAACCTGTGTCCTCTGGTTCTCGATTCCCCGACTCTGGGTAAGAGACACCATGCGTCTTCCCGATCTATTCCTCTCAAGACTTTGTAGACATGGCTTTTTTGATGCCACTTACATTAAAAAATTCCACGAAGCCTTCAGTCCCTGTGTGATGTTACTGTGCTGCAGACCCCCCAGCCTCTTCTGCCCTTGGGTTGTAGTTGGACTTTACACTTTAGAGATACAGTGCGGAAACAGGCCCTTCGGCTCACTGAGTCCGTGCCGACCTGCGATCACCCCATAATCTAACATTTTCCTACACACTCGAGACAATTTTACCGAAGCCTACAAAACCTATATGTATTTGAGAGATGAGAAAACATTTCTTCACACAGAGAGTGGTGAGTCTGTGGAATTCTCTGCCACAGAAGGTAGTTGAGGCCAGTTCATTGGCTATATTTAAGAGGGAGTTAGATGTGGCCCTTGTGGCTAAAGGCATCAAGGGGTATGGAGAGAAGGCAGGTACGGGTTACTGAGCTGGATGATCAGCCATGATCATACTGAATGGCGGTGCAGGCTCGAAGGGCCGAATGGCCTACTCCTGCACCTATTTTCTATGTTTCTATGTTTCTATGTATTTGGAGTGTGGGAGGAAACCGGAGCACCCGGAGAAACCCCACGCTGTCACAAGGAGAAGGTACAAACTCCGTACAGACAACGCCGATAGTCAGGATCAAACCTGGGTCTCTGGTGCTGTGAGGCAGCAACTCAACCGCTGAGCCCCGACTTGTATTGTTTTCGAGGGACATTGGAAAGACACAGAATGTGCAAATTGCTGTCAGCGCCGTGGGGTAGAGTCCAGTCTCAGCTTTACTGTCTGACCTCTTGTTTCATCCCCCACGTATATGTTATGTTGACCATAACTTGAGGTACCATTAGGGTTGCCAACTGCCCGTATTAGCCGGAACATCCCGTATTTTGGGCTAAATTGGTTTGCCCTGTACGGGACCGCCCTTGTCCTGTATTAGGAGGCTTGCCAACTTCCTCACTCCCAAATACGGGACAAAGGGTGACATCACCGCCCCGCGCCCCACGTGACCTCACCCAGCCAGCGGCCACGTGCTCCCGCTCCACCAATGGCGGCCGCCCGGGCCGGGCAGGAGCACGTGGCCGCTGGCTGGGTGAGGTTACGTGGGGCGCGGGGCAGTGACGTCACCCTCTATTGGGAGGTGAGGAAGTTGGCAACCCTACTCCTCACCCACCTTGCACCGTCCAGCTTCTGACAGGAACTGTGTAGTTAACAACAGATCAATGAATTTCAGAGGGCAGTCTGATAAGTGGTTGAAACAGTGAACAACACTGTCACGTTGGGCGCGGGGCGGTGACGTCACCCTTTGTCCCGTATTTGGGAGTGAGGAAGTTGGCAAACCCTGCATTAATGTGTGTGGAGGAGAGTGATTGCCCTTGAATATACGAGCGTTATTTGTTCAGGCTGTTATTAATGTTTCATTTCTCGAGGGCATCCATTGCAATTCATGGTCAGTAAACTAACGGCACTTTGAAGCAGCCTGAGGTACTCTGTACAAGCGGCCAGCACGCGGTTGTCCGTTTACGCATTGAACCTCACGTTGCCCTGTAGTCCCGTGTTGTTTTGGAAGGTTGTCAGATGGTCACCGGGTGCCACTAAAGGCAGTGCCGTCGTTTAGTCGAGGTCAAGTTGACATAACACCAGCCAATTCCTCTTGTAATTTGTAGCAAGCAGCAAAACAAGAGGAGTTGAGTATAGGACCAAAGAGGTCCTTCTGCAGTTGTACAGGGCCCTAGTGAGACCGCACCTGGAGTACTGTGTGCAGTTTTGGTCTCCAAATTTGAGGAAGGATATTCTTGCTATTGAGGGCGTGCAGCGTAGGTTTACTAGGTTAATTCCCGGAATGGCGGGACTGTCATATGTTGAAAGACTGGAGCGACTAGGCTTGTATACACTGGAATTTAGAAGGATGAGAGGAGATCTTATCGAAACGTATAAGATTATTAAGGGGTTGGACACGTTAGAGGCAGGAAACATGTTCCCAATGTTGGGGGAGTCCAGAACACGAGGCCACAGTTTAAGAATAAGGGGTAGGCCATTTAGAACTGAGATGAGGAAAAACTTTTTCAGTCAGAGAGTTGTGAATCTGTGGAATTCTCTGCCTCAGAAGGCAGTGGAGGCCAATTCTCTGAATGCATTCAAGAGAGAGCTAGATAGAGCTCTTAAGGATAGCGGAGTCAGGGGGTATGGGGAGAAGGCAGGAACGGGGTACTGATTGAGAATGATCAGCCATGATCACATTGAATGGCGGTGCTGGCTCGAAGGGCCGAATGACCTCCTCCTGCACCTATTGTCTATTGCCTAAAACTGCTGGAAGCTGTCAGCAGGTCGGGCAGCATTTGTGGAAAGAGAAAACAGAGTTTAACTTCAGTGATGTTCTCATAGAGTCATAGAGTGACACAGTGTTGAAACAGACCCTTCGGCCCAACTAGTCCCACCTGCCAGTATTTGGCCCATATCCATCCAAACCTGCCCCATCCATGAATCCATTTTTATCAGAACTAGGAAGGAAAAGAGAAAACAACACATCTTTGACCTGAAACATCTATCTCTATACTAAAACTCATTTGTTTGTTCCTGAATTACAGCTGAAACGGTACACAATAGCCCAACAATTTTAGGCCTACTATATTCACCGTTGTCCCTTTGGTGCTAATGGAAGAAGTTTCATTGAAATCGGTGTTATAATTTTTAAGTTATTCACATTTTAAAGTTTAAATCTATCTCCTGGGGAGGGAGAGGGAGGGAGGGGGAGGAGGGAGGATCAGGGGGGTTGATGGGGTGGAGGGAGGGGAAGGGGGGGGAGGAAAGGGGTTGTGGAAGGGGGGGGAGGGGAGGGGGGGAGAGAGGAGGGGGGGAGGAGAGGGTGCTGCATCAATGCAGGAGGGGTTTGGGCCCAACGGGTCCACTTGGTCTATTTAACTCTGTTTCTCCTTTCACGGGTGACACCTGACTTGCTGAATGTTTAGTAGTATTTTTTTATTTCACTTTAGCTTTCCAGCACCTGTAGGCTTTTTTTTTTAACGTCAATCACAGGTAATTTGCAGGCTGGCTTTGAAAATAAATTCTTTGGCAAAGTTTATAGGAGGTGTAGAAGGTTGAGGGGGGACTTGATAGAGGTTTTTTAAATTTTGAGAGGGACGGACAGAGTTGACGTGGGTAGGCTTTTCCCTTTGAGAGTGGGGAAGATTCCAACAAGGGGACATAGCTTCAGAATTGAGGGACAAAAGTTTAGGGGTAACATGAGGGGTAACTTCTTTACTCAGAGGGTGGTGGCTGTGTGGAATGGGCTTCCGGTGGAAGTGGTGGAGGCAGGCTCGATTTTATTATTTAAGAGTAAATTGGATAGGTATATGGATAAGAGGGGATTAGAGGGTTATGGTCTGAGTGCAGGTAGATGAGACTAGGTCAGGGAGAGTGGTCGGCGTGGACTGGTAGGGCCGAACGGGCCTGTTTCCGTGCTGTAGTTATATGGTTATATGGTGTTGGGGGAAGGTTTTTTCATGGAGAGGGCTGTGGGTGCCTTGAAGGCACTGCCAGGGGTGATGGTGGAGGCAGGTATGATGGTGCATTTAAAGGACTTTTGCATCAGCACATGTGTATGCAGAGAACGGAGGGAGATGTATCATGTGCATTGGTTTAGTTTAGTCTAGAGGTACAGCACAGAAACGCCCTTTGGCCCACCGAGTCCATGCTGACCCCGTACGCACACAAGCAATGCTGGAGTAACTCAGCAGGTCAGGCAGCATCTCAGACCCTACCTTACACACGAGAGACAAGTTACAATCTTTACTGATACCAATTAACCTAAAAACCCATTTGGAATGTGGGAGGAAACCGGAGCACCCGGAGAAAACCCACGCTGTCACAGGCTGAACACACAAACTCAATACAGACCGCACCCGTAGTCAGGATCGAACCCATGTCTCTGGCATCATAGAACACGGTCCCGTTCCCATGCTGTAGTGTTCTATGTTCAATGTCCATCCGTGTGTTCGTTGATTCCTCAAAAGCCCAGAAATCTATCCACATTGTTTTAAATACAACCAGTGACTGGCCCAGACCCATCCTTCCACTGAAAGAGAATTCCAAAGATCCACCCACCTTTGAGTGAATGGATTTCCCCTCATTTCCGTGCCAGGTGGCCCAACCCTATTTTTGAGACTTCGAACCAGTAAACATATGACTAAGTAATGGGAGCCAGAGTTCATGAGAACTCACTCTGACTCGTGTATCGGAAGGAACTGCAGATGCTGGCTTAAATCGAAGGTGGACACAAAATGCTGGAGTAACTCAGCGGGACAGGCAGCATCTCTGGAGAGAAGGAATGGGTGACGTTTCGGGTCGAGACCCTTCTTCAGTCTGAAGGAGTGTCTCGACCCGAAACGTCACCCATTCCTTCTCCCCAGAGATGCTGCCTGTCCCGCTGAGTTACTCCAGCATTTTGTGTCCACCTTCACTCTGATTAGTGTCAACATCGATCCAGCATCATCGGACTTGGCTGACTGCCAATGTCCTCTGGATAGGACAGATAATCCCCTGGTTGTAGAGACATCATGGCAGTGAGCTGTATCTGTACCCGTGCAGTCTCTTCCACATCTCAAGAGCATCTTTGTCATTCATTATATATATAATATAAGACAATAACTGCAGATCCTGGTACAAATCGAAGGTATTTATTCACAAAATGCTGGAGTAACTCAGCAGGTCAGGCAGCATCTCAGGAGAGAAGGAATGGCCAACGTTTCGGGTCGAGACCCTTCTTCATTCATTAATTATTAGGTTTGAAGTATCTTTTAGTTCCTCAGTCTATGCAGCTCCATGCATAGTTAATTAGTGCATTATAATTAGAAACTATAATTAGTTTCAATTGTTTTAGTTCGGTTTACAATACGATACGATAGAACAGGAGGGAAATTGATCTACCTACAGTCATAAAAACACAAAATACATGAAACATGAAAATAAAGTTTATTGTCACGTGTACTGAGTGAGGTACAGTGAAAAGCCTTTGTTGCATGCCAACCAGTCAGTGGAAAGACTATACATTATTACAGTGAATAGATGCATGGTCAGGGAATAACGTTTAGTGCAAGGTAAAACCAGCAAAGTCCGGTCCAGGATAGTCAGAGGGACATCAAAGAGGTAGAGGGTAGTTCAGCAGTGCTCACTGGTTGTGCTAGGATCATTCAGTTGCCTGATAACAGCTGGGAAGTAAACCTGCACGTTAGAATCTCAATGCAAGTGCCGGTTACTGTAACAGTGTGGAGGAGGCCACAGCAAAAGTAAGAAGCAGACACGGACGGGGTGAAGAGGGTTCCAGGCAAATGTTTTTGCAAGTGATATGTTCTTCAGCCTCAGTAAACGGCTGGTTGGTACATTCCTGCTGGCTCTATGTTTAATTTAATCTGTGTACGTCCAAACATGTAGCCGCCAGCCACAGAGGCTCCCTCACATTCCAACCTCTTCTATTTTTGCTTCTTAAATGCAGCTTCACCTTTTCACTTGTAGTTTCTATTATATACAATTTCAGTCAATTCTGGGCCAAGCCATAACCAGCAGAAAGTGCATTGTTCACCATTCCTAGCGCCGGCAATCCCTTGTTGGTTACAAGCTGGAGGCAGGCTAAGGGTTTTCTTTTGTCCTGCTGGGGATGGGTGCTGGGGATGGGTGCCAGGGATGGGTGCCGCGGATGGGTGCTGGGGATGGGTGCCAGGGATGGGTGCCGCGGATGGGTGCTGGAGATCGGTGCTGGGGATGGGTGCCGGGGATGGGTGCCGGGGATGGGTGCCAGGGATGGGTGCTGGGGGGATGGGTGCTGGGGGATGGGTGCTGGAGTGGGTGCTGGGGATGGGTGCTGGAGTGGGAGCTAAAAGTGGGTCCTTGGAGTGGGTGCTGGGGTGGATGGGTGCTGGGGATGGGTGCTGGGGGGATGGGTGCTGGGGGATGGGTGCTGGAGTGGGTGCTGGGGATGGGTGCTGGAATGGGTGCTAAAAGTGGGTCCTTGGAGTGGGTGCTGGGGTGGATGGGTGCTGGGAATGGGTGCTGGGGTGGATGGGTGCTGGGGTGGATGGGTGCTGGGGTGGATAGGTGCTGGGGTGGATGGGTGCTGCAAGCAGGATAAGGAGATGAAAGCATTAAGGGATTAGGCAGAGCTCCCAACACGGCTGCACTTGTTTCGTTCTCCCAGTGCACCTGGATGAACATTGTGCCAATAATCTGTAATGGCGATGGGAATCGATATGTGTGTATGTGTGTGTATACCTATACACATGTGTATGTACATGCGTGAGTGTGTACACGTGAGTGTGTCTACGTGTGTGTGCATGTATGTGTGTATACTTGTGTTTATACATGCGTTTATGTGCGCGTGTGCATGTGTGTATGTGTGCGTGTGCACGTGTATGCATGTGTGTGTGTATGTGCGTGTGTGCACGTGTGTGTGCGTGTGCACATGTGTGTGTGTGTGCGTGTAGACTGAACATGGTGAAAGTTGCTGCGATATATATGAAATGGCAAATAACAATGTAGGTAGAGTTTGAAGATTTTTAATATGAGATTACTTTTTGAAAGATGTCTTATGAAGATTTTCAATTTCCGAAAAAATTTACATCCTTCCGACGCAGCCAGAATGACAAGGAGGTGTTCGTGCTGCCAGCAACTATGGAGCAGCTGTGCAGTAAAATATAATAGCCAGCCTCCACACCAGCAATGTAACTGTGTCTGTGTGTTGTGGAAACCCCATTAATCCCATTCAACTGGAGGGCATCCGTGTCTAATGCATCCGTGTCTAATGCATCTGTCTAATACATGCGTGTTTAATGCATCTGTCTAATACATGCGTGTTTAATACATGCAACCAGATGTCCCAATGATGGAACACCCCTCCAGCCAGCCAGAAATCAAACTCTCACCGTGATCATTACCCAAGACGCTCCTTAAAGCCTCTGAGTGGGGCAGCCATAATTTGGAAGAGTATTTATTGCTCTATTGCTAATCTGAGGCAGATTGCTTAACAGGGAATGGCAGCTGTTTGGTGTGGCACGGTGGCGCAGCGGTAGAGTTGCTGCATCACAGCGCGTGAGACCCGGGTTCCATCCTCGCCCTGGGCGCTGTCTGCACAGAGTTTGTACGTTCTCCCTGTGACCTGCGTGGGTTTTCTCCCGGTGCTCCCACATCCCAAAGACGAGCAGGTTTCTAGTTTAGTTGGGGAGAATGATAACAGCCACGAGGAACTGTGCAGCAGAGAAGGAAAGTCCAGTGGACCCGGCCCCTCGTACGACCCACCGAGAACCGGAGAGGAGGATGGAGGGAGCCGGCGATGGTGAACGTGGGGAGGAAGGGCCGGTAGGAGAGTGAACCGGGGGGGGGTCTTACCCTCCACGCCCCCAGGGTCGGCTGCAGGAGGAGACCCCACCTCACCCTCCCCCACCTCCTCACCCCCCCCACCTCACCCTCCCCCACCTCCTCACCCCCCCACCTCCTCACCCCCCTCACAACCCCCTCACCCCCCCCCACCTCCTCACCCTCCCCCATCTCCTCACCCCCTCCCACCTCACCCTCCCCCACCTCCTCACCCCCCCCCACCTCACCCTCCCCCACCTCCTCACCCCCCTCACCTCACCCCCCCCTCACCTCACCCCCTCACAACCCCCTCACCCCCCACCTCACCCCCCCTCACCTCCCCCTCCCCCACCTCCTCACCCCCCCCACCTCCCCCTCCCCCACCTCCTCACCCCCCCCCACCTCCCCCTCCCCCACCTCCTCACCCCCCTCACCTCCCCCTCCCCCACCTCCTCACCCCCCTCACCTCCCCCACCCCCACCTCCTCACCCCCCCTCACCTCCCCCTCCCCCACCTCCTCCTTCCCACCTCACCCCCCCTCACCTCCCCCTCCCCCACCTCCTCACCCGCCCTCACCTCACCCTCCACCACCTCCTCACCCCCCCCTCACCTCAACTCCCCCTCATCTCCCCCTCCCCCACCTGCTCACCCCCCCTTCACCTTAACCCTCCCCCACCTCCCTCACCCCCCCCCCCCTCACCTCACCCCCCCACCCCCGGGTCACGAAGGCTGAAGGGGGCCGGGAGAGGAGATGGACGGCGGTTCACGGGACGATCCGGATGAAGGCGACAACTGGAGGCCTGGCAGCAGCCTGGGGCTCGCCTGGTTCGGGCGGCCGCCATTGGTGGAGCGGGAGCACGTGGCCGCTGGCTGGGTGAGGTCACGTGGGGCGCCGGGCGGTGACGTCACCCTCTGCCCCGTATTTGGGAGTGAAGAAGTTGGCAACCCTAGTCTGTTTACATGATAATAAAGAACTTTTGAACCAACGCAATTAGAGAAGAAAGCTGGATGGTCAACCACTCTAGAGGATGAAACCTGGGATTCATTCCATTAAGCTTAACTGAAATTAGATTGGAGATTTCTTTGTTGCTATATTGCTCCAAGGAATCACCTGTTCCATGTCTTTTTCTAATCCCATTTTGCTTTGTAATGGGCATTTCTGCAAGCAATACTCAAAAGCAACTCACTAATGCATCCAGCATAACATTCTGCTGGAGTTTTCATTTGCAAAAGAAAAGCTCCAGGGCTACTTACCTAATGCAACATTATTTTGTTGAAAATATCTAAGTGCGCTCAAAAGTCACTTATATGATATATTTCAGGATGTCTAAGCAGGTCAGCAATTAGTGAAGTACCATACTTATACTTGTCTCTTTTAATGGATTTCAAACTAGAATCGTGCCCCTCTGCTGAGCTCGTCCAGCTCTCTGTGTGAGACTCAAGTCAAACATTGGGCGGCACAGTGGCGCAGCGGTAGAGTTGCTGCCTCACAGCGCCAGAGACCCGGGTTCGATCCCCACTACGGGTGCTGCCTGTACGGAGTTTGTACGTTCTCAAAGTGACCAGCGTGGGTTTTCTGTCAGATCTTTGGTCTCCTCCCACATGTGCAGGTTTGTAGGTGAGTTGGCTTGGTATCAATGTACAATTGTCCCTAGTGTGTGCAGGACAGTGTTAGTGTGCGGGGATCGCTGGTCGGCGCGGACTCGGTGGGCCGAAGGGCCTGTTTCCACGCTGTATCTCTGAACTAATGAATGTTTTCAGGGCCATTTATATAATTGTTATATTGAACATTTTTACAATGTTTCCGTGTCTGCAGATTACAATCAGGAAATACATAAGCTGATGTGAAAGTTGGGAGCAACCTTTGATGCTTGGGTTTCATAGTAACTGATTCACCCCTGCAAATTCAACTTGGTTCAGGATTGTTTCATTGTTTTGTTATTATCTCCCTGTCAAGTTATTTCTCCTGTGTCTGGTGTCTGTAAGTGTTGTTGGAGAATAGTCACTAGGAAAGGAGACTGCTCTTTGAGCACGCAGAAACAAGGAACTGCAGGTGTTGGATTACACAAAAAGACACATAGTGCTGGAGTAACTCAGCGGGTCAGGCAGCATCTCTGGAGAATCCAGAGGCAACAGCTCTACCCGCTGCGTTATCGTGCCGCCCAGTTTCTGTGCATAATGTACGTTGCATGTTTAGCACTTTCAATCATTCAGTGGGTCATTAGTTTATTTGAGCTTCAGTCATCCCATTTCTTTATTTAAAGCTAGCCCAGTTGCCCACATTTGGGCCGTATCCCTCTGAGCCTTTCCTACCAAGTCCACGTCCAAATGCTGTGGTCCTCCCAGCAGTTGATGGGCAGGTGGTGGGAATAAAATTGGGATTCATTCAAAAGGGGGTTTGATGATTGGTATGGATTCTGTAGGATGGGTTGCCAACTTCCTCACTCCCAAATATGGGACTAGGTGACGTCACCGCCCCGCGCCCCACGTGACCTCACCCAGCCAGCGGCCACGTGCTCCCGCTCCACCAATGGCGGCCGAGAGGCGGATTGAGTAGTGGCGCGGGGCGATGACGTCACCCTTTGTCCCTTATTTGGGAGTGAGGAAGTTGGCAACCCTACCAATACGGGACAAGGCCGTTCTTGTATGGAACAAACTAATTAGCCCAAAATAAGCTATGTCCCGGCTAATACGGGACAGTTGGCAACCCTAACGATGGGCCAAATGATCTGTTTCTGAACTGCATGATTTTTTTTCTCCCTCTCCCTCTCCCTCTCCCTCTCCCTCTCCCTCTCCCTCTCCCTCTCCCTCTCCCTCTCCCTCTCCCTCTCCCTCTCCCTCTCCCTCTCCCTCTCCCTCTCCCTCTCCCTCTCCCTCTCCCTCTCCCTCTCCCTCTCCCTCTCTCCCTCTCCCTCTCCCTCTCTCCCTCTCCCTCTCCCTCTCCCTCTCCCCCGCTCCCTTTCTCTCTCTCTCTTTCTCTCTCTCCTCACAATAATCAGTACTCTTCTGAAAGAGAGTATCCTGGAATCTTCCACAAGAGCAGATGGGGTAATAGTTTTCTGACTCATCCAAGTGATGGTACCTCTGGCATTGCAACTCTCCCACTATCCTACACACTAGGGACCATTTACACTTTTACCGAAGCCAATTAACTCTAAGATTTAGAAATACAGCGAGGAAACAGGCCCTTCGGCCCACCAAGACCGTGCCGACCAACGATCTCTGTACACTAGCATTATCCTACACACACACGGGACAATTTACAATCTTACCAAAGCCAATTAACCTACAAATCTGCATATCTTTGGATTCTCGCCGGAAACCAGAGCACCCTGGAGAAAACCCACGCGGTCACTGGGAGAACTGTGCAGACAGCACCGGTAGTCAGGATCGAACCTGGGTTTCTGGCGCTGTGAGGCAGCAGCTCTACCACTGCCTCTTAGTCTAGAATTTTTTTCTTGGTTGTCTAGAGAGTGACCTGAACTACGGTTTAACTGGGTTTGTCACCCAGAGCTGACACCGGGGAGAGAAACTGGCGACATTACTGCCGGTATGTTGAAATAAAAAGCATTTCCTTTGAACACTTCCCTCGGTGTTGGCGACTTTAGCTCTGCCGCGGAACGTAAAGATGATTTAAAACCTCCTTCACCCAGGGCAAGCCTGTCGTAGCTTTAACTCGATAAATCTGAGACACTTCAGCACATGGGAGTACAACTACTTGCCTCAGGGAATAGACAAAGTGCTCAATTTTAACATGAAACATGACGTGATTTGAATCTGAAAGGCCACTTGGTGCATGCAGAAGACTGATGGCGAAATTTCCAGAGATGTTGTTCACTGTTTCAACCACTTATCAGACTGCCCTCTGAAATTAATGGATCTGTTGTTTACTGCACAGTTCCTGTCAGAGACTGGACTTGGTGCAAGGTGGGTGAGGGGTAGGGTTGCCAACTTCCTCACCTCCCAAATATGGGGCAGAGGATGACGTCACCGCCCCGCGCCCCACGTGACCTCACCCAGCCAGCGGCCACGTGCTCCCGCTCCACCAATGGCGACCGCCATTGGTGGAGCGGGAGCACGTGGCCGCTGGCTGGGTGAGGTCACGTGGGGCGCGGGGCGGTGACGTCACCCTTATTTGGGAGTGAGGAAGTTGGCAACCCTACTAATACGGGACAAGGGCGGTCCCGTACGGGACAAACTAATTTAGCCCAAAATACGGGATGTCCCGGCTAATACGGGACAGTTGGCAAACCTAGTGAAGTGTTAAAATGGGACCAAGCACTTGCCCTTTCTGATCCTGCCTGCATCTGCCTATTTTTTAATCTGCTCTCTGGCATAGATGCACTAGACCCCCTCAGGCATATATACAGCGGGTCAGGCAGCATCCCTGGAGGATGTGGATTGGTGACGTTTCGGGTCAGGACCCTTCAACATGGATAGATGACATTCGAGACGCCCTGTGCCAAAATGTCACCTATCCATGTTCTCCAGCGATACTGCTTGAGTTGCTCCAGCCAACTTGGTGTCTTTCCATATTAGCAGGCAATCTGGTCGACCTGGGGCATTTTAATCCAATGGTAGACACAAAAAGCTGGGTCTGACACCTTCGCTCAGTCCGCCTTAACCAACCTGATCTCCCGGTGGCTGAGCACTTCAACTCCCCCTCCCACTCCCAGTCTGACCTTCCTGTCATGGGCCTCCTCCAGTGCCATAGTGAGGCCCACCGGAAATTGGAGGAACAGCACCTCATATTTCACTTGGGCAGCTTGCAGCCCAGGGGTTTGAACATTGACTTCTCCAACTTTAGATAGTTCCTCTGTCCCTCTCTTCCCCTCCCCCTTCCCAGATCTCCCTCTATCTTCCTGTCTCCACCTATATCCTTCCTTTGTCCCGCCCCCCTGACATCAGTCTGAAGAAGGGTCTCGACCCGAAACGTCACCCATTCCTTCTTTCCCGAGATGCTTCCTGACCTGCTGAGATACTCCAGCATCTTGTGCACAAAAAGCTGGAGTAACTCAGCGGGACAGGCAGCATCTCTGGAGGGAAGGAATGGGTGACTTTTTGGGTCGAGATGCTGCTTCAGACTGCATTTTAATCCAGCCACTTCTCAACCTATTCATCTGTCTGAAGAAGGGTCTCAACCCGAAACGTCACCCATTCCTTCTCTCCTGAGATGCTGCCTGACCTGCTGAGTTACCCCTGCATTTTTGTGTCTACCTTTGGTTAAAGCCAGCATCTGCAGTTCGTTCCCACACTACTCCTCTGATTGTTTTTGTGGCGTATGGTGATATTTCTATAAGTCGACGGTTTCCTCACAAATTGTCGGGCTTTTGCTGCCCCACTCTGCTGCAGTTTCCCAAAATGCAGTGGCTAATGTGTAACCAGACCGTGTTGTTTACCTGGTGTCTTCACCCTCTCTTGCACGCCACTCCACCTTTGCATTCCACTCTCCCAGTGACTGCACTTGAATGTTAGGCCAGCCTGCCAGGCAGACGGTGAAAACAAGCGCTGGAGAGTGGCGGTCGGTATCTGTAATGGGGCTGCAATTAGGAATGAAGGACCTGATAACAGCCAGCAGAGTGCTGTTTAAACTACCACGTCACACTAATTGTTCACTTATTTGTTTTAACTGAGCCCCGCAGGTCGACCCGCTGTCGATGAGAGCGTGGGGGTTCTGCTGGGGGAGGGGGGTGGGGGGAAGAACAATGGAGGTCCTGGCGTGGGGGGTTTGCTGTGTGGGGGGGGGGTAAACAAAGGGGGAGCCGGCGTATTGTGTAACTTTGTCACCGGCCGCTATTTGTATACATTGGGTATGCAAGCAAAGAATTTCACTGTGCCTTGTCACATATGACAATAAAGTATTCAATTTTTCAAAGTTATTCTGCTCAAACCAAGTTAACACAGATTGTGCAAAGAGGCACAGAGTGCTGGAGTAACTCAGCAGGGTCAGGCAGCATCTCTGGAGAACATGGATAGGTGACGTTTCACAGAGTGCTGGAGTAACTCAGCGGGTCAGGCAGCATCTCTGGAGAACATGGATCGGTGATGTTTCACAGAGTGCTGGAGAATCCCAGCAGGTCAGGCAGCATCTGTGGAGAACTTGGATAGGCGATGTGTAGAAAGGAAACGTCACCCATTCTTTTTCTCCAGAGATGCTGCCTGACCCACTGAGTTAGTCCAGCACTTTGTGAATATTTATGAATAGGTGATGTTTCGGGTCGGGACCCTTCCTCAGACTGATTATAGCTGAGGAGAAGACATTCCCATCAAATCCCCCCTGTCTTTTATCACCCCCCCTGTCTTTTATCATTCTATACGGAGTTTGTACATTCTGCCTGTGACTGCGTGGGTTTTCTCCGGGTGCTCCAGTTTCTCCCACATTACAAAGATGTGCAGGTTTGCAGGTTAATTGGCCTCTGTAAATTATCCCTAGTGTGTGTAGGATAGAATTACTGTACGGGTAATTGCTGGTCGGTGTGGACTCTGTGGGCCGATGGCTCTGTAGATCCACAAATGCATATTACAATCTCTCCACACTCTTAACTCTCTATTCCTACAACAACATTCCTTACTTTAACTATGATAGATCAGCCATGATTGAATGGCGGAGTAGACTTAATGGGCCAAATGGCCTAATTACTACTCCTATCACTTCTGATCTTATGATATTCCCTTATAGTGTACTGTAAATGTGCTGTAATACTCTGTAAGTACACTGTAGATGGCTCGATTGTAATCATGTATTGTCTTTCCGCTGACTGGTTCGCACGCAACAAAAGCTTTTCACTGTACCTCGGTACACGTGACAATAAACTAAACTGACTCACTCACTGAGTCTGAAGAAGGGTCTCGACCCAAAACGTCACCCATTCCTTCTCTCCAGAGACGCTGCCTGTCCCGCTGAGTTACTCCAGCATTTTGCGTCTATTTTCGATTTACAACCAGCATCTGCAGTTCCTTCCTACACATTCGGCCTCACTGCGTGTTATGTCAGACGGATGGATGTTGCTTTGAACGGGAGCAGGTGCTGCCATGCAAGATTAGTGTAAGCAATAAATGTTCAATTACATCCCCCGCTGTACCTAAATGGCAGCTCGATAACTGCAGAATTTATGTTTTTACACATGAAGAGAGGCTTGATGATGGAATGTGGGCCCAGTACTTCCATTTCCTCAACCTCTGATTGTTTGGAACAGCTTCTAAAACTCGCCCATTATTCCATTCCAGAAGATCTAATCTTTACATGTTCCCAATGTTGGGGGAATCCAGAACAAGGGTCCACAGTTTAAGAATAAGGGGTAGGCAATTTAGAACGGAGATGAGGAAAAACTTTTTTAGTCAGAGAGTTGTGAATCTGTGGAATTCTCTGCCTCAGAAGGCAGTGGAGGCCAATTATCATATCATATCATATATATACAGCCGGAAACAGGCCTTTTCGGCCCTCCAAGTCCGTGCCGCCCAGTGATCCCCGTACATTAACACTATCCTACACCCACTAGGGACAATTTTTACATTTTACCCAGTCAATTAACCTACATACCTGTACGTCTTTGGAGTGTGGGAGGAAACCGAAGATCTCGGAGAAAACCCACGCAGGTCACGGGGAGAACGTACAAACTCCTTACAGTACAGCACCCGTAGTCAGGATCGAACCTGAGTCTCCGGCGCTGCATTCGCTGTAAGGCAGCAACTCTACCGCTGCGCCACCGTCTCTGAATGCATTCAAGAGAGAGCTAGATAGAGCTCTTAAGGATAGTGGAGTCAGGGGGTATGGGGAGAAGGCAGGAACGGGGTACTGATTGAGAATGATCAGCCATGATCACATTGAATGGTGGTGCTGGCTCGAAGGGCCGAATGGCCTCCTCCTGCACCTATTGTCTATTGTGTTGCGGGAATCACAAACTGCCTTGGCTAAGTGTGGGTATACGCAGGTCAGCTGTTGCGTGCGTCTGTCGGGGAGTGTGTGTACAACCAGGAGCCCTGAAGCATCTCCAGAATATTGACACAACTGCCAGCGGTCTAACGCAGGAGCATTGGGAACAGGAGGTGATCGATCCTCAGCTCTGCCCTATCCATGGTTCATTCTGAACACCGTTAACATCATCACCAGCTCCTGTTTCTCTTGTCTTTGTTCCTTATCCCTTCATGTTTTTTCCAGCAACGGTGTGTCAATCTGTGTTGCAAAAGCTTCAATTGTCATCCATGACCTGCACCCAGGGGATGTGAGTTGCAGATTTCTGCAGAGCCGAGTTTTGAGCTCCAAGGCTTAAAATCTAATTACAGGACCTGCTGCAAAGCTAGTTACGTTAGCACAGCTGGGACTACAGAAAAGCACACGCAGTGACACTCATAATTGTATTAAGCTTCAGATCGCTGGAAGGCAGAGGTCTCGTTATTTGATTCAGATCACACGATCGATGCGCACGTCATGATAATGTTGTAGAAAGAAGGTCTCAGTCCGAAGAAGGGTCTCGACCCGAAATGTCACCCATTCCTTCTCTTCAGAGATGCTGCCTGTCCCGCTGAGTTACTCCGGCACTTTGTGTCGATCTTTGCATATCCCAACCCCTTGCTTAAGTTGTGGAGAAATGTAGTATAGAAACAGGCCCTTCAGCCCAACATGTCCATTCCAACAGGACTCTCGACCCGTAATGTCACCCGTTCCTTCTCTCCAGAGATGCTGCCTGACTCGCTGAGTTACTCCAGCATTTTGTGTCTATCATGATCGGTTTGGTCAATCAACAAAAGGTAACATTTCTTTTTCTTAATCAAAATTCAGAATTAAAAAAACACGTACACAAGCGATCTCCACAGCTATACATACATTGATGAGCGTTATACGTAGACACCAAAAGCTGGAGTAGCTCAGCGGGCCAGGCAGCAACTCTGAACCATTATATTAGGCCAATGTTCCCAAAAACCATAATCACACCTGGAACCCTTGTGTAATTGCAATGGCCAATATTCAGCGTTGACAGTTTGCACCTGGATTGAGAGGGAACGGAGGTGATATGTGTTTCTAGCGGTATGCAGTGGTCGGGTAGGGGGGATAGATTTCAAGAGAGAGTTAGATATAGCTCTTAGGGCCTACGGAATCAAGGGATATGGGGAGAAAGCAGGAATGGGGGGTACTGATTTTGGATGATCATCCAGCTAGATAGAGCTCTTAAGGATAGCGGAGTCAGGGGGTATGGGGAGAAGGCAGGAACGGGGTACTGATTGAGAATGATCAGCCATGATCACATTGAATGGCGGTGCTGGCTCGAAGGGCCGTTTGGCCTCCTCCTGCACCTATTGTCTATTGTCTATTGTTTATCATATTGAATGGCAGTGCTGGCTCGAAGGGCCGAATGGCCTTCTCCTGCACCAATTTTCTATGTTTCTAGATACTAGTAGCTGGTGGGTTGAAGCAGATGATGAGAGATTCTGGGCAGGTGGAGGGAGGGTCTGGGAGAGATGAACAAAGGGAGTGACTTAAAGACAGGCACAAAACGCTGGAGTAACTCAGCGGGACGGGCAGCATCTCTGGGGAGAAGGAATGGGTGACATTTCGGGTCGAGACCCTTCTTCAGACAGGAGCAGTGAGTCACAGCAGGAAGCCTGTGTAACCCAGACTGAGCATACCTGCATGACGTAAAATGAGTCACTCTGTGGCGCTGTAAGGATTAATTTACAGAATAATGCCACATTTAATTACCCAATAACTGAAATAGAGTACCCACTTAATAATTATTCCCCAGGAGAAAATTCATTTAGTCGGTTTAATGGTACCTTTGGTTTATTAGCTTTTACAGTAAAATTGTAACTCAATTATTTCCTGGAAGCTGGTGTGTCAGCTTTTGTATGCAGACTGACTTACAACTGGGGTGCTATGGGAATGGAGGCCACAGTGGCAATATAACGAGATTTTGTGCAAGAAAATAACTGCAGATACTGGTACAAATCGAAGGTATTTATTCACAAAATGCTGGAGTAACTCAGCAGGTCAGGCAGCATCTCAGGAGAGAAGGAATGGGTGACGTTTCGGGTTGAGACCCTTCTTCAGACGTCTCGACCGGAAACGTCACCCATTCCTTCTCTCCTGAGATGCTGCCTGACCTGCTGAGTTACTCCAGCATTTTGTGAATAGATTTTGTGCAAGGTATATTATTAAACTTGCTGCCCTTCAAGGCCCATTGATTTTGCAAGAAGCTTTAAAAACCCCATCTATTGCTTGTACTGTTTCCGATGTGGCCTCCTTTACATCGGCGATATCTAGCATAGACTCAGTGAGCATCTTGCCGAACACTTGCACTCAGTCCGCCAAGGCCCGCTGGATCTCCGGGTTGCCAACCATTGTCACTCCTCTTCTCTTTCCTGGGGCCTCGTCCTTTGCATGAGTGAGCCCAAGTGCACACAGGAGGAACAGTGCCTCATATTCTGCTTGGGTAGCTTACAGCCCAATGGGATGTGGACATTAGGGGTGCCAGCTATCTCACTCCCAAATACGGGACAAAGGGTGACGTCACCGCCCCGTGCCCCATGTGACTTCACCCAGCCAGCGGCCACGTGCTCCCGCTTCGCCAATGGCGGCCGCTGGGGCCGGGAGGCGGGTTGCTATGCAACCTCCCACAGGCGGCGCCCCGGCCTCCGGGCCTAGACTGTCCAGACCTAAAATGTCGGAAACCTAGACTGTCCGGACCTAAACTGTTGGGACCTACAGTGTCCAGGCCTACAACCCCCCCCCTGGGCCTAATACGGGACAAGGGCGGTCCCGTACGGAACAAACCAATTTAGCCCAAAATACAGGATGTCCCGGCTAATGCGGGACAGTTGGCAACCCTAATGAACATTGAATTCTCCAATTTTAAGTACCTAGTTCGATCATGAATTTAATTGAATACTTTATTGTCACAGGTGACAACTCACGGTGAAATTCTTTGCTTGCGTGCCCAGGGTATGCAAATAGTCGCCCATAAAGGACGCTTACAAAGTTACAAAGTACACCCCCCCCGCACCAGTTCCCCCTTTGTTCTCTCCCCCCCCCCCCCGCACTGAGGTCCCCCCCCCATTCCATGTCCTCCTTTGTTCCTTCTACTAATTGTTCCTGGTGTGTAGGATATAATTGGTGAACGGGCGGTTGTTGGTCAGCATGGCCCCAGTGGGCTGAAGGGCCTGTTTCGCCGCTGAATCTCTAAACTAAAGTAAACTAAACCAAATTGTGATTGCTTCTTAAGTGCCCTCATACATGTAGTTGTGCCAAGTTACACTAAGCAGCTGAAGAAGACAACGTTAGAGGGAGGTTAGGGATGGTCAATAATTATGATGTCTACATCCTGTGAATGAATAAACAAAATTGACAGAGATATAATGAATGGATATAATGCCACTGAAATAACGATACAGGTCAGGGATCACTCCAGTTTCAACATAGCTCAGGCTGAACTCTAGAGCAGTCACATTTTAAGTTATTAGTTGTTTCCTGCACCAGATATCAAAATGATGGGATGTACATTAAAGATTAAATACCCATTTATCAAGTGCCCACAGTGTAAACACCAAGTCACAGTGTCGGCACGGTGGCGCAGCGGTAGAGTTGCTGCCTTACAGCACCAGAGACCCAGGTTCAATCCCGACTACGGGTGCCGTCTGTACGGCGTTTGTACGTTCTCCCCGTGACCCGCGTGGGTTTTCTCCGGGTGCTCCGGTTTCC